>NC_056435.1:15996020-16357687 GCF_018296145.1 Oncorhynchus tshawytscha
GTTAATCCAATAGGGGAAAGCAAGAGAATGTTCATGGCCAGGCAAAAGGGTAAAAATCAGTTCAGAATCCAAAAGGTATCGAAGGGCAGGCAGAATCAAGGGCAGGCCAGGCAGGATGATCAGACAGGCGGGAAGGAAGTGCAGAGTCAGGCAGGGATCAAAACTAGGACTATCAAAAAGATAAGAGAAAAGGATTACAGTAAAAATATGCTGGTTGACTTGACTAACGTACTGGCACAGAGAGACAGGAAACACAGGGATAAATACACTGGGGAAAACAAGTGACACCTGGAGGGGGTGGAGACAATAACGAGGACAGGTAAAATTGATAGGGGTGTGACACCCATGGCAAATTCTGTGTTGCTGTGGTATGTCCCTTGCCTTTATAGATAGGTTGCTTCCCAAAATGGCACCCTATTCTCTACATAATGTATACTTTTGCACTATAATGGCAATAGCATACCATTCGGGATGCAACCGCATGTAGGGCATTGAGGAGTGATAACAGATCCTGAGCTTTGGTGACAAAATGGATGGCACTGTGATAGACTGCATCCAATTTGTTGAGTAGAGTGTTGGACGCTATTTTATAGATGACATCGCCAAAGTCGAGGATCGGTAGGATTACAGTTTTACTAACCAGACACCTAGGTATTTGTAGTTGTCCACGTATTCTCACGTATTCGTAGTCAGAGCCGTCCAGAGTAGTGATACTGGACGGGCAGGCAGGTGCAGCCAGTGATCGATTGAATAGCATGCATTTAGTTTTACTTGCATTTAAGAGCAGTTGGAGGCCATGGAAGGAGAGTTGTACGGCATTGAACCTCGTCTGGAGGTTAGTTAACACAGTCGTCTGCGTAGAGGTGGATCAGAGAATCACCAGCAGCAAGAGCGATATCATCGATGTATACAGAGAAGAGAGTCGGCCCGAGAATTGAACCCTGTGGCACCCCCATAGAGACTGCTAGAGGTCCAGACAACAGGCCCTCCGATTTGACACACCGAACTCTATCAAAGAAGTAGTTGGTAAATCAGGTGAGGCAATCATTTGAGAAACCAAGGCTGTCAAGTCTGCCAATAAGAATGTGGTGATTGACTCTGTCAATGGCCTTGGCCAGGTCGATGAATATGGCTGCACAGTAATGTCTCTTATCGATGGCGGTTATGGTGTCGTTTAGGACCTTGAGCGTGGCTGAGGTGCACCCATGACCTGCTCTGACACCAGATTGCATAGCGGAAAAGGTACAGTGGGATTCGAAATGGTTGGATATCTGTTTGTTAACTTGGCTTTCGAAAGACAGGGTAGGATATATATAAGTCTGTAGCAGTTTGGGTCTAGAGTGTCACCCCTTTTGAAGAGGTGGATGACCGCGGCAGCTTTCCAATCTTTGGGAATCTCAGACAATACGAAAGAGAGGTTGAACAGGCTAGTAATAGGGTTGCATCAATTTCTGCAGATAATTTTAGAATGAGAGGGTCCAGATTGTCTAGCCCTGCTGATTTGTAGGGGTCCAGATTTTGCAGCTCTTTCAGAACATCATCTATTTCGATTTGGGTGAAGGAGAAATGGTGGGGGCTTTGGCGGGTTGCTGCGGAGGGTGCCGGGCAGTTGACCGGGGTAGGGGGAGCCAGGTGGAAAGCATGGCCAGCCGTAGAGAAAGGCTTATTGAAATTCTCAATTATCTTGGATTTGTATGTGGTAACAGTGTTTCCTAGCCTCAGAGCAGTGGGCATCTGGGAGGAGGTGCTCTTATTCTCCATGGACTTCACAGTGTCCCACGGGTTTGTACTACAGGATGCAAATTTCTGTTTGAAAAAGCTAGCCTTAACTTTCCTAACTGCCTGTGTATATTTGTTCCTAACTTCCCTGAAAAGTTGCATATCACGGGGGATATTCGATGCTAATGCAGAACGCCACAGGGTGTTTTTGTGCTGGTCAAGGGCAGACAGGTCTGGAGTGAACCAAGGACTATATCTAGTTCTACATTTTTTGAATGGGGCATGCTTATTTAAGATGGTGAAGAAGGCACTTTTAAAGAATAACCAGGCATCATCTACTGATGGGATGAGGTCAATGTCATTCCAGGATACCCCGGCCAGGTTGATTTAGAAAGGCCTGCTCGCAGAAGTGTTTTAGGGAGCGTTTGACAGTGATGAGGGGTGGTCGTTTGGTCGCAGACCCATTGCGGATGCAGGCAATGAGGCTGTGATCGCTGAGATCTTGATTGAAAACCACAGAGGTGTATTTGGAAGGCAAGTTAGTTAGGATGATATCTATGAGGGTGCCCATGTTTACAGATTTGGGGTTGTACCTGGTAGGTTCATTGATCATTTGTGTGAGATTGAGGGCATCAAGCTTAGATTGTAGGATGGCCGGGGTGTTAAGCATGTCCCAGTTTAGGTCACCTAGTAGCACGAGCTCAGAAGATAGATGGGGGAAATCAATTCACATATGGTGTCGAGGGCACAGCTGGGGTTAGAGTGTGGTCTATAGCAAGTGGCAACAGTGAGAGACTTGTTTCTGGAAAGTTGAATGTTTAGAACTTTAAGCTCAAATTGTTTGGGTACAGACTTGGATAGTACTACAGAACTCTGCAGGCTATCTTTGCAGCAGATTGCAACACCTCCCCCTTTGGCAGTTCTATCTTGGTGGAAAATGGGTTTTTGGTGGTTTCCTAAGCCAGGATTCCGACACGGCTTAGACATCCGGGTTGGCAGGGTGTGCTAAAGCAGTAAGTAAAACAAACTTAGGGAGTAGGCTTCTAATGTTAACATGCATGAAACCAAGGCTTTTACGGTTACATAAGTCAACAAATGAGAGCACCTGGGGAGTGGGAGTGGAGCTAGGCACTGCAGGACCTGGATTAACCTCTACATCACCAGAGGAGAAGTAGGATAAGGGTACGGCTGAAGGCCATACGAACTTGCCTTCTAGCTCGTTCGGAACAGAGAGTAAAAGGAGCAAGCAAGAAGTTAGATGACCAGGGCTAGCAAGTTAGCAGAAGGACCTTTGGGGGATGGATAAATGGACCGGAGGAATAAAAAAAGGCAAAATATAGGTATTTTCTTAGTGCTATGACAGAATCTGCTGGTGATCCCTCTAAATTCTGGAAAACTGTTAACCTCTCTAGGGTGTGTAGCGTCCCAACTGGCTAACATCCGGTGAAATTGCAGAGCGCCAAATTCAAAAACAGAAACATTCATAATAAAAATTCATAAAACACACAAGTATTATACATCGGTTTAAAGATTAACTTTTTGTTAATCCAGCCGCTGTGTCAGATTTCAAAAAGGCTTTACGGCAAAAGTATACCATGCGATTATCTGAGGACAGCGCCCAGCACACAAAAGCATTTTCCAGCCAGGTAGAGGAGTCACAAAAGTCAGAAATAGCGATAAAATGAATCACTTACCTTTGATGATCTTCATATGGTTGCACTCACAAGACACACAGTTACATAGTAAATGTTTGTTTTGTTCGATAAAGTCACTCTTTATGTCCCAAAAACTCAATTTTGTTGGCGTGTTTTGTTCAGTAATCCAATTTCTCCAAGGCGGTGCACAGCAGGCAGACGGATACATACTAAATGTGCCGATAAAGTTCGTCAAAACATGTCAAACAATGTTTAGAATTAATCCTCAGGTTGTTTATTGTCTTTATAATCAATAATATTTCAACTGGACAATACTGTTTTCAATAAAAATGAAAAATAACAAACGGCGTGTTAATCAGGTCTGCAAAGTTCCTCTGTCCTCTGACCAAAATGTCTGTTTACTCGTCGTTTTTCAAAATAGAGGTCTGAAACCATGTCTAAAGACTGTTGACATCTAGTAGAAGCCATAGGAACTGCAATCAGATTCCTAACCCAATAGATTCCCTATAGGCATTGAGTTGAAAAACAGCCACATGAAAATGATTCCACTTCCTGGATGGATTTTTCTCAGGTTTCGCCTGCCATATCAGTTATGTTATACTCACATACATGATTTTAACAGTTTTGGAAACTTTATCCGGACCTACCAGTTATATGCATATCCTAGCTTCTGGGCCTGAGTAACAGGCAGTTTACTATGGACACGCTTTTCATCCGGAGGTGAAAATACTGCCCCCTACTCAAGAGAGGTTAACTCACTTAAACAAGGAAACTCCTTGACTTCCCTGCCGAAGCAAATGACATCAGAATCTGGGATCATCAGTGACCGAATTTAAATTTGTGATGTTTTTAATAAGCGCTTTATTTCTGCTGGTTTTCTTTTTGAAAGAAAAAGTCTATTGTTTAAGCCCCTCGGCCTTCAACTGATGCGGAAAAGAGTAAGCCAGTTTTTAATTTCCAAAAAGTCACAGAAGATGAGGTCTTATCTGCTATAGATTCTAAGAAATCTTTAGGCGCTGACAATCTGGATCCACGTTTACTCAAGTGTGCGGCACCTATCATTGCAAGGGCAGTGACCCATATTTTTAATCAAACATTAGTCATAGGAAAGATTCCTGTTTTACTTCTCCTCAAGGGACGTGATGGTAGTGAATTGGATAATTATCGGCCCATCTCTAAGCTCTCCTGTTTGGCTAAAATTCTAGAGTCATTGGTCTGTAGGCAACTACAATCATTTTTAACTGTTTAACAATACTCTTTCTAGCAATCAATCTGGCTTCAGACAGTACCACTATGGCTACGGTACGTGTTGTAAAGATATTACTAATACCATAGATAATAGAAAGTACTGTGCCACCTTTTTTATAGATTTGTCTAAGGCTTTTGACACTGTAGACCATGCAATGCTTTTGTGTAAGCTGTCGTTAATAGGACTGGGATCGGACGCCTGTCATTGGTTTCATGACTATCTAAAGGATAGAAGTGCGGCTATTAGAGTCAACGGCATCCAGTCGGAGTCATTGGAGTTGGTTAAAGTGGTCCCACAAGGTTCTATTCTTGGTCCATTACTATTCACTCTCTTCATAAACAATATCGGTGATGAGATAAGAACGTGTAAAATGAATCTATGTCCTGATTACACTGTCATGTACTCACTCTATTCTATTGCTTCAACAGCTGACCAAGCATTATCACAATTGGAGACAGATTTTAAGATATTACAAGGGTATTTTATAAAGCTTAAGATTGTTTTAAATTTAAAGAAAACACATTTAATGATGTGGGTTGGACTTCGCTGTCCATGAGACGAGAACAACATGCTCTCCTGTTTGTCTATAAAGCACTTCTGAATAAACGTCCTTCTTATTATCATCACTCATCAACATTAGGATTAGAATTCCTAAAACCAGGTCTCAAGCATGGATTACACTTGAGGCCCATGCGATCTCCACAGAGTTGGGTATAGCTGCCTTTTCCTGTTACTCTCCTTACTTATGGAATACCCTGCAGACCAAACTTAAACTTGAGACTTGTCCCTCTTGTCCCATTTTAAACATTTATTGAAGGATTGTTATTGTTGTATTGCTTGTAACTGCTTCGGGTAATGCAAGTTCTTGTGCTGTTAGGAGAAAAAACTGTGTGTAAATGTAACAATCTGCTGCTGTCTTTTTATAGCACTGATTGAACAGCACTGTGAGTGTTTTGTTTGTCTTGTGTAGTTTCTTAATCATTGTGCCTAAACGGTATGTGTAAACATGTATACGCAGGGCCCAGCTGTAAAAGAGACCTTGGTCCCAGTCTGTGTTCCTTGTTGAAATAAAGTTAGAATAATAAAAGGGCCACATTTTTCCTGTGCAAAGAAAGAAGAAGAAATGTCTCTGATTAGAGCTACTCTGCATTGTTCAGAACTGTCTGTTTTGCTGACACTGATTTATTTATATTATTAGACAAAATTATGACTATGCAATCTACTCATCACATTAGGAATAGTAGCATATTTTACATTAATCTGCAAACGCGATGATAGATGCATGCAATACCTTATTATAAAGGTGCTATTTTATGGTGAATAAATTGCTTCCCCAAACTTGAAACTCACAAGCCTATGGATGTCAGCATTTGAAGTCGGCCTTGCTGTGACATGATAGCTACATAACCCATCAATTTCACATGCACTGTATGTAAATGTGTCGATTTATGATGAGGTTGAGTAGTGGTTGACATTGTATATGCTGTTCCACAGACCTTCAAACCAAATATTGTGACGATATTTAATGTCTGGGGTCTTTTAAAAAATGTGGGTGTAAAAATACAGTGAATGAGCTTCAACTTCCAACTTCCAACCCCGTCCTCCACACACACTAACTTTGCTGTTCACCATTTTCACAAGACTGTATAGACACAATAAGCTTAAAGTAAGTGATGTCTTGGACGTCCTCATGTGAACTGATGTAATTGTCATGTTACAGTGACGTCTTGGACGTCCTCATGTGAATTGATGTAATTGTCATGTTATAACATGAGACTCCATCAGTAAGTCATATCATGTGATGAGCTCAAATATCCAAATGCAAATAGGGGTATATGGGTACAAAATGGTGTCCTTTTAAGGCATACCCCCCAGGATTAAAATTCTCCCATAGTAAAGCATAGATTTTTCCTCTATCTCCAGGCAGATCCCACAGAATGTACTGTAACTGTGGCTGGACTCACTTCATCTCAGCTTGAAACAGCTGAATAGCTAATAGCAGTGGAAGGAACCATGGGAAATGTGCATGGTCAGCTTGGCCGTGCTTTTGCTGGCTGGCTGTGTGAATTAAAGATTTCAATCTAGCTGAACGATACGTTAGATTAAAGAAGGGTTCTCTGGTGTTGTGTGTGTGTGTGTGTGTGTGTGTGTGTGTGTACTACAGTATTTTAGATTTCATCATCAATGACACCTCAGTTCGCCATTCTTCGCCACTTGCTTATTTTACATTCTTACATGACCTTTACCCTCCTAATGTAGTTCCTCGACATAGCTGTTCGATATAAGCTAAACTAACATACATTTTTGCCAAGCGGGTGAATGTTCTGAAGATTTTTTGTACAGCTAGGGGAAATGTATGGGAATCATATGTGATAAACTATGCTCTCTACCTCCTGCCATAAGCTTGATGGCTTATTATACTGTAACTCTCTGCCTGCTTAATGGTCTGTCTGGTGCTCCCAGCGCTGAGTCACTGCTGTAATGAGGGGTAGCGCTGTTCAGACAACCTCCCCCCAGCTCTGCCATCTAAAGTGATCAGACTGCAAGGGAAAAGGGAGGATGGAAAAGTTGGACAAGGAAATGGGAGGATGGAGCATTTGGTCAGAACTTCTTGCGACACTAACCTTTTGTGACTGACACCAACTCCTTGTGATGCTGAGGCTGTCCTAATAAGGACACTATACAGGGGGAAAGGATGGAGAGATTGGACAGGGGAGAAGGGAGGGTGGAGAAAATAGTATAGAAAGGTTGGACAGGGTAGGATGGAGAGATTGGACAGGTGTTTGGGAAAATGGAGATAGGGAAGACTATCTGAGTGGGGTCTCAATATATGGGACAGAGGGATCAATGAGTCTGCATCTTGATCAATGAGTCTGGACCTAAACTATAAAGAGAAGGGTTTGACTCCACACAATGCAGTAGACTGTCATGCATCCAACACAAGCAGGTCCTAAAACAAGTCCTCAGATATGACTTTATCAGAGCTTACCATCAGGGTTGGGGTCTAGTCCTTTTCAAGTCAGTCAAAACTGAAATTCTCCTATTTTCCACAATGCTTCTGAGAAGAAAATGGAATTGAAATTTAAATGTACTTGCTTAAAATGGAATTGACCGCAAACAAGATGGTTACAGAGATGACGATACCATCCAACGTGTAATCCCATCTAATCTTATCCAACTCAATCTCTCTCTCTCTCATCCTTAATGAACAGGAAGCTATAGGTTTATGTTACTACCGATCATCTCCTCCATTCTCCACCTTAGTCATTATGGCTGAAGGAGCCAGATCACTATTATTCATGATGCTTAAACTATCTTCGGAGGGCATTGATGTTTTGCGAGACAAAGGCCTAATTAAGCAGGTGCTTGTCAGTTTGGGTTTATCAAGGCAGAGGGCTGTGGGGGGAGGCATGTGGGCTGGCTGAGTTCAGGTCAGTGACTTGGCACCAAGGCCATGAGCACCTCAGCCCTCCTGTCAGCCTCTGGTCAGTCATGATACATTTACCCTGGCGAGGAATAGAGAGAGGGAGGTAGAGAGGGAGAGATGCAAGATTAAAATCACCTTGCCCACTGTATATTACTGCTGTTCATCACAGCATTATGAAGTCAAAAAACACCAAAACACATTGCAACATACAATATTCCAACTTAGCTTTAGAAGAGCTTATCCAACTTTGATACGCAGTGGATGGATGATTAGATTTTTGGGTCAGCCTCAGTCAGGTGTGAGTAGTATTTGGGCAATCTAACACCAATACGTGCATGTGCATGTGTGCATGCCTGCCAGCCTGTCACGTGTGTGCGTGTGTGTGTGTGTGTCTCTGTATGTGTACACACATGTGCATGTGTGTATGTGCGCACATGCTTTAGTGTGTGGGAAGGCCTTAGGGATTCAGTGCAGCACCTGGCTCTCTTCCAGGCCAGGCTCTGATGTCCTAATGGATAATTGCTGAGTGGTTTATTGCAGAGACAGCGCTAGCCCCATCCATCTTGTAGGAATGGAACAAGAAACATCAGCAAGCCTATAAACTGGTATCAGGCTTAAGTTCACAGATAAAAAGACATTAGATCATTTAGAGGAGATTTTCACAGATTTTGTGCTTTTTCCTGCGCCAGGCTTTGGGGGCACCCTTGGAAGAAAATAACAATGTTTTCTCTCTTCAGATAAGACCGACAATACCAAGTAAACAATAAAGTGCTATCAACAAGATTTCTTAGCCGAGATAAAAACCTGTTACGTCTCATAAACTCTCACAGCCCCTATATTTTTCATTGGCAATTACAATGCCTTGAACAAGATTCCTCTCAGAGGGTAGCCACGTCTGGTTATCAAGAGGGTGAGTACAATGTCTGGTGATCTTTTGTCTAGAATATATGAAACGTGTCAGCTTACAGATGGAGAAAAATATATATTTTTAATGAATGTGCACAGACAATGTCCCCTGTTTTGTTTTGATGATGCAGTCAGACTCTGAAACAGACGTGCAGAGCAGTAGAGTGCGTTGTGCACAGTGCTTCAGATGCTCTGCTGATAGAGGCAGTACCAATTATAGCCCAACCACCTCACATCTCTTATCCTTCTCTGATGTCAAGCTCCTTTCTGTCTCGCAATCATCGGCTGATCCAGTCCCCCATGCTCCCCCCTCAAACACACACACACACACACACACGCACACACAGAGCCCCGGAACTGTGGGTGCAGAGGTGTATACCCAGATGAGTTTCACCCTCTGGAGCTAATTAATGCAGAGATTGCCTGTACCTGACAGCCCCATACTGGATTGATCACACTACATATTGCAGCTGATTTGTGCATGGTTGGTATTTACAGTGCTATTCCATTCCTAGAGCTGAATGTATGGATTGAGACACTTTTCAGCACACAACAGTGTATTTCAAACCATGGCCGTAGGGTTGTAACACAAAACATACAGTGGGGCAAAAAAGTATTTAGTCAGCCACCAATTGTGCAAGTTCTCCCACTTAAAAAGATGAGAGAGGCCTGTCATTTTCATCATAGGTACACTTCAACTATGACAGACAAAATGAGAAAAAAAAATCCAGAAAATCACATTGTAGGATTTTTTATGAATTTATTTGCAAATTATGGTGGAGAAAAAAAATACTTATTTTCCACCATAATTTGCAAATAAATTCATCAAAAATCCTACAATGTGATTTTCTGGATTTTTTTTTTTCATTTTGTCTGTCATAGTTGAAGTGTACCTATGATGAAAATTACAGGCCTCTCTCATCTTTTTAAGTGGGAGAACTTGCACAATTGGTGGCTGACTAAATACTTTTTTGCCCCACTGTAAACACACCATTACTGGTTGAATCAGCAGATGTTCAATCAGTTCTATATACCTAAGGAACAAAAGTATTAATAAAAGCACTATAAACAGTCTCATATTGTGAAAAAATACGATCTGAAATGATACGTTTCAAGTAAAGAGTACATGCTTGACCCAGCTGGAATTAGCATATTCCTTCATATCCATTTGCTGAATTGCTTGGGGTATTGTTCATGCTGTCAAACCTTCACACGCTCAGCTCTCCCAAGATGCAATTGTGTGGGCTTGAAATTGTTAATGTACACAGAGCACTCCCTTTCTCACTGTCAGAAGGGTGGATATCAGGAAAGTGGAAATAGCTTTTCCAGTGACCAACTTGGCACCCAAAGTCTATCAATTCAGCCATATCACTTTGTACTTGCTGTAATGTTTCTAAATAATGTGTCTTATGTTCTTCCATCTTGGGAGAGAGAGGAAAAGCAATCCAGAAATCCTCCTGCAGTTGATCGTTTTTTGGCGCGA
This sequence comes from Oncorhynchus tshawytscha, assembly GCF_018296145.1. NCBI lineage: Eukaryota > Metazoa > Chordata > Actinopteri > Salmoniformes > Salmonidae > Oncorhynchus > Oncorhynchus tshawytscha. The sequence continues at coordinate 16,006,460 of NC_056435.1, forward strand.
CATTGTTCTCTCCCCCTCTTTCCTGGGATAGAGGGAGCTGTTATGGACTGCTTAAGCAGAACTAAGAGTGGTGCCATATGGGAACTGTGTTTAATAACAGCATGTTTCAGGGTCTCTCTCTGCATTCCCTTGCTCAAAATGACAAATGAGTGTATGAGGGAAAGAGAAGGCCACTGTGGGTATTGATTTATTTTGTGATGCCAATTAATTTTGCCACAACTGGCCATAGATTGGATATTGTCTCAGGGTGTTGGGTTTCCTTTAAGAGTCACCATTTGTCATTTGGTCTTCACGTCCTTTTTAAGTGCTTTTACAGATGGTTTTATGCCAGCCATTTCTTTAGGCCCCCACCAGCCAGACACCTAGTTAATGCAGCCTTGTTAGTTGTACTTATACATAGCATTAAGATCATTGTTAGAACCATCATGCCATTTTTAAATGGAGTTGTTTCCAAAGTGCTAGTGTTCCAAACCATTCGCAGGGCTGCCAATCACAAAGACAGTTTATACCTAGATTTTTTTTGTATCAATCATTGCAGAGAAGCACATTAAGAAGTGAAGCAATGACAAAGAAACCTTAATAGCAGACTTGACTTTTTTATACTGTGGTGAATATCTACATGTACAGCAGTAACAGTAGTAGTTTCAAGATGCATTTCAGTTGCCTAAATAACACAAGCACCTTAAAGATGTTCAAATCTGCAATTTTTGTATAAACTGTTTGCTGGTGTGGTATCAAACATATGTTCTCCCTTTGGCATGGGTTGTGTTCATGGTACAGTATGTTAAGCAATAAAGCATGAGAACCCGTGGATCATTGTGAATAACCCATGACAAAAAGGGCTGTTTTTATGTATGAGAAGTGGAGTGTTGGGAAACAGCCCTTATTAACAGTGCCTTTTGATTTTATAAAACACTTACCAACATATATATTTTTTTAAAGACGAACATGTTTTCATGTTTCAAAAACAGTTTAATGAGTAATCCTAGTCATTTGTTCTATATCTGAGGTTGCAAGCCAAAAGCACTGGTTATTTATTCTATTTGCAAGGTATTTGTATTTATTAAGGATTCCCATTAGCTGCTGCCAAGGCAGTAGCAACTCTTCCTGGGGTCCAGCAACATTAAGGCAGTTATATACAATGAAAAACTATTACATGACATTACATTTCATAACAATTTTCACAACACATTAAGTGTGTGCGCTCAGGCCACTACTCTACTACTACACATATTCCAATGTGTATGTGTGTGTAGAGTGCATGTGTATGCGTGTGCCTGTGTGTGTCTCTTCACAGTCCCCGCTCTTCCACGAATTAAAAAAATATCTGATTCTACTGCTTGCATCAGTTACCTGATGTGGAATATAGTTCCATTTAGCCATGTGCACCTCCCATAGTATTTTCTTTACTTGCGGATTGTGAGGAGACCTCTGGTGGTATGTCTTGCGGGGCATGAGTGGGTGTCCGAGCTGTGTGTTATTAGCTTATTTTACCTTTATTTAACTAGGCAAGTCAGTTAAGAACAAATTCTTATTTTCAATGACAGCCTAGGAACAGTGGGTTAACTGCCTGTTCAGGGGCAGAATGACAGATTTGTACTTTGTCAGCGCGGGGATTTGAACTTGCAACCTTCCGGTTACTAGTCCGACGGACAAAACTAGGGCCTGTAGGACCGGCCTTGTTGATAGTGTTGTTAGAAGGCAGAGCAGGACTTTTTTAATAGACAGTCTTCTCCCCATTTTAGCTACTGTTCTATCAACATGTTTGACCATGACAGTTTATAATCCATAGTTATTCCAAGCAGTTTAGTCAGCTCAACCTGCTGAATTTCCACATCATTCATTACAAGATTCAGTTGAGGTGTAGGGTTTAGTGAATGATTTGTCCCAAATACAATGCTTTTAGTTGTTGAAATATTTAGAACTAACTTACTTCTTGCTACCCATTCTGAAACTGACTGCAACTCTTTGTTAAGTGTTGCAGTGATTTCACTTGCTGTAGTAGCTGACGTGCTGAGTCATCTCTCAGCCAAACATCAGTAATTTGTGTAAGTGCCGTACATGTTGAATGCCCTTCCCTATAAGTGTGCTGGAAGTCTGTTTACTATCAAATTGCATTGTATCTGGTCAAACACAATTATTTCCAAAAGTTTACTAAGGGTTGGTTGTAGGCTGATTGGTCAGCTATGTAATGTGTACGCTTGGGAGTCGGGAAGCAAGTTCAGGGAGTGTATTTAATAACTAAATGAACATAGAACAAAACAAGAAACACGGGTAGCGTACAGACATGAACACTGGAACAGAAACAATAAACAATAACGCCTGGGGAAGGAACCAAAGGGAGTGACAGACATAGGGAAGGTAATCAAGAAGGTGATGAAGTCCAGGTGAGTCTGAGGAGGTGCTGGTGCACATAACGATGATGACGTGTGTGCGTAATAAAGAGCAGCCTGGTACCCCCTTCCTGATGCACGTCTCCAGCCGCAGGATGCCGACCAAGAGTGGACCGGTCGCCTCTGCTGAGACGTGGGAGCCTGACGAGCCGGCTGAGGCACTGGAACCTGACGAGCCGGCTGAGGCATGGAACTGTTAACAGGCGTTACCCATGGATAATCGTGAATAACTAACGGATATCAACCAATCAGCGTCCAGGATCAGACTTGACCATTAAAACATTCCTTGAGCACTACAGTATATTGTATTAATCAAGCGCTATTTGCATGTGAAAAAGAGAACGCATTAGCATCATTGTTTACATTTAGTTGATTGGTCAAATCTTTGATGGTAGCCTATGCAGATCTTGCAAACCATGAGACTAATCCTAACTTTAAATAGCATTTAAGAGATTTGCATGCCACTTTATGCTGGCCATACATTACATGATTTTAAACGGCGACTTTGCCATGATTTGGGATCCATCGCAAATCCTATCATCATAGGCTCCGACCAAAACGTTGTTGATCTCTTTAAGTGAGCGATTGAAAGACGTACGATTATGGGTCTTGCACTCTACCGATCCGTGTCCTAAGTCCCGATAATTTTTCTGACATTTTTGGTCATAACTTGTGTAGTGGGGGGAGTGCTACTATCCAAATTGCAACTTGTTCTCCATTGCTTGGCTACAGCCACAGAATAGGAGTCGGGCTACGACATATCTGGTAGTCGCAGGACATGGAGGGGTCTAGACAGGTCGCAATGTGACCAAACTCATGTAATGTGAACACACCGGTCACAGACTTCAGGATGACAAGATTATGCAAACAAATGTGCATAATGTAAGTGTTCCAACGATTAAAATATTTTTATCGTTGTCTGATGTATGCCTAGCTTTAGTTGTGCATACAGATCGCAAGTGGGGAATGCGTCCTCGGCGAGGTGAATTCTCGCTCCTTGTCTATGCCTAATTACTGTACCTTAATGATGTAAACATATTTTGAGCAGTTTGTATCAGTGGAATTAGTCAAGTGTCTTCATAAGCTTTATTTGGCAGTCATCAATAAATAACTAGAATAACAGAGACCACTGTGACTCATTGCAATTATCCATAATGAACCTCCTTTTTGGTTAATGTAAGCACATTTCAGAGCACTTCCCCCAATCTGGGTATAATTAACACTTCTAAATTTGGTACCCTTATAGAGTCAGGGATTCTGTAGAATCAATGAATGTTTCATCCTTCATTAGCTGCCGTTATATAAGATTAATTCTCAAGTTCTCCCATGGAGGCAACCTATGCATCCTTTTCATCTTCCAATCCTTATACTGCTGAATGAGAAATAATGAAATGGCTCTTGAAATGTCCAAGTTAAGCCGATCACAATGCCTGGAATATTTATTTTCTATCACGCTGAAAGATGTTGTTGTTGATGATGGTGGATTTCACTGTGTCAATTTTTATTATGAATGACATGCACAGTGCATAATACAGTATGTTTTCCAGTGAAATAAATATTTATTATAGTGTATGACACTACCATAAGATTCATAGCATGATTTGAAGAAAAAAGACAGGATGCTTCCAAGCACTTAAAAACTGTAAAAACAGTAGCCTACCTAAATATGAAGTACAAACATGGTAAACAAATGGTAATCAGGAAGTATAAATAAAATATGTGCCAGACAGCAGTGTAAACATAAACACAGCCAGAGGGAGAGATGGAGGGTCAGATAAGATATCAGGTGCTTAGAACTAGCACAATAATTTTGTGCACAAGGTTTTATGATTTACATCACAGGTTTTTAGTCTTTTAGGAGTCACTCTTGTTAGTGCAGACAGGGCATGAACAACATTTTAAATCATCCAAAATATAAGAGGCTTTATTAGCTGCTTAGGTTCGTAAGTGTGTGAATTGCACAAACATACTCAGTTAAAGCACTTCTTACAGGTGCTTAGAAGTATTGCTTGTCATGTGCATAAATACCCTAATAATTTGATTTCCTACTCATCTAATTTACCTTCTACCTATCTATAAAACATCAGAGTTCCTTATCTTTCACAAGATGACTTTATGAAAAAACTTCTGTAATCAGACACGTAATGCTGCATATTTTACCATCAGCTTGGTGAGCTTCAATCCAATGGGTCAGTGATCCAAATCCTAGAGGCAAATTACAGCTCAGGCCCCTGCTCCCATCCCTGGGGCTGTGTGGCTGGCTACAGGGCCCCATGTGCTGGCAATGGAGCCCAGCTGTCCCTGGTGGTGTCCTGAGCAGATGTGTCCCCTATGCCTGCCTTCCTCGCTCCACTGCCTTTGGGCTTCATCATTCACACAAAGAGTCCCCGCTGCTAATGTCACCTGACAGGGTCCTGATCACTGTACACATTTCTATTTTATTTATTTAACTTTTATTTAACTAGGCAAGTCAGTTAAGAACAAATTCTTATTTACAATGAAGGCCTACCCCGGCCAAACCCGGATGACGCAGGCCAATTGTGCGCCACTCTATGGGACTCCCAATCACGGCCGGTTATGATTCAGCCTGGAATCGAACCAGGGTCTGTAGTGATGCTTCTAGCACTGAGATGCAGTGCCTCAGACCGCTGTGCCACTTAGTCTAAGGCACTGGACCCTTAAAAGAAATACCGCCATGCCCTCAGATGAACCATCAAACAAGCAAAGCGTCAATACAGGAATAAGATTGAATCCTACTACGCTCGTCATATGTCGCAGGGCTTGAAACCTATTACGGACTGCAAAGGGAAACCCAGAAGCGAGCCTACCAGCGAGCCAACACTAAAGCATGCACAAGAGCACCAGCTGTTCTGGATGACAGTGTGATAATGCTCTCGGTAGCCGATGTGAACAAAACCTTATAACAGGTCAACATTCACAAAGCCGCTGGGCCAAACGGATTACCAGGACATGTACTCAAAGCATGCGTGGACCAACTGTCAGGTGTCTTCACTGATATTTTCAACCTCTCTCTGACCGAGTCTGTAATACTTACATGTTTCAAGCAGACCACCATAGTCCCTGTGCCCAAGGAAGCAAAGGTAACCTGCCTAAATGATTACCGCCCTGTGGCACTCATGTCGGTAGCCATGAAGTGCTTTGAAAGGCTGGTTATGGCTCACATCAACAGCATCCTCCCGGACACCCTAGACCCACTCCAGTTCGCATACCTCCCTAACAGATCCACAGATGATGCAACCTCAATCGCTCTCCACACCTATGTGAGAATGCTGTTCATCGACAGTGTTCAACACCATAGTGCTCATCACTAAGCTAAGGACTCTGGGACTAAACACCTCCCTCTGCAACTGGATCCTGGACTTCCTGACGGGCCGCCCCCAGGTGGTAAGAGTAGGCAACAACACGTCTGCCATGCTGATCCCCTCAGGGGTGTGTACTTAGTCCCCTCCTGTATTCCCTGTTCACCCACAACTGCTTGGCCAACACCATCATTAAGTTTGCTGAAGAAACCACAGTGGTGGGCCTGATCACCGATAACGAGGAGACAGCCTATAGGGAGGAGGTCAGAGAACTGACAGTGTGGTGTCAGGACAACAACGACTCCCTCAATATGAGCAAGACAAAGGAGCTGATTGTGGACTACAGGAAAAGGCTGGCCGAACAGGCCCCCATTAACATCGACGGGTCTGTAGTGGAGCGGGTCGAGAGTTTCAAGTTCCTTGGTGTCCACAACACCAACGAACTATCATGGTCCAAACATACCAAGACAGGCGTGAAGAGGGCACAACAAAACCTTTTCCCCTTTCAGGAGACTGAAAAGATTTGGCATGGGCCCCTAGATCCTGAAAAGGTTCTACAGCTGCACCATAGAGAGCATCCTAACTGGTTGCATCACCACCTGGTATGGCAACTGCTCGGCATCTGACCGTAAGGCGCTACGGAGTGCGTACGGCCCAGTACATCCCTGGACCAAGCTTCCTGCGATCCAGGACCTACATAATAGCTTGTGTCAGAGGAAACCGATAAAATTGTCAGAGACTCCAGTCACCCTATAGACTGTTTTCTCTGCTACTGCACGGCAAGCGGTACCAGAGCGCCAAGTCTAGGACCAAAAGGCTCCTCAACAGCTTCTACCCCCAAGCCATTAGACTGCTGAAACATTCATTAAAATCGCCACTAGATCATTTACATTGACACAAACCCTCTTGTACACTGCTGCTACTCGCTCTTTGTTTGTTACCTATGCATAGTCACTTCACCCCACCTACATGTACAGATTACCTCAACTAACCTGTACCCCTACACACTGACTCGGTACCGGTGCCCGCTGTATATAGCCTCGTTATTGTTATTCTTATTGTGTTACTTTTTATTATTACTTTTTATTTCAGCCTACTTAGTAAATATTTTCTTCTTCTTGAACTGCACTTTTGGTTAAGGGCTTGTAAGTAAGCATTTGACAGTAAAGTCTACACTTTGTAAAGTCTTTAAAGTTTGATTTGTTTTGCCCATGCAAACAACTGCTGTTGGGGCCAACCAGGCATGTCCTATTGGCCAGATATTCCCTTTGATGTGGGGATATAAAAAGTCTGTAACCATAATTGAATTTCCACAAGGGGTGTTCAATCTGGACGAAAGGGGTGCTAATAAATGCCATTTTCATTGGAATGGATTATAAGAAAGCATTTGGGGACTGTCCCAGTGTCTCTTCGGGTGTGTGTGCCAGAAGGCAGGTTGTTCTTTCACATTGGTTTTGTTTGTAATTATAGTGTGGACATTATTTTTAATGACCCATAACTGCAGGTGTGAGTGAGATCATCTCCCGCAGACATCCTCAGATGTCTCTGTAGCTCGTTAAAGGTTTCTACAGAAGCCTGTCTGCCCTGGGCTTCAATGAGGTATGCTACATGGCTGTATCCATCTTACTTTATGTCCAACAAACTCATCTGTATGTCTTTCTTGCCTCAGATGTCCAATTTTGACTTGAATTATGTCCCTTGACTCGTCAACATTATGACATTTACTTGTCAAATTGATGTATTCAGTGACACAATGAAACTGAATTGGAACACCAACATGTTTAAGGTTAGGGCTGTGGTTAGGAGAGAGGATAAAACTGAGAGAAAAAAACATACTTTCAAACAAACATTTGTTAGCCAGCTAACAGTCGGCTAAAACGAGCAGTATAAATGGATTTCTGATTCAAATAATATTACTACATCTAGATCATACACGTAACGATAGCTAGCGAGCCAGCAAGCCAAAATTTGTTAGCTAACTAACTGTATGCTTTACCTTGCAATAAAAACAATAAAAACTTTCTGACAAAATTAGAAACTCAAAATGTAGCTAGACTCTTACCCATATACAATACATGGATGAACACTTCACGGCAGACTCAAACCATGTAACTACATTTTGTTTGTAGCTACATCTTGTTTGGCCAGCGTTGTGTGAAGTCACTCCGGTTCACACTGACCATGGCGTGTGCAGAAAGTTGCCCGTAACTTTTTCCAACTGATTTGTCGATAGTGCCTGTTAAATTCAGATCATCAATGTGGTTGAGAAAAGTAGCAAAACATTTGTAGTTCTCGATGGCATAATTGTCCTGTGATGATCGGTAGGAGACTTGATCATTGTCCATTGATGTAACACAATAGGTTTGAAGTGCGCGCTGCAAGCCACTCTCCGAGGTAATAACTATAAACAATAACTGATGGCCCACTCTCCCGAGCACAACAGATAGCTCAGATGACAGATAACAGATACAGTGGACTTACGTTGATTAGTGGACACACACAATGTCTGGCTTAGACGGAGTTGGGGGAGAGAAAACAGCAAGGTCGGGCAGGGGTGATTTCTTCCTTTTAATGAGTTGAGATCTGTTGGACATTTCCACCTGACCTAATTAAAGCACTCTGGCCCAGCTGGCAAGTGGTCATGAATTAAAGGGCAATTTCACCAATTCCATGGGCCTTTTCCACAGCCACCACAATTGTGTTAAATTCCACACTCCTCAAAATGCTCATCCCTCCACATCCTTGGTCATCTCAGGGAGAGGAATTATTCGGGCAACTGGACTGGAAATACTGTATGTCCGGTTCTATAACCTGGATCTCCATTGATCTAACACAACCATCGATCCCAGGCATTGTATTGGTGATATGGCACATCGGCTAGAAATCTCGAGGCAGTTGAGTGTCCACTATCATTACTACTTTGCCAGTGTCCAGGCTGGCCATTTCTCTTCGCAATTTCCCTCTGCGCTGTAGGCTTGGTAGGTTATCCGAAATAAATTGGGCTCAGAAATGGTCTGCAGAGATCTGGCTGTGCCGCTACCAGTGTCTGTCAATGAGGTTGGCATCAGCATACATGGCTTAAGGAAATGAAGCTTCTAAGAGCTGCATAAAGAGCAGATTCGGTGTGACCGGATCTGGATCAGCGATCTCTGTAAAGATATATTCCAAAGGTTTGGAATTCAGTATTCCTTCCAGTTCTGTCAGGACGGTCCACAAGATGGTTTCAGTGACAGTTTGGTCTCACAGGACGACATGTAAGGCCGTATTCATCGATTTCATCTTTCGCTCAGAGTTCCAATGCGGCAATTGTTTGCTTGCAGAGGATTATAGGCTTGAAGTGGCTTCCATGATAATGCAGGTTGCCAGCCTATGTATGAAAGTCGTGAAAATGCAGACTCAAACCTTTACCTTTTCTATGCCCGTGGCTGGATGGTGTTCATGCATGTTAGATGCATGTCTTGTCGTTGTCATCTCCTGCCTCTCCTCCCCCATCTGGTAGCGGAGTCAAAAGAGCACAGCAAGAGGAGCATGGAAATCAACGATTTTCACATGTCACAAGCCATGGAAGCTGAAAACAGCAGTCTCCCGCAAAGCAGTCTACACTCTCAATGAGCGGCCAGGAGTGGAAACAAACAACAAATAATTTTGCCACCCTGATCTTCCTACACCTTTGTCGCTGTAGGTACCTGTGTCTGCGGCCACTGTGCCTACTCCTTCCCCTATGATTTTGAAGTCGACGTCGGCAACCCTCTGTCCCTGCTCTTTATCAAGTGGGTCTTCTCCATCTGTCGGAGCCTGCACCATCCTGTGAAGCGTGGGGGTGGCCACATTTCCTAGGTCTTCTCGCCACCTGTGACATTGGGCAGCTCCATGGTAAGAAGTGTGACTGTACTTGGTGCAAAAAAATAATTATCCTGGAGCTTGAGTAAATTACATTACTAAGCTGCTCTTGAACGTACTACACCAGCAAATGGACACAAATTCCCATGTGGGATTTAATGACACTATGAAGGGCAGCTCTGAACTGTTGAAACTGTGTTTCAAGGAGCTTATTGACTCTCTGCTAGGCACTAATAAAATACCCATCAGATCTGGCCCTGTATCCTTCCTGAATCATGGTATTGAAAGCTTTAGCAGGATTCTTTCTTTTCACAACTGGCTACGTGATTATTGCAGCTCAATGGGTGTAACTTTTGGAAACAAAACACATTTTATTAGGAGGATGGGATCCATCCAAATCATTTGGGTATCTAGATCCTTTCAAAGCATAATAAGAATGCCTTGAGAAAATTACTTATCAATGACCAAAGCCTAGCTCAGTTAATCCCGACCATTGTGTCACTGAGTCATCATAAGGCTTCAACAAATGTATGTTTTACCAGGGGCATTGATAGACACAATGTAAGTAATCTAATGTACAGTTGAAGTCGGAAGTTAACATACACCTTAGCCAGATACATTTAAACTCAGTTTTTCACCATTCCTGACATTTAATCAGAGTAAAAATTAGGATCAGTTAGGATCACCATTTCATTTTAAGAATGTGAAATATCACAATAATAGTAGAGAGAATAATTTATTTCAACTTTTATTTCTTTCATCACATTTCCCAGTGGGTCAGAAGTTTACATACACTCAATTAGTATTTGATAGCATTGCCTTTGAATTGTTTAACTTGGGTCAAATGTTTTGGGGAGCCTTCCACAAGCTTCCCACAATAAGTTGAGTGAATTTTGGCCCATTCCTCCTGACAGAGCTGGTTTGTAGGCGTCCTTGCTCGCACACACTTTTTCAGTTCTGCCCACACATTTTCTATGGGAGTGAGGTGAGGGCTTTGTGATGGCCACTCCAATACCTTGACTTTGTTGTCCTTAAGCCATTTTGCCACATCTTTGAAAGTATGCTTGGGGTCATTGTCCATCTATAAAATGTGCCATTATATTTGCCATCTGGGTCTTGTTTTAATAATAGAGAAATCAGACCTTCCTGCTGAGTACCTGACAGACTACCATTTCTATAGGAGTAGTTAAAACAATCTAACAGTGGAGCTTTTAGTATATCAAAAAATACTTGATATACCTCGGTATGCCATCAAGCCCTGGAGATTTTCCAGACTGAAAGGATTTAATAGCCTCAAAAAGTTATTCCTCTATAATTTGGCCTTCGCCCTGATTTTTCTGTACATTTGTTAATTTTCCATATCTATTCATTATGGCCATCGAAATACTAGCTATTAAAATCAGATCCAATAACAACATTAGAGGATTAGAAGTCCAAGGCTTGAAAAAAAGATGTCCATGTGTGCCGATGGCTCAAGTTTCATGTTAAGTCCGCAAGCTAGATCCCTGCAATGTCTCATTAACTTCTTGTGGGACGGTAGCGTCCTATCTGGCCAACATCCAGTGCGAAATTCAAAATGACCAAATTCAAATATTTAACTTTCTTGAAAATATATGTGTTATACATAAAAAAATAAAGCTTTACTTCTTGTTAATCCAGCCGCTGTGTCAGATTTCAAATAGGCTTTACGGCGAAAGCAAACATTGCGATTATCTGAGGACAGCGCCCCGCGTACAAACACATGAAAATCATATTTCAACCAGGCAGGTGAGCCACAAAAGTCAGAAATAGCGATATAATTCATGACTTACCTTTGAAGATCTTCTTCTGTTGGCACTCCAAAATGTCCCAGAAACATCACAAATGGTCCTTTTGTTTGATAAATTCCTTTTTTCTCAGATAAAAAAGAGCAAAGTTGTACATTTACCAAGGATTCAATAATTTTAGATACACAGTGAAGCCTTGAAATGGAGTGATAATTATTAAGATCACTACTATCCCCGCCCTTATGGAGTAGCAGCACAAGAGGTGATTTCCATACTTTTCAAAAATTTCCTGATCACAACGTTAAATAAAACATGTGGGTTATTGAGCCAACAATGATGGGCACTGCACACTTAAGTAGAACGGGATCCAATTGATCAGCCCCTGTGGAATTCTTGTTGTCTATTGCCAGCAAATCATCCAGAACATATTTTTCTGTAAGTAGCCTAAAAGGAAAGCTTTGACAGCAATGTATTTGATCATTCAGCAAGTGTCCCCTATCAGCATCCAGCCCAGTATCATTGTGAATAGGCGTCAAATTTCTTTGAAAGAGAGAGCCCACTGAAATAAAATGGTGAAGAAATGCCAATGATAGCATTTTTCCCGTATTGAGGTTAGAGTCTGAATTAATGTGTTGTGGCAGAGAGGAGGAAGTAGAAACCTTCAGGGATTTGTGAGTTTTCAAAACTTTTTCTGAATTCCCATTAAAATCTTGATTCCTCAGTTAATTAAAAGCTTGCCTGTTCAGGCCTAAGCCTGTGTTCCTGGCCTTGACCGAAGCATACATTATTTTATGAATGTCTTCTGATTATTCTGGCATTCCAGGCATTCAACCTGCCTTTAACCCTTAGTGTTTTGAAGGTAGCATGATTATCCATAGTATTATTGAAGACATCTACCAGCAGCATACCACCCTGCATCCCACTGCTGGCTTGCTTCTGAAGCTAAGCAGGTTTGGTCCTGGTCAGTACCTGGATGGGTGATCAGATGCTGCTGGAAGTGATGTTGAAGGGCCAGTAGGAAGCACTCTTTCCTCTGGTCTAAAAAAAGATCTCAATACCCGAGAGCAGTGATTGGGGACACTGCCCTGTGTAGGGTGCTGTCTTTTGGATGGGACGTTAAACGGGTTTCCTGACTCTCTGAGGTCATTAAAGATCCCATGGCACTTATTGTAGGGGTGTTAAGCGTGGTGTCCTGGCTAAATTCCCAATCTGACCATCATGGTCACCTAATCATCCCCAACTTATAATTGGCTCGTACATCCCCCTCCTCTCGCTGTAACTATTCCCCAGGTCATTGCTGTAAATGAGAATGTCTTCTCAGTCAACATACCTGGTAAAAAAAAATCTGTTGAAAGATAAATCAGGTTCAAGGAGAACTAAAATAGAATCAAGGTCACTAAAATAATGTTTAAAAAAAGCCTGCTCACTGAAGTTTTTAAAAGTTTGTCTATGTGATGATATGAGGCTTAGATTGCTGTATCTCAAACACAAACAACTGGGCAATGGTCACTAATATATTGGGAGAAGACACCAGTAGCAACATTAGAATAATTTGACTTTGAAGAATTTTTAGGGCTGGGCCATTTAGGCTTATTCACCAGCTGGGTTAGGTTTACATTATTACACATCATTTAGATTGTCTGAAGCCTGCTTTTCCCAATCATAATTTTGGTCACACAAGATAATAACTTCTGATTTAGTAAAAGAAGACAACAAACTTGTTAACTCCTCAAGTGAACAAAGGTTAGCTGGACGGTAGACCCTTATAATGTTATGACAAAAAAATCCCCAGACAAAGGTAGCTAAAAGAAATTTGCAAGGGAAATGGATTTCAGTAAAGAGACAGAAATGTTTTATTTTATAAAATGGCCAATCCACCACCTCTACTCTGTCTGTCAGCTCTAAACACATTGCAACCCTTAATATTAATATCAGGGCAAACATTGTGATGACCATCCCCATACTGGTTGACACAAGTGGACAGAGTGTGTTTGATGGCTTAGAACTCCATGTTGGAATGAGATATGAGGAAACTTCAACTCAACTTCAACTCAAATTTCAACCCAAGACCGCGGTCTTTCTCCTAATATTGAAACAAGTCATTTAAGATATGCTGGTGCTGAGAAATGCACAAAAGAGTCAAACGTGTGACAACCAACCCCGGTCTCCCTTACTTTGAATGGACCATCAGATATTTTTTCCTTTTACCATGTTATGAATGAAGATATGAATAAATATAAGAAATTCAGGCACAGGAAGAAGACAACATTTAATATTAAAGTTGAAATATCTCAGCCTTCAAATTTTGTCTCTGCTTTTACAGCTGCCAAAATGTGGAGCAGCTGGCATAATGTGTGTGTCAGGCAGCTGGCATGTATTTATCAACAAACTTACACATTTTTTCTTTAGCAGGGTTTGGGGGACACTCAAGCCGGGTAGAAGAAAATCTATGACACCAATCATTAATGCCTCAAGTCACCCCGCTTTTCAAACTTGGGCATGGTTATGACAGGATAGAAGAACAGTGTATTTGTATTTATTAAAGATCCCCATTAGCTAATGCCAAGGGAGTTCAGGGTAAATCCAAGCAGTTTAGTCACCTCAAGTTGCTCAATTTACACATTATTTATTACAAGATTTATTTGAGGTTTAGTGAGTGTTTTGTTCCAAATACAATGCTTTTAGAAATATTTAGGACTGACTTATTCCTTGCCACCCACTCTAAAACTAACTGCAATTCTTTGTTAAGTGTTGCAGTCATTTCAGTCGCAGCAGTAGCTGACGTGTATAGTATTGAGTCACCTGCATACATAGACACTCTGGCTTTCCTCAAAGCCAGTGGCATAGTAAAGATGACCTTTTTCAATGGGCCTAGACAGTTACCTGTGGAATTCTTGATTCTACCTGTATTATGTTGGAGAGGCTTCCAATTAAGAACACCCTCTTTGTTATGTTAGACAGGTGACTCTTTATCCACAATATAGCAAGGGGTGTAAAGCCATAACACATACACTTTGCCATCAGCAGACTATGATCGATAATGTCAAAGGCCACACTGAAGTCTAACAAAACAGCACCCACAATCTTTTTATCATCAATTTCTCTCAGCCAATCATCAGTCATTTGTGTAAGTGCCTGCCTATTGAATGTCCTTCTCTATAGGCGTGCTGAAAGTTTGTTGTCAATTTGTTTACTGTAAAATAGCATTGTGTTTGGTCGAACACAATTTTTTCCAAAAGTTTGCTAAGGGTTGGTAACAGGCTGATTGGTTGGCTGTTTGAGCCAGTAAAGGGGACTTTACTATTCTTAGGTAGCGGAATGACGTTTGCTTCCCTCCAAGCCTGAGGGCACACACTTTCTAGCAGGCTTAAACGGAAGATGTGGCAAATAGGAGTGGCAATATTGTCCGCTATTATCCTCAGTCATTTTCCATTCAAGTTGTCAGACCCGGGTGGCCTGTCATTGTTGATAGACAACAATAATTTTTGGTTTCATAGTGTAGTTCTTCTTTTTATTCAGTTTAGTCACATGATTTATCAATTTGCAATAAGTTTGCCAATCGGTTAACCATACAATTTTTAAATTCCTCATCAATCCACAGGGATTTAACAGTTTTTACAGTCATTTTCTTAACTCGAGTGACTCTCCATCCTGCATGCGGGACTGTAATCATCGCCTGACACTAATTAGCATAACGCAACGGACGTAAATATCCCTAGAAAATATTCCTATTCATGAAAATCACAAATGAAATATATTGAGACACAGCTTAGCCTTTTGTTAATCACCCTGTCATCTCAGATTTTCAAAATATGCTTTACAGCCAAAGCTAGACAAGCATTTGTGTAAGTTTATCGATAGCCTAGCATAGCATTTTGTCCAGCTAGCAGCAGGTAACTTGGTCACGGAAATCAGAAAAGCAATCAAATTAAATCGTTTACCTTTGATGAGCTTTGGATGTTTTCACTCACGAGACTCCCAGTTAGATAGCAAATGTTCCTTTTTTCCAAAAATATTATTTTTGTAGGCGAAATAGCTCCGTTTGTTCTTCACGTTTGGCTGAGAAATCGCCCGGAAATTGCAGTCACGAAAACGGCTAAAAATATTCCAAATTAGCTCCATAATATCGACAGAAACATGGCAAACGTTGTTTATAATCAATCATCAAGGTGTTTTTCAAATATCTATTCGATAATATATCCATCGGGACAATTCGTTTTTCAGTAGGACCGATTGGAGTAATGGCTACCTCTGTATTTTACGCGAGAATCTCTCTGGCAGCATCAGGTGACCACTTGCGCAATGTAGCCGCTTACAGGTATTCTTCAACATAAATGCGTAAAACTACATCACAATGCTGTAGACACCTTCGGGAATACGGAGAAAGAGTAATCTGGTTGATAGCCCATTCACTGCTCAATAGGGACTCATTGGAACGCAGCGCTTTCAAAACATGGGGCACTTCTGGATTGGATTTTTCTCAGGCTTTCGCCTGCAACATCAGTTCTGTTATACTCACAGACAATATTTTTACAGTTTTGGAAACGTTAGAGTGTTTTTATCCTAAGCTGTCAATTATATGCATATTCTAGCATCTTGTCCTGACAAAATATCCTGTTTACTACGGGAACGTTTTTTTTCCAAAAATGAAAATACTGCCCCCTACTCACAACAGGTTTGGGTGCATGCTTATTAGCAACTGGAATAAGCAATTTCATAAATGTATCAAGTGCAGTGTCTGTTTGCTCCTCATTACACACCACAGATCAGCAAATATTCTTTACATCAATAACATAGGAATCGCTACAAAACTTCTTGTATTACCTCTTATACACTATATTAGGTCAAGCCTTTTGAAACGTGGTTTTCCTAGATATGGCTACTATATTGTGATCACTACATCCGATGGATCTGGATACTGCTTTCAAGCTCATTTCTGCAGCATTAGTGAAGATGTGATCAATATATGTTGATGATTTCATTCCTCTGCTGTCTGTAACTACCCTGGTAGGTTGACTGATAACCTGAACCAGGTTGCAGGCACTGGTTACAGTTTGAAGCTTTTTCTTGAGTGGGCAGCTTGATGAAAACCAGTCAATATTTAAAAAGCACCCAGAAAATATACCTCTGTTGATATCACATACAATTTAAAGCATTTTTCCAGATACTGATGTTTAGCACTTGGTGGTCTATATCAGCTTCTCTCTAGAATTGGCTTTAGGTGAGGCAGATTAACCTGTAGTCATATTACTTCAATTGTACTTGACATGAGATCCACTCTAATCTTTACAGGAATGTGGTTCTGAATATAAAGAGCAACACCTCCACCATTGTCATTTCTATCTTTTCTATAAATGTTATAACCTTGAATTGCTTCTACTGTATTGTCAAAGGTGTTGTCTAATTGCATTTCAGAGATAATCAGAATATTATTGTCATCTGTTACTAGCAAAACATTGATTTCATTAACCTTGTTTCTTAAGCTACATATATAAATGTGGGCTAATTTTGAGCACTTTTCTTATGGGATGCTTACTTGCTTTCATTGCGTTACTGGGAAGCTTAGCAGCAGTAGATGTGCTCATGTTCTTTATGTTAGTGCAGAGTTAGCTGCTCACAGTGGACTTCCTACTAGGGCACACCGGCTTAGTGCTAACAGTATAAATCTGGTTCATAGGCACATGATTACTGCATACAATAGCTGTAGCATCAGTAGAGGCATTCAGGGCAAATTAGGTTACTTATATTGTTTCTACTGACGCCCCTGGTGTAATGTACAATTGCTGAAGCATTATGACAACTCTGCGTCACAATGGTAGGGATTAGCTGAGCTGGGCTTGAGTCATTGATAAATCATTGTCTCAACGCAGCCTTATAGTGTAGTGAGGATGTGTACAGATGCCGTATCTTAATTTGGTCATCCTGTTGTTTCAGGAATTTTCCTGCATAGAATGATTCTAAAGTTTGTAATTTCCACTTCAAAATGTCATATTTGATGCGTACATGCGTAAATGATTTTAGAACTGCCGGGCAAAATGACCCTAAGACAATATTTGTACTCTGGTGGTGTACAGGTTTTATGGGAATATTGACAATGGTAATGTTTCACTTTTTCTAATGTTGGGGTCACTCTAGGAAAAGTCATCAAATTTCAAGTAAAAAAATAAAACATTTTAGGGGGTTTCTCTGCTGTTATACATAGTGGCAGGTCATTTTTTTTTACCCTTAAGACAACACAAGGGTTAAGCACTCAGGAGAAGCCAGCACCTGAGTGATTTTTTTAAAGCTCTGTTCTCTTTAGCCCTTTCAGAGGAAAGCATTACAGTGGAGTGAAAGACCAGACATTATTGAGTTTGTAATACAATGTTCTCTCGGGGACGGAAGCTCTATTCAATTCCATCATGATCTTTTTCCCCGTGTAAGGGCTATAATAGAATACCAACACCTCAGTCACAAAATTCAACCACAATCTGATTGAGTGTGAGAGCAAAACAAATTGCCACACAGCCTACAAAAATTGATTCTGTGGTGTAGAACCACTTTACTATTGCCATTGTTGACAGGTTTCAATAGGTCTGCCATATGTGCTTGGAAAAAATGTCATTATTTCCAAACACAGAGGAGTAATTTTCGCTTACATTTTTCACTTACAGTACCACCAATTGAATTTTGCTCTGCCTAGAGTACTCCTGAAGTACCCCCTCATGTGCATTTTACCAGTAGGCCTCAGGTACAGTGCCTTGCGAAAGTATTCGGCCCCCTTGAACTTTGCGACCTTTTGCCACATTTCAGGCTTCAAACATAAAGATATAAAACTGTATTTTTTTGTGAAGAATCAACAACAAGTGGGACACAATCATGAAGTGGAACGACATTTATTGGATATTTCAAACTTTTTTATTAAATCAAAAACTGAAAAATTGGGCGTGCAAAATTATTATTGAGAATCTTCAGAATAGCCACCCTTTGCCTTGATGACAGCTTTGCACACTCTTGGCATTCTCTCAACCAGCTTCATGAGGTAGTCACCTGGAATGCATTTCAATTAGCACGTATGCCTTGTTAAAAATGAATTTGTGTAATTTCTTTCCTTCTTAGGATAGGGGACGGTTGCGTCCCACTTGGGCAAACACGGGGAAAATGCGGCACAGCAAATTTTAAAAAATGATATAAAAATCAAACTTTCATTAAATCACACATGTAAGATACTCAATTAAAGCTACACTCATTGTGAAACCAGCCAACATGTCCGATTTTTAAAAGGCTTTTTGGCGAAAGCATAAGAAGCTATTATCTGATGATAGCACAATAGTAAACAAAGAGGGTAGGATATTTCAACCCTGCAGGCACTACACAAAACGCAGAAATAAAATATAAAACATGCAATACCTTTGACGAGCTTCTTTTGTTGGCACTCCAATATGTCCCATAAACATCACAATTGGTCCTTTTGTTCGATTATATCCGTCCATATATATCCAAATGTCCATTTATTTGACGCGTTTGATCCAGAAAAAAACAGCTTCCAAAAAATGCAACGCCACTACAAAATATTTCACAAGTTGCCTATAAACTTTGCCAAAATATTTCAAACTACTTTTGAAATACAACTTTAGGTATTTTTAAATGTTAATGATCGATGAAATTGTAGACGGGTCTATCTGTGTTCAATACAGGAAGACAACAAACCATGCTACTTTTCACGTCTTGTGCACTCTCAACAGTGTTACCCAGTTCCTAGATGACCTACTTCTTCATTGCACAAATGAATAAGACTGGTGACATCCATTGGAAGCGGTAGGAACTGAAAACAGGTTCCTAAGAAATATCGTTTGCCAATGAGAACTGACTGAACAGGCAGAGACCTCAAAAAACAAATCTGAACGGTTAGTCCTCGGGGTTTTGCCTGCTACATAAGTTCTGTTATACTCGCAGACATTATTCAAACAGTTTTAGATACTTCAGAGTGTTTTCTATCGAAATCTACTAATAATATGCATATCTTATATTCCTGGCATGAGTAGCAGGAAGTTGAAATTGGGCACGCTATTTATCCAAAAGTGAAAATGCTGCCCCCTATACCTCAAGAAGTTAATGCGTTTGAGGCAATCAGTTGTGTTGTGACAAGGCAGGAGTGTTATACAGAAGATAGCCCTATTTGGTAAAAGATCAAGTCCATTTTATTGCAACTCAACAGCTCAAATAAGCAAAGAGAAAGGACAGTCCATCCTTAAGACATGAAGGTCAGTCAATGCGGAAATTGTAAAGAAATTTTAAAGTTTCTTCAAGTGCAGTCGCAAAAACCATCAAGCACTATGATGAAACTGGCTCTCATGAGGACCACCACAGGAATGGAAGACCCAGTGTTACCTCTGTAGAGGATAAATTCGTTAGAGTTACCAGCCTCATGAGAGTCCAAATGAATGTCTCAGAGTTCAAGTAAAGACACATCTCAACATTAACTGTTCAGAGGAGACTGCGTGAATCAGGCCTTCATGGTCAAATTTCTGCAAAGAAACCACTACTAAAATGACACCAATAAGAGACTTGCTTGGGCCAAGAAACACAAGCAATAGACATAGACCAGTGGAAATCTGTCTTTTGGTCGGATGAGTCCAAATTTGAGATTTTTGGTTTCAATCACCGTGTTTTTGTGAGATGTATCTTGACCAAGAACGAGTGCTGCATCAGATGACCTGGCCTCCACAAACACCTGACCTCAACCCAATTGAGATGGTTTGGGATGCGTTGGACAGCAGAGTGAAGGAAAAGCAGCCAACTAGTGCTCAAAAACTCCTTCAAGACGGTTGAAAATCATTCCAGGTGAAGCTGGTTGAGAGAATGCCAAGAATGTGCAAAGCTGTCATCAAGGCAAAGGGTGTCTACTTAGAAGAATTTCAAATATAAAATATACTTTGATTTGTTTAACACTTTTTTGTCCCCATGAATGACAGAACACTGAGCCAATCACAGCGCAACTAGAGAACATTACCAACCTCTACGCTCCATATATTCCGCTGGCTGCCCCACCACCACAGAAAGCACTGAGCTAGGTTGAAACACCTGCATTTTGAAGCTGTCTTACTCAAGAAAACAAAATAGAGACCATGTTTGTATGCTGCTTTATTGACTCAAATAACATTTAGCATTTTTACATGGTTTGTAAACTGATATGTGATATCTGCCCCACTTGCTCTGAATGAGGGGTCGCCACTGGTTATGACATGGTTAAATAAAGTGTTACCTGTCAACATAAGTGAGCCAGATAACAATAAAGGGACTTGGTTCTGACATTGATCTTCATTATAATGATGGACTGAGTTTCCCAGATCTCTGTCTGCAACATTCACCCCCCAATCACACTCCACGGTGACCCCAGCAGTTGAGCTGAGCGCAACTGTAGATCCAAGTCCACGTGTACAATTGTAAAGAACATTACACTGCTTGCTTAGTGAGGACCACTTCCCCATGATCTGGCACCTACAGTAACTGGTTTGAACTTGGGACATCTGCCTTGCAAACACATGATAACCCTCCTGAAGCTTTTCAACCCATCACACCACCAAATATTCATTTTTTAGTGGTGCAATCAGCGATAATTCAGGCTGAGGCTTGAGTTTCACAGATCCCCCCCATCTACTACACTAACAGTGGTAACAGTCTCTCCACTACAAATAATTAAAGACCAAAAAGAGGAACTAGGCCTAACCATTGTATAGTAATTGTCCAGTATAAACTTTTTTATTCAACTTTAAAATCAATGAGACATCTTTTCATTGCTGTTTTCAATATGTTAATTAATAAGGATTAGCTCTTAGTATCATACACAGATGGTGGAATCAGCCCAAACTTCAGTGGAATATGGGCTGTCCGGCCATGTTTGGAATGGTGAAGTTATAGCATGTAGCGGCATTTTCTTTACATGGCCATTTCCAACCGTCCACTAGGGACAACATGTTACCATCTAGTCGAGCTAGGGCATTGGGGATGGGTTTGGGGTTAAGCTTAAATCATGAGCTACAGCTCCTAGCATCGCAGGTTTAATCCCAATGCTTGGCTTTGTTTTAAGCCTATCCCAAACTTTATCCCTAACCATAACCTCTCTTAATGCCTAACCTTAAGTTTAACCCATCCCACTCTGAATTAACGCCTAAACTTATTTAAGTTTTGCACAGTTTGACTGACAACTAACAGACAGCAAAATACTCCGGAATTAAAACAGCAACACACTCCATAATCTAGAGACGGCACCACACTCCAAAACTAAAATGGCAACACACTCCATAATCTCTGTCGCCTGCAGTTTTGGCAAATGTATCAATTTGCTTTGGAGGTTGCATTGGGTCGGATAGATTTTTGGGCAACATCTTGTTGCAATTTCTCTGTCTAAATTAATTCTGTATTGATCAAAATTATGGGATTTGGCCAGACAATGTGTTAACGTTTGGTTTGGGGGTATACCATATTACATATTATTATTATATGTTGGGGTATTTGTAAATAGCCACGGGATGGTTTTTCCAATTAAACTGTTTATTTTAAAGTGTTTCAAGACATTTTCATATTAGGAGCTACTTTTAAGTAAATACCTGCAGTCAACTTGTGCAATACTTTAGGAGATAAAGCGTTCTCCATTTCACTTTGAACATTATTTTAACTTATAAAGCATACCAGAGTTCCCCAGAACAGTTGAGCCAGCCACATGTTTGTTTGTAAATAACATAAAGGGAGAAGGCGGGAGCAGGTCAGTCCAGCTGGGGTTGCATTTTATAATGAAAGTTAAGTGTTTTTTTGTTTTAATATAGTGATCAGGAACTTGCATCTACAGTTCTCTTTCACACAAAACACAGTAGAGCAACACATTCGGCAGAACATTTTAATCAGATGACAACAGAAGTGCAACACAATTTGGCTGGCAGCCACACAAGTAAATGAGCGTACATTGAAAAAGCAAGGTAGATAATTTATCATTTTACCGGAGAAAAATTGTCTGGATTGACCGAGAAAGTGGACCAGAGAAACGTAGCTACACATCAGTCTGCTAGTTGCCAGTTTCTGGTCCTTTATTAATCTGGATTGGATTCAATAAATGCAATACAATGAATGGTGAACCTCAATGCTGCACACAGTGCATACATCGCCTCAGAATCAAAACAGATAGCGTACATTCAAGGGATCTAAAAAATGAATTTGAAATAATACCATTACTCCAAAGTAATGATGAAAAAAAAGGCTACATTTTAAATCTCATTTGACTCAAAGTAACTTCTTCCATATGTTTGGGGAGTCTCCCACATGCCTTTTGGCAAACACCAAACGTCTTTGCTTATTTCTTTCTTTAAGCAATGGCTTTTTTCTCGACACTCTTCCGTAAAGTCCAGCTCTGTGGAGTGTACGGCTTAAAGTGGTCCTATGGACAGATACTGTGGAGCTTTGCAGCTCCTTCGGGGTTATCTTTGGTCTCTCTGATTAATGCCCTCCTTGCCTGGTCTGTGGGTTTTGGTGGGCGGTCCACTCTTGGCAGGTTTGTTGTTTTGCCATATTGTTTCCATTTTTTTTATAATGGATTTAATGGTGCTCCGTGGGATGTTCAAAGTTTCTGATATTTTTTTATAACCCAACCCTGATCAGTACTTCTCCACAACTTTTCTCCTGACCTGTTTGGAGAGCTCCTTGGTCTTCATGGTGCTGCTTGCTTGGTGGTGTCCCTTGCTTTGTGGTGTTGCAGACTCTGGGGATTTTCAGAACAGGCATATATATACTGAGATCATATGACAGATCATGTGACACTTAAATAAAGTCCACCTGTGTGCAATCTAACTAATTATATGACATCTGGAGGTATTTGGTTGCACCAGATCTTATTTAGGGGCTTCATAGAAAAGGGGGTGAATACATATGCCCACACCACTTTTCCATGTTTTATTTTTTTATATATATTTTTAAACCTTTTTAAACCTTCACCAATTTTGACTATTTTGTGTATGTCCATTACATGAAATCCAAATAAAAATCCATTTAAATTACAGGTTGTAATGCAACAAAGTAGATGACAATGACATTTTGCTTGTTAAAAATGTTTATACCATA
This sequence comes from Oncorhynchus tshawytscha, assembly GCF_018296145.1. Taxonomy (NCBI): domain Eukaryota; kingdom Metazoa; phylum Chordata; class Actinopteri; order Salmoniformes; family Salmonidae; genus Oncorhynchus; species Oncorhynchus tshawytscha. The sequence goes on from NC_056435.1 coordinate 16,029,869, forward strand.
TGTAGTTTTGCACTCACGTGAGCACATACTGTACCTCTCCTCAGTAGAATCACTTGAAGATACTGTAGGCCAGAGCAATATACCAAAAAGCAATCGATACACTCACAATCCATGGATATGGTAAATAAAAACCAAATGAAAGGATTTAGATGAAATATATATAAGACAATATTAATACTTGTTACATAGGCATTATGCAATCTTTGGTTTGCAATAACTTTGAGCTAACGGAATCTAGCTGTAAAATCAATCATTTCAGTCATCTTTGAAATACAAGAGTCAAACATAATTCCTGTGTGCAAAGCTGTCTTCATAACATTCAACATATGGAAATCAGTAACTACTTCAAAAAGACCAAATATAATTACAACCACAAATTAAATAATGAATAAATAATGAATAGAATAGAATTATCTTTTCACAGTGTGAATACTACAAGGTTAAATGCCTCTAGTCTAAATTCCCTGATGGCAGAGAATAGATTAAAAGCAACCTGACATTTTAAATATTCTCCCGCCCAGAATGAAACATCCATACTTGAGTGACTTGTGATCTTATAAACTTCAAATGTTGTTTTTTCTGTCAGTACCACAACCACTTAAAACATTTACCTTCTGATGCATTGCTTTACTTCTCTTTTACTGAGTTAATTGAATTCTCTTTTACTGAGATAAATTATTCACTGATGATTCACTTTGATTCACTCTGAAACACTGATGTTTCAAAGTCATGTAAGATCATTCTTGAACTCTCAAACTTTCCAAATGTAGTGGTCCCACATGACCTTTTGTGAGTGTATAAAAGATTCTCTCTACTGCTTAGAGCCATGCTGGTCTATATATTGGTTTATCACAGCGTGAGAGTGTGGGTGGGTTGATGTACAGTAAGTGGTGTGGCAGGAGAAAGCTGATTGATCTACTGTTTGGGGCTGTCAGAGCAGACATGGTGTTTTCATAAATGACCAGGTCATCACCAGGTCCTCAACAAACAGAACCTTGACCCATTCAGCAAACGGTCTTATTCATGGCTGACCAACCTGGTCTCAGACTATTTCGTATTATTCTGTACGTAAACAAGCGACACACCATTCAGGGTGATATGTTATGTTTTGTATGGTATGTATTAATATGTGGATGTCCATCATCCATTTTGTATGATATGTTACGAATTTAGGGTTAAGGTTAGGAGTTAGGTTAAAGGGTTAAGGTTAGGGCAAGGGTTGGCTAACATGCTAAGTAGTTGCAAAGTAGCTATATAACATTGTAGGCTGCATGACCTGCACCAGCATCCCATGTTCTCTCCCAGAGTCATTGTTTGAACAAGGTGCTTAATTCCTGCTCATATAATACAATATGTACAGTACAGTACTACAGACAACACTCAAAAAGATTAGCTTACTGGAGTTACTTTAATTTATTTTCTCAAGAGAGCATAGCTACATCAATGGGCTTTTATGTTTTTCTGTAGTGTATAATGTGCGTTAGCCTATATATCATAGGCTATGTATTGGATAAGGGAACAATTATTTTGACTTTTTTGGGCTTGGCCTCATAAAATGTTTTTGATGTAGGGCTCATAAAACATATTTAATGTAAGGCTTATCAGGCTCAGGTAGCATGAGGGTTGAATTTTTATGCCGATCAAAGCTCTCGTCAAATCCAGACGTATTTATATGCGTTTGAATGACACTTCCAGTTTTCTGTGGGAAATACCAGTTAGACGTACTGCTTATTTTTTTAATATGAATAAATGGGCTCCAACACAAAGACAACGTTGTTAGTAGCCTGAAGTCAAATTAAAATGGAGATTGTTTAAATGAATTAGGCCCTCTCGAATTAGCCTACTTTTAGCACCATAATGATTTCCATCTTCGTGGCTGCCACTTCATAGTAATGTACGTTATGTAAATTACTCAAATATGGCTTATTGTGAGATCAATAACTCTGATAAATAGCTTCCTTATGGGCAACAAAACATACTGTTTTTATTAAAAATGAATTATAGCCGTAGCAAGCTTTTTATTGAACCTTTATTTAACTAGGCAAGTCAGTTAAGAACAAATTTTTATTTACAATGAAGGCCTACCCCAGCCAAACCCGGACGACACTGGGTCAATTGTGCACCGCCCTATGGGACTCCCAATCACAGCCGGATGTGATACAGCCTCGATTCGAACCAGGTACTGCGGTGACGTCTCTTGCACTGAGGTGCAGTGTCTTAGACCACCGGTCTCCTTCTTATCTCAAACTGAACAGGACATAAGTAGGCCTAGTCCACACAGATATTGCATTTTTTAATACAAATGTACTCACCTCCTGAAGTGCCACTGAACAGTCATTGTTTCGGCACTACACAAGGGTTCACATCAGCAAGAGCAGGGCGGGTCAGGGCTCATAATTGGGAATGCCTCTCATTGCAGTGTAATGCAATGTAGCCTAGTTTTTATACACACCATCCCAGCAGTGCTATATAGGCTATGGATAATTTTATTGAGACCACATTAGGTACACTTATATTGAGTGCCCAGCAGAGAATCAAGGATGGGGGGCATCATCGGGCACACATGAGATACTTAAATAAGCAACTGATTCTCAAACCCTGAGAAATATGACATGTAATCAATTACAAATTACATGACCCTCCCCTGGACAAAAAAAATAAATACTAAACCCTCCCACTGACTGAAATTGAAAAGCAGGACCCTCCTCCATTTTCCTCAGGGTAACTATTGTATAAATGTATATATTTCCATAATTATCTCATAATGTAGGTAACCTACATGTATCTGCGAGCTGTTGGCTAGAGCGCACGTGCCAAGACCAGAGTGTGCACATTTGCTATATAACGCAACAGTTTTTGTGACCAAACCATCAGCAGAGTTGAATGCGATGGAAACCCATTTAACTTGTATTTTTCATTTGTCACATTGGAATTTAACCACAAACATTATTGTCATGTGCACTATGTCATCACGGACACACTTTTTTCCCCAATAAGTCTGTTTGATGGAAACACATCTCTGGTGGAAAAAGGTGCATATTAGTTAATGCACATTTTTGAATATTCACTTGAAATTGGATGGAAACCTAGCTAGTGATATATTATTGAGTTTAGCATTTTTTCTAAAATTTCCCTGACCAGGATTACTCACAGAAGGAGAGGACTATGGCCGAGGCACTTGAGGACCTGAAGGCTAACTTCTACTGTGAGCTGTGTGACAAGCAGTACTACAAGCATCAGGAGTTTGACAACCACATCAACTCTTACGACCATGCTCACAAACAGGTATGGTGCACCTAATACCTCCTACCATGCAATTCATTCAGACTAGTTACATTTCAACGTTGCCAAATGCAAAAAAATTATAATCTACGAATGACAAAGAAAACACTGTCAACATAGCAATCTCCAAAAAAAAGGGCATATTTGATTTCAAAGTACATATCAGATGAATATGAGGGGATAAAAAGGTGTTTGTTCTTCCATACTACAGTATTTGCATGACTTGCTTAACCTGAGAAAAATCTTTGACCTGTGCCCTGAATGAGCATTTTCCCCATTTACTACAGTGTACACATTTATATCCCCGTGTTGCCCACAGCAGCTTTTCTCAAACCCTGTCCTGAGGACCCCAAGGGGAGCATGTTTTGGTTTTTGCCCTAGCACTACACAGCTTATTCAAATAATGAACCCATCATCAAGCTTTGATTATTTGAATCAGCAGTGTAGTGCTAGGGCAAAAAACTAAATGTGCATCCCTTGGGGTCCCCAGGACTGAGTTTGGGAAACACTGAACTACAATGAAAACATTATTCCACTAAAGGGGATTCTTGTTCATGCCTTCAACAAAGTTTGTGGTCCTTTGAAGCTCAGTTGGTAGAGCATGGCACTTGAAATGCCAGGGAAGTGGGTTTGAATCCCTGTGGGATGCAGAAACTGACATCTGTGCAACAATGTCTCTGGAAAACGTCCACATTATTTCAAGGATTAGCCGCTTCGATAACCGAGACAGCAGACCAGCTCGGCAGCAGAGAGACAAGCTAGGAAATGATAGGAAATGGCTACTTCTTCATTTCTCTAAGGAAAAACATCAACCAATTTCTACAGACTGACATCTAGTGGAAGCAATAGGAACTGCAAGCAGGTGCCTTAGAAATCTAGATTCATATAGAAAACAATTGAAAACACTGTCACCTCAACAACAACAAAAATCCTGGATGGTTTGTCCTCAGGGTTTTGTCTGCCAAATAAGTTCTGTTATTCTCACAGACGCAATCAGGTCAGTATGGAACAAGTGGGTGGACCGCCTTCCACGGTTTTACAACCCTGGGCCAACGTTACTGTTGATGAGCAGTTTATGCCATTTTGGGGCCGCTGCCCCTTCAGGCAGGACATACCGTCTAAACCGTCTAAACCTGCAAAATATGGAAACAAGATCTGGGATGCCTGTGATGATGCTTCATCATATGCGTGGAACTTGCAAGTGTACAGTTGAAGTCGGAAGTTTACATACACTTAGGTTGGAGTCATTAAAACTCGTTTTTCAACCACAGTTTTGGCAAGTCAGTTAGGACATTTACTTTGTACAAGTCATTTTTCCAACAATTGTTTCCAGACAAATTATTTCACTGTATCACAATTCCAGAAGTTAACATACACTAAGTTGACTGTGAATTTAAAAAGCTTGGAAAATTCCAGAAAATTATGTCATAGCTTTAGAAGCTGGATGTGTTCAAGGCCTACCTTCAAACTCAGTGCCTCTGCTTGACATCATGGGAAATCAAAAGAAATCAGCCAAGAACTCAGAAAACAATTGTAGACCTCCACAAGTCTGGTTCATTCTTGGGAGCAATTTACAAACACCTGAAGGTACCACGTTCATCTGCACAAACAATAGTACGCAAGTATAACCACCATGGGACCACGCAGCCGTCATACCGCTCAGGAAGGAGATGCATTCTGTCTCTGAGAGATCAACGTACTTTGGTGCAAAAAGTGCAAATCAATCCCAGAACAACAGCAAAGGACCTTGTGGAGATGCTGGAGGAAGCAGGTCTAAAAGTATCTATATCCACAGTAAAACGAGTCCTATATCGACATAATCTGAAAGGTCACTCAGCAAGGAAGAAGCCACTGCTCCAAAACCGCCATGAAAAAGCCAGACTACGGTTTGCAACTGCACATGGGGACAAAGATCGTACTTTTCATACAAAAGTACAAAAGTAATGACCATTGTTATGTTTGGAGGAAAAAGGGGGAGGTTTGCAAGCCGAAGAACACCATCCCAACCGTGAAGCACGGGGATGGCAGCACCATGTTGTGGGGGTGCTTTGCTGCAGGAGAGATTGGTGCACTTCACAAAATAGATGGCACAATGAGGTAGGAAAATTATGTGGATATATTGAAGCAACATCTCAAGACATCCGTAATGAAGTTAAAGCTTGGTCACAAACGGGCCTTCCAAATGGACATTGACCCCAAGCATACTGCCAAAGTTGTGGCAAAATGGCTTAAGGACAACAAAGTCAAGGTATTGACTCACAAAGCCCTGACCTCAATCCTAGAGAAGATTTGTGGGCAGAACTGAAAAAGAGTGTGTGAGCAAGGAGACCTACAAACCTGGTTCAGTTACACCAGCTCTGTCAGGAGAAATGGGTCAAAATTCACCCAAATTATTGTGGGAAGCTTGTGGAAGGCTACCCGAAACGTTTGACCCAAGTTAATCTAGCCACCGTTTCACATTTCAAAAAGGCTTTACGGCAAAAGCACCCCATCGAACAAACACATGACAATCACATTTCAACCCACCAGGCGCGACACAAAACTCAGAAATAATGATATAATTCATGCCTTATCTTTGAAGATCTTATTCTGTTGGCACTCCAATATTTCCATAAACATCATAAATGGTCCTTTTGTTCGATAAATTCCGTCGTCATATCTCCAAATTGTCCATTTATTTGGCGCGTTTGATTCAGAAAAACACCGGTTCCAACTCGCGCAACATGACTACAAAATATCTAATAAGTTACCTGTAATCTTTGTCCAAACATTTCCAACAACTTTCCTAATCCAACTTTGATTATATACGTTAAAAAAATACCTAATCAAATTTAAGACTGGATAAACAGCGTTCAATAGCATATAAAAACAAAGTGGAGCGAGCTTTCAGGTCGTGCGCCCCAACCACAACAGTACACTTTGCTATCCAACCAGATAGGAAATGGCTACTTCTTCATTTCTCTAAGGAAAAACATCAACCAATTTCTACAGACTGACATCTAGTGGAAGCAATAGGAACTGCAAGCAGGTGCCTTAGAAATCTAGATTCATATAGAAAACAATTGAAAACACTGTCACCTCAACAACAACAAAAATCCTGGATGGTTTGTCCTCAGGGTTTCGTCTGCCAAATAAGTTCTGTTATTCTCACAGACGTAATTTTAACAGTTTTAGAAACTTTATAATGTTTTCTATCCAAATCTACATAAGCATATCCTAGCTTCTGGGCCTGAGTAGCAGGCAGTTTACTTTGGGCACGCTTTTCATCCGGACGTGAAAATACCGCCCCCTAGCCCAAAGAGGTTAACAAAAAGTTAAGCTGTATTTTGGTGTATTGCACTTGTGATTGTATGAAAGTTAAATATTTTGAATAATTTTTTATTATTAGATTTCGCACTCTGTTGTCGAAACATTCCGCTAGCGGAACCCCTAGACGTAAAAGGTTACATAATTTAAAGGCAATGCTACCAAATACTAATTGAGTGTATGTACACATCTGACCCACTGGGAATGTGATGAATGAAATAAAAGCTGAAATAAATCGTTCTCTCTACTATTATTCTGACATGTCACATTCTTAAAATGAAGTGTTGATATTAACTGACCTAACACAGGGAATTCTTACTAGGATTAAATGTCAGGAATTGTGAAAAACCGAGTTTAAATGTATTTGGCTAAGGTGTATGTAAACTTCTGACTTCAACTGTATATGGGGAAGCCAGATGGAGGAGCCCCTGAGAAGAGCCAAGGGATGAAGGTTGTCCTTGGATGTGACACAGTGACTACGTGGCCACAACATCATGTGCAATAACTTTTTAACTTTGCACAAGCTGGGCCAGGAGTTCCTCAAGAGGAAGCTGACAATGGTAGGAAGAGTACGAAAAAACAAGCCAGAACTCATACCTCAGCTGTTGAATACAGCTATCAATTCCTGTAAGTTTGTGTTCACGGCCGACACGTCCCTAGACATAAATATGGCACTCATGAGTACACTGCATAGGGATGGGAGAGTCTGTGTCCAGGAACATTTAAAAAAACAGAAATCAATTCCTGAACTAAGTGTTTTCATCATTCTAGATTGCAGCCGGTAGCAACAACAAGAAGAAGCGCTGTGATATGTGTTTACCCAAGAAGGACAGGAAGACACAGTAAACATGCATCAAGTGCAAGAAATCCATTTGCAACACACAGAGTAAAACTCTGTCCCTCATGTGGTGTGTAGACCGGCCTTAATTTGTGTTCAATGGGGTTCATTTATCATTTCCGTAAAATACTGTATGTAAAATGTGTCCTTCCAATTTGTTCAGGTCAAAGCAATAAACATCAATAGTGATGAAAACCTTGTTTCATTTATATTTGTTCAAGATAAACATGATTTATTCCACCCATGTCTTGATTTTGTTTGCAAAAATCTTTTTTTTTTTTTTTTACAAATAGCTCTTTTATTGATAAATGTGATCTGGCAGAGGTAAATAGCAAATATAAAAGGATTTTTAAGTCTTGAAACATGGACTGTGTATGTATGCCATTTGAATGGTGAATGGGCAAGACATACGATTTAAGTGCCTTTCAATGGGCTTTGGTAGCAGGTGCCAGGCTGCTGGGTTTTTCACACATCAACAGTTTCCTGTGTGTATCAACAATGGTCCACCACCCAAAGGACATCCAGCCAACTTGACACAACTGTGGAAGAATTGGCGTCAACATGAGCCACCATCCCTGTGGAACGCTTTCGACACCTTGTTAGAATCCATTCCATGACAAATTGAGTCTGTTCTCAGAGCAAAATAGGGTGCAACTCAATGTTAGGAAGGTTTTCCTAATGTTTTGTACACTCCGTGTATGTTAAGGTTTTTGAGGTTTGATTAAATGTGACCAGATATCTCTATGAATGTCAAATTTAAGTGGTTCCCTTAATTTTTTATTTGATAAAAGTACAGACTCCGAGCTTCAAAATGGTACATACACTGTAGTTGGAGGAAACATGGGAAAGTTATGCTGCTTTGAAAGTTGATAAACTTGATATCCCACTTAGGAGACAAGCAGAAAATACCCTTGAAAGATTTTGATGAGGTTTTCACACTTGCTAAATAGGTTCTTTGTTTACTCCCATTCAGCATTGTTCACAACATCTTAATCATTAGTCCCATCCATCTCTTTAAGAATTCACGTGCAGATGCATGACCAACTGTCACCATAGTCAACCTCCATGATCTCAGCCAGTCTTTGTTAGCCAGGAAGTATCCTGTCTTTCTCCATATAAAGCTCAGCAATTCTCCTTGGCTAAACTAGGCTCATAATCATATTTACGGATCACATACAGGTTTGTAATTAAGGCCTAGAAAGTTCACATACACATGAAGGCATTTCTGGATTTTTCTTTTTCTTTCTTTCTTTCTTTCTTTCTTTCTTTCTTTCTTTCTTTCTTTCTTTCTTTCTTTCTTTCTTTCAAACAGCATTACTGTGAGGTAGGGACTATTGTCAAACGTCCCCGATTCTGTAACGAGTCACAAATGTAATTAATATTTGTTTAAAGATCACATGCTAACCTAAGCTGAACTGTATCTGCATTATTAATTTAGTATTAATATCCATTCTCACTTAACAAGCACAGGTCAATGAATAAACCAGTTTTCAGACATATACATAACACTGACAGAGCTAATTCCTCTAGCTGGCTGTGTTATCCTACACACAAGGAGTAGGGTGAAGTTTCCCTTAGATCTTGGGTCAGAATTGCATTGTCAGTATTGCAAGGTTAATATTGGGGGAGGGGAAGCTGATCCTAGACCTGTGCCTAGTGTAAACTACTTCCCGGAGCTGCCTACAACAGCATAGTTGGAACAGTCTAAATATCAGTTCCACTTTGACCTCAGCTAAAAAGCAGATTGATGAGAACCAAAAAGACCGTAGCCTGGTTTAGATCTACATGTGATTTAGCAAACTCCTGTGACCAGGGCAGTTGTAGCTAAAGCGTCACAGAGATCTAGTCTAGGCTAGCAGGTGAGTGTTTAAAGGTGTCAAAAATTAGAGTACTTCTGTGATGGTTCCCTCAACAGTATCCGTTAACAAAAAAAAGCGTTATTCTGCAAAACAATAACATGACAATGTCACATGCATTTCGTTGTGCATTGTGTATTTCCATGTAAGTGATAATGCCCTCGAAGCTGGTGTTTGGAGGATATATTGGCATGGGTGGTGTTAAATGTGCCAATATATCCTCCAAACACCGGCTTCGAGGGCGTTATCACTCTTATCCCTTTATTGCTAGCTAGCCAACTATGGCTAATTTACAGTCAGTCAAAGTGCAGCCAGATTAATAGCAAAGTAGCTGCATTTGTTTAAGCTGTTTTCTAGTGACATTTATTTGGATATCTCCATAATAATGAGCTAATGAGTTGCAATTTTGCTTTCTCGTAGGGACACGGTTGTAGCCAACAACACCGCTAATACAATCACTTCAAACTGAATCTGAAAAGACTGCAAACTAACTGACATTTTTTCAATTGACAATTCTTTGTATATATCCATAAAAATGATGCTAGCTGATTCATGATTTCGACTGGGTGGGAAACGTTGTCTGTCTGTTCCGACGCGTTCATTACTATGGGACAGCTGGAGATCGAATTTGAATATTGAAACAATGTTGCAAAAGTCGGAGAGACAGAGAGCAAGGTTTTTTCAAATCTCGGCTGTTGAAAACTAAATGTTAGTTCAAAAGGAATGTGAGATAATGTCTAGATGCTTTTGATAGTGGAGATCAAGTGTATAAAGTGCCTGGCTGTGCTGGATTGGATTGCACAGTCAGATGGAATAGAGTAAATAGGCATTTTAAAAGATTAAGCCGGTGGTAACTTGTGGAATAGACACAGGATGTAATGTGATTTTAACCAATCAGCATTCAGGATTAGACCCACCTGTTGTATAATATATTAATAAGTAATGTAAAGCCTATGACATTTGGCTGAATATCTGTCTGCATATACAGTCATTTATCTACATTACATTCTACCTTCGAGGGCAACATTTGCATCAATAGTCACTTGTACCTACACCTCACTTGTAGAATGAAAAGGCTAAACATTTTTGAGAGCCTGCAAGAAGTAGAAGCTCAATAACATGTGTCTATTGGACAGGCTCGTCCTATACTGTAAGCCCAGCACATTAACAATTGCCTGGCCCCTCTGCTTGATAATCCTGAGAGAAGAGGCTACTTAACATGACAAAATGATCTCGGATGCATACAAATAATCTTCTGGCTTTGTGACCCAGCCACTCTAAATGCAACCACCAGAGTACTTCAAAGAGGTAAGGTCACATAGCCTTGCTGAGTTGTGTGTAATACAAAAGAGCCTGTGTAGAATACATAAGGTGGAGCCATTCGTGGGTTTGGGTAATTATAGAGCCCTCTAGATGATCTATTCTATTAGGTGAAAAATAAAGATATATTATGGCAAATGTAGGGTTAGTTCACTCAAGGGTAACAACAGTTGTACACACAATAGTTGTGGCGAGTAACGCTGAACACTTATTTAAAGAACACTAGGTGCATAAACGCTAATTGCAAAATGTGCATAATCTGCATTTGTGTTAATGGTCCACCACATCCTTGGTTGTCACACAACAGTTGTGGGAAAAATGCATTGTATAACTTCTGTTCCACTGAGTGTGAACACAGTCCTAGGGTATGAGTCTATAATTAAACATGTTGTGAATTGTGAAGCAATGTGATCAATAAACCTCACTCCCAATCACTGCAATATTGTCTTGTTTTGATATGTGCTTCATTGAATTAAAAACAGTTGTAGGGTTAACTGTAAGGATATGGTAACCAATTAGTGAACGTTAGGATTGCTGATTTAGAATAAGTTGGATAAGGTTAGCCAACGTGAATGAATGAGATGTGAGTTGTTGTGGCATAAAATGTGTACATATAATATTCTTACAACACATGCCTCCAGAGATTTACAGCGGGTGGCTGTCTGATACTGTACAGTTAGTTTAAAACCTTCTCCATAGAGAAATGATATCTCCATTTGGTTCCAATGCCTTATATTGGAGAGGACCATCTAAGGAAATAAAAAATGATCTGAAAGAGTAATATCACTTAATTCAATTAGTTTGGCCGGAGTAAGCTAGTCCAATGGCTGACTCTGTACAGTAGATAATGAGTCTGGTGATATTTCTTCTCTCTGCCAGAGACTGAAAGAGCTGAAGCAGCGGGAGTTTGCCCGGAACGTGTCCTCCAAATCCAAGAAGGATGGCAGAAAGCAAGAGAGAGCACTAAGACGTTTACATGAGCTGGCCGAACAGCGGCTGGAGGGCCAACGGTGGGTGGAACAGCCAATGAACCAATATGTGTCCCTATATGACAGAATTGCAACAGGCTGTAAATTAGTTTTAGAACTAGTTGGAATTGTAATTTACGTAAGTTAAAATAACAATCAAAATAAATGTTAGATGTATTTCTTTTTGGGGGATGAATAAGACGATGAGCACGGTTACATGCACACAATGTGATTAGTGTGGATAGTCTAGTTAATATAATAGTTCATTTAGAACATGTCCATGCTTTGCAAGAAGAACAATTTCCCTAACAATTATGTTTACATGGACACATCTCAAATCTGGCTGCTGATGGGACTTTTGATAAATGCAGAAAATCGGCAATCAAAATAAACGTTCTACCACAGTGACCATGTTATTGTGTTATAATAACAATAACACTATTTGATTCTGAGTTCAGACATATACAGTTTGTATGAAAACCAGGTGTTTTAAATCTGTGTATGTTTACTTTGATTATAACCTTACACCGATTACGATAAGCAGAGTAAGGTGTTTGCATGACTAATGCCATACTCTGCCTTCTGCCATAATCAGTAAAATATACAATTATTATTGTGCATGTAAACATACTCATTGTGTCACCAGTTGTTTTTTGGTGTTGATTTTTGGATGTTGGCTGCTATCATACTGATTCTAGTGTCAACTCCTTTCTGTGCAGCGTACCTGGTAGTGGACCCATGTTCCGATCTACCACTGTGGCCGTGGAGGAAGGCTACAGGGGAGCGCATGGTGACAGAGCCAGCAGCCGGGCACAGAACAGCACCCAGGAACACACAATGTGTCCAAACATCACCTTAGACACACTTGCAGATAACACCAGCACCATTCAGGCCCAGCAAACTCCCAGCACTGTGACCGGAAAGTGTGGCCAAAAAATCTCTTTCTCCTTCCCTAAAAAGGCCTCTCTGAAGCTGGAGTCTTCGGCGGCGGTGTTCTGCCAGGCCGGGGAGGACGGGTCAAGCAGGCATGCATGTAGACAGAGGCTCAGTGTGCAGCTCAACTCCCCACAGCCTCCCACTGGCCTAGACTCCCCCAGCCCCACTGCCAGCGAGAAGGCTCTGCATAACAAGGGGAAGATTCACATTGCAGGCTCACAGGTTCAGGGGTTAACCAATGCACCATCGGGGTCAGACAGCTCGATGCCCCCAGCTGATTTGTGCACTATCCTCGTTTATTCTGAGGATGTGGCTTTTCCCTGCACAGTCCAATCTTCCATGTTTCTCTCCCATTCAAACACATTAGATGACTGTGAACTGGACATGGTGCAGGGAAGTCTAAAAAGCAACTTGGCTGAACAAAGACAGGAAACTGAGGTGGAACAAGGACAGAGGACAGAGCCTGACAAAATCATGTTAGCAGATAATGTCTCCCATAAGGGAGGACACCCATTGTTGAACTGCGCTAATCATTCAAATGAAGCAATTTACACTCAACCCCAAGACAAAGATCTAAGTGTGTCAGAGGATGAGAAATGGACAGTTGCAAGGCCATGTAAACCTTTCTACTCTATCCTCAGTAGAAATGGGAAAACGGTGCTCCAGTGGCCCTCTGAGATGTTGACATTCACCAGGACAAGTCCATCTATTTCCTTCAGCTGCAACCCACTCCATTTTGACTTCAGAGCCTCCACTAAAGACGCTGGCTGCAGAGTGGTGAAAAGAGCTGTCGAGAAATCAGCTGAATTAGCTAAGAAGTCCTACAGTGATCAAGCAACCCTGGAAACACGTGAGCTGTTTAAGAGCTTGCCAAGCCCAGAGCGCATCCTTGTTCAGGAGGATTGCGAGAGGCCTAAAAGTCATGGTTGCGAGGAGCCAAGCAACACACTCATCAGAAAGGATGAGCAGTGTTGCAATTATTCAGCACAGTTGGCAACCACAAGCTTGACACACACAGCTATGGCTGTGGACACACGCAGGTGTTGTAGCACAAGCCAGAGGAGGAGAAGGCGGCAGGGGCACAGATGGGTGACTCACCAGGGGGGTGACAGATATGAAGGGGCAACAGAAAGATTTGGTAATTGCCTGACACTTCCCAATCATTGTGAAAGACTTGATGACCAAATAAGTGATAGCAGTGCAAAACAATTTCAGCCAGACGAGCCCAAGCAATCACCCTCAATTGAGGGCAACGAGGGGAGAATTGAAGCTTACAGAGACACAGCAGGTGCTATGAGGCACGCATTGGCAGAGTGTGTGAATGGCCCCGCAGCTAGTCTGGCCCACTCTGATGAGGCTCTCCAGGGTCCAGGACAGATCAACGAGGGCAATATGCGCAATCAGCAGTCCAAACACATAAATGCCCTAGAACACACATCTCTCAACTGTGGATCTCTCCAGACCAACCCGGTCATCACAAGTGCAGACCAGACGAATAAAATAGATCCCACACTCTTAAAAAACCAGCCACTCCCCGAATCACTGTTACAGGAAGGTGGAAGATGTCGAAAAAGGACTATGGATGACCAAACTGTCGGTAGTACTTGTGTGAACTCTTTGCATAAACCAAACAAGAGGCGAAGAAGGAGGAGAAGGGCATGTGGAGCTCATCAGAGTTCAGTGGCTGACGTGAGCTGTGGAGAGAGATATGAGCAGAGTCAAGGAGCAAATGGCCTTAGCCCATGCACTGGCTCTGACTCCCCTGGACCTGAGGATAAATTGAACCCTGATGCACTTGAGAAGAGTATTGACAGTGTAAATGGCAGATCCAGCTGCAAAGGCCAGATCAATGGGTCAGATCTCAAGAGGTATATTTTTGATTCTGGAGCTAAGGGCTCAGATGTTATTGTTGCACATAAGTCTGTGATGAGCCCAGATCAGCCCAACTTTCACAGTAAGAGTGATGGCTCCTGTAAAGTATTTCTACCAATAGGCAATGGGAAAATGTCAGAGACCTTGAATGCTAGCTACACAAAATTAGAGCAGGAATCATTTAACTCAAAGGACTGTTACAGGTCCACACTGGACAGACTGGAAAAGCATTGCCTCCAACATCTCCAAGCCCACAGGAAGGCTATGGACTATCAAACGTTCCCTGACAAACTGAAACCAGTTTTAGCCAGCCCGCACATCCCTGTGTCCTCCCCCATAGTACTGCACCCTGTACAACTTCCTCTACCATTATCCACCTCCATCACCATCCACCAGACTTTCCTGCAGCACCATGCTAACTTCCTCCAGCCACAGCCCCTACTCATGTCACCTATCCTCCCCTTCACTCACCTGCCACTGGGGGCAGAGGTTTACCCACACAGTCACCCAATTTCGGTCATGGCACGACCGAGCCTGCACCCCCTGACTATGTCCTTTCACCCCCTGCCTCGCACTATGTTTCCTCATATGTTCCCACATCACCACACTGTCATCCCCCTACAACCTCTGTTTTAAGACTCCATTGTCCCCTATATAATTATAATTACTAGTGTAGCCCTCTTTGCTTTGTAAAGTTTGGTTTTGACGACATAGTATATACACTATATGTACACAAGTATATGGACACCCCTTCAATATGTGGTTTCGGCTATTTCAGCCACACCTGCTGCTGACAGGTGTATAAAAATAAGCACACACCCATGCAATCTCCATAGACAAACATTGGCAGTAGAATGGCCTTACTGAAGAGCTCAGTGACTTTCAATGTGGCATCGTCATAGGATGCCACCTTTCCAACAAGTCAGTTTGTCAAATGTCTGCACAGGTAGAGCTGCCCCGGTCAACTGTAAGTGATGTTATTGTGAAGTGGAAACATCTAGAAACAACAACGGCTCAGCCGAGAAGTGGCCACACAAGCTCACAGAACGGGACCACCAAGTGCTGAAGCATGTAAAAATCATCTGTCTTCGGTTGAAACACTCAATACAGAGTTCCAAACTGCCTCAGGATGAAACATCAGCACAATAACTGTTTGTCGGGAGCTTCATGAAATGGGTTTCCATGGCCGAGCAGCAGCACACAAGCCTAAGATCACCATGCGCAATGCCAAGCGTCGGCTGGAGTGGTGTAAAACTCACCACCATTGGACTCTGGAGCAATGGAAACGCGTTCTCTGGATCACGTTTCACCATCTGGCAGTCCGATGGATGAATCTGGGTTTGACGGATGCCAGGAGAACGCTATCTGCCTGAATGCATAGTGCCAACTGTAAAATTTGGTGGAAGAGAATAATGGTCGGGGGCTGTTTTTCATGGTTCGGGCTAAGCCCCGTAGTTCCAGTGAAGGGAAATCTTAACGCTACAGCATACAATGACATTCTAAATGATTCTGTGCTTCCAACTTTGTGGCAACAGTTTAGGGGAGGTCCTTTCCTGTTTCAGTGCCCCATGACAATGCCCCGGTGCACAAAACGAGGTCCATAGAGAAATGGTTTATCGAGATCAGTGTGGAAGAACTTGACTGGGCTGCACAGAGCCCTGACCTCAACCCTATCGAACACCTTTGGGATGAATTGGAATGCCGACTGCGAGCCTAATCACCCAACATCACTGCCCGACCTCACTAATGCCCATGGCTGAGTGGAAGCAAATCCCCATACCAATGTACCAACATCTAGTGGAAAGCCATCCCAGATGAGTGGAGGCTGTTATAGCAACAAAGGGACACCAACTCCATATTAATGCCCATGATTCTGGAATGAGATGTTCGACGAGCATATAGTGTACTGTGAGTGCTTTGTTAGAGCGTTAGAACGTTTATCTATTATTTTAGGGCAGCTCTCATTGTATTTATTTATCTGTTGTATATCAGCCAGCATAGCGTTCTGCGCGAAAATGTGTGAAGACAGCTT
Source organism: Oncorhynchus tshawytscha (assembly GCF_018296145.1). Lineage (NCBI taxonomy): Eukaryota > Metazoa > Chordata > Actinopteri > Salmoniformes > Salmonidae > Oncorhynchus > Oncorhynchus tshawytscha. The sequence continues at coordinate 16,046,279 of NC_056435.1, forward strand.
CTCTGTCGAAACATTGATTATTAAAATATTGCATAGGAGCTCTTAGATGCGGCTCTCCTTTTGTTTTCAAGTGTTCTACTCTGCTAGACAGCAACTCGCCTAAACAGATGCGTGTTTCCTTCGCCTCCGAAAAATCTATTTCCAGAAAGGGTTATCGAACACCCAAGTATTTGATAGAGGTTTCCAACACTTCTCCACTGTCAGTGTGTTTTCTTGTTTTGCATAGTTCCATTTTAAGGTTTTATCAGTGTCAGCTTGAGGTATGAGTTTTTAATAATTCACTATGGATTCTAATAGTGTTTACCATTATGTAATGGGAATATGTTTTAGAATTAATATATTGTGCTTAAATGTTATCGTTTTAATGATTCCTTTAAAATAGTTCAAATATAATTCCACTTGGGTGGAGGAAAGATATTCCATTGTGTCATCCATTATGTAGGTACAGTTGAAGTCGGAAGTAAACATACACCTTAGCCAAATACATTTAAACTCAGTTTTTCACAATTACTGACATTTAATCCTAATAAAAATTCCCTGTCTTAGGTCAGTTAGGATCACCACTTTATTTTAAGAATGGCAAATGTAAGAATAATAGTACAGAGAATTAATTATTTCAGTTTTTATTTTATTTCATCACATTCACAGTGGGTCAGAAGTGTACATACACTCAATTAGTATTTGGTAGCATTGCCTTTCAATAGTTTACCTTGGGTCAAACATTTTGGGTAGCCTTCCACAAGCTTACCACAATAAGTTGGGTGAATTTTGCGCCATTCCTCCTGACAGAGTTGGTGTAACTGAGTCAGATCACACGCTTTTTAAGTTCTGCCCACAAATTCTCTCAAGGATTGAGGTCAGGGCTTTGTGATGGCCACTCCAATACTTCGCCTTTTGTTTTCCTTAATTAAGCCATTTTGCCACAAATTTGGAAGTATGTTTGGGGTCATTGTCCATTTGGAAGTCCATTTGCGACCAAGCTTTAACATCCTGACTTGTGTCCTGAGATGTTGCTTCAATATATCCACATAATTTTCCTACCTCATGATGCTATCTATTTTGTGAAGTGCTCCAGTCCCTCCTGCAGCAAAGCACCCCCACAACATGATGCTGCCATCCCGTGCTTCACGACTGGGATGTTGTTCTTCGACTTGCAGCCTCCCCCTTTTTCCTCCAAACATAACGATGGTCATTATGGCCAAACAGTTTTATTTTTGTTTCATCAGACCAGAGGACATTTCTCCAAAAAGTACAATCTTTGTCCCCATGTGCAGTTGATTTTTAATGGCGGTTTTGGAGCAGTGGCTTCTTCCTTGCGGAGCAGCCTTTCAGGTTATGTCTATATAGGACTAGTTTATCTGTGGATATAGACAATTTTTTACCGGTTTCCTCCATCATCTTCACAAGGTCCATTGCTGTTGTTCTGGGATTGATTTGCCCTTTTCACACCAAAGTACATTCATCTCTAGGAGACAGGAAAATTGGAAAAAGGAGGAAAATTGCAGTTGGCTCAGAGAGCTAACATTAAATCAAATCAAAATCAAATCAAATTTATTTATATAGCCCTTCGTACATCAGCTGATATCTCAAAGTGCTGTACAGAAACCCAGCCTAAAACCCCAAACAGCAAGCAATGCAGGTGTAGAAGCACGGTGGCTAGGAAAAACTCCCTAGAAAGGCCAAAACCTAGGAAGAAACCTAGAGAGGAACCAGGCTATGTGGGGTGGCCAGTCCTCTTCTGGCTGTGCCGGGTGGAGATTATAACAGAACATGGCCAAGATGTTCAAATGTTCATAAATGACCAGCATGGTCGTATAATAATAAGGCAGAACAGTTGAAACTGGAGCAGCAGCACGGTCAGGTGGACTGCGGACAGCAAGGAGTCATCACGTCAGGTAGTCCTGGGGCATGGTCCTAGGGCTCAGGTCCTCCGAGAGAAAGAAAGAGAGAAGGAGAGAATTAGAGAACACACACTTAGATTCACACAGGACACCGAATAGGACAGGAGAAGTCCTCCAGATATAACAAACTGAGCCTAGCCCCCCGACACATAAACTACTGCAGCATAAATACTGGAGGATGAGACAGGAGGGGTCAGGAGACACTGTGACCCCATCCGAGGACACCCCCGGACAGGGCCAAACAGGAAGGATATAACCCCACCCACTTTGCCAAAGCACAGCCCCCACACCACTAGAGGGATATCTTCAACCACCAACTTACCATCCTGAGACAAGGCTGAGTATAGCCCACAAAGATCTCCGCCATGGCACAACCCAAGGGGGGGCACCAACCCAGACAGGATGACCACATCAGTGAATCAACCCACTCAGGTGACGCACCCCTTCCAGGGATGGCATGAGAGAGCCCCAGTAAGCCAGTGACTCAGCCCCTGTAATAGGGTTAGAGGCAGAGAATCCCAGTGGAAAGAGGGGAACCGGCCAGGCAGAGACAGCAAGGGCGGTTCGTTGCTCCAGAGCCTTTCCGTTCACCTTCCCACTCCTGGGCCAGACTACACTCAATCATATGACCCACTGAAGAGATAAGTCTTCAGTAAAGACTTAAAGGTTGAGACCGAGTTTGCGTCTCTGACATGGGTAGGCAGACCGTTCCATAAAAATGGAGCTCTATAGGAGAAAGCCCTGCCTCCAGCTGTTTGCTTAGATATTCTAGGGACAATGAGGCCTGCGTCTTGTGACCGTAGCGTACGTGTAGGTATGTACGGCAGGACCAAATCAGAGAGATAGGTAGGAGCAAGCCCATGTAATGCTTTGTAGGTTAGCAGTAAAACCTTGAAATCAGCCCTTGCTTTGACAGGAAGCCAGTGTAGAGAGGCTAGCACTGGAGTAATATGATCAAATGTTTTGGTTCTAGTCAGGATTCTAGCAGCCATATTTAGCACCAACTGAAGTTCATTTAGTGCTTTATCCGGGTAGCCGGAAAGTAGAGCATTGCAGTAGTCTAACCTAGAAGTGACAAAAGCATGGATTAATTTTTCTGCATCATTTTTGGACAGAAAGTTCCTGATTTTTGCAATGTTACGTAGATGGAAAAAAGCTGTCCTTGAAATGGTCTTGATATGTTCTTCAAAAGAGAGGTCAGGGTCCAGAGTAACGCCGAGGTCCTTCACAGTTTTATTTGAGACGACTGTACAACCATTAAGATTAATTGTCAGATTCAACAGAAGAGCTCTTTGTTTCTTGGGACCTAGAACAAGCATCTCTGTTTTGTCCGAGTTTAAAAGTAGAAAGTTTGCAGCCATCCACTTCCTTATGTCTGAAACACATGCTTCTAGCAACGGCAATTTTGGGGCTTCACCATGTTTCATTGAAATGTACAGCTGTGTGTCATCCGCATAGCAGTGAAAGTTAACATTATGTTTTTGAATAACATCCCCAAGAGGTAAAATATATAGTGAAAACAACAGTGGTCCTAAAACGGAACCTTGAGGAACACCGAAATTTACAGTTGATTTGTCAGAGGACAAACCATTCACAGAGACAAACTGATATCTTTCCGACAGATAAGATCTAAACCAGGCCAGAACTTGTCCGTGTAGACCAATTTGGGTTTCCAATCTCTCCAAAAGAATGTGGTGATCGATGGTATCAAAAGCAGCACTAAGGTCTAGGAGCACGAGGACAGATGCAGAGCCTCGGTCCGATGCCATTAAAATGTCATTTACCACCTTCACAAGTGCCGTCTCAGTGCTATGATGGGGTCTAAAACCAGACTGAAGCATTTTGTATACATTGTTTGTCTTCAGGAAGGCAGTAAGTTGCTGCGCAACAGCCTTTTCTAAGAAATTTGAGAGGAAAGGAAGATTCGATATAGGCCGATAGTTTTTTATATTTTCTGGGTCAAGGTTTGGCTTTTTCAAGAGAGGCTTTATTACTGCCACTTTTAGTGAGTTTGGTACACATCCGGTGGATAGAGAGACGTTTATTATGTTCAACATAGGAGGGCCAAGCACAGGAAGCAGCTCTTTCAGTAGTTTAGTTGGAATAGGGTCCAGTATGCAGCTTGATTATTTTCATCATTGTGTCAAGAGATATAGTACTAAAACACTTGAGCGTCTCTCTTGATCCTAGGTCCTGGGAGAGTTGTGCAGACTCAGGACAACTGAGCTTTGAAGAAATACGCAGATTTAAAGAGGAGTCCGTAATTTGCTTTCTAATAATCATAATCTTTTCCTCAAAGAAGTTCATGAATTTATCAATGCTAAAGTGAAAGTCATCCTCTCTTGGGGAATGCTGCTTTTTAGTTAGCTTTGCGACAGTATCAAAAAGGAATTTCGGATTGTTCTTATTTTCCTCAATTAAGTTAGAAAAATAGGATGGTCGAGCAGCAGTAAGGGCTTTTCGGTACTGCACGGTACTGTCTTTCCAAGCTAGTCGGAAGACTTCCAGTTTGGTGTGGCGCCATTTCCGTTCCAATTTTCTGGAAGCTTGCTTCAGAGCTCGGGTATTTTCTGTGTACCAGGGAGCTAGTTTCTTATGAGAAATGTTTTTAGTTTTTAGGGGTGCAACTGCATCTAGGGTATTGTGCAAGGTTAAATTGAGTTCCTCAGTTAGGTGGTTAACTGATGTTTGTCCTCTGGCGTCCTTGGGTAGACAGAGGGAATCTGGAAGGACATCAAGGAATCTTTGTGTTGTCTGTGGATTTATAGCACGACTTTTGATGTTCCTTGGTTGGGGTCTGAGCAGATTATTTGTTGCAATTGCAAACGTAATAAAATGGTGGTCCGATAGTCTAGGATTATGAGGAAAAACATTAAGATCCACAACATTTATTCCATGGGACAAAACTAGGTCCAGCGTATGACTGTGACAGTGAGTGGGTCTAGAGACATGTTGGACAAAACCCACTGAGTCGATGATGGCTCCGAAAGCCTTTTGGAGTGGGTCTGTGGACTTTTCCATGTGAATATTAAAGTCACCAAAGATTAGAATATTATCTGCTATGACTACAAGGTCCGATAGGAATTCAGGGAACTCAGTGAGGAACGCTGTATATGGCCCAGGAGGCCTGTAAACAGTAGCTATATTAATAATATTCATGTCAATCTCTCCTGGCTGAAAGTGGAGGAGAGATTGACTTCATCACTACTTGTATTTATGAGAGGTATTGACATGTTGAATGCACTGAGCGGTCTGTCTAAACTACTGGCACACAGTTCGGACACCCATGCATACCCCACAAGACAAGAGGTCTCTTCCCCTTTTCCAAGTCCAGAACAGACTATGGGAGGCACACAGTACTGTATAGAGCCATGACTACATGGAACTCTATTCCACATCAATTAACTGACGCAAGCAGTAAAATTTGATTTAAAAAAACAGATTAAAAAAACAACTTAAACACCTTCACAGCGGAGACTGTGAAGCAACACAAACATTGGCACAGACACATGCATACATAGACACACACAAACACGATAACAAACGCACTATACATACACATGGATTTAGTATTGTAGATGTTTGGTATTGGTGAAGTAGGGGCCTGAGGGTACACAGTGTGAAATCTGTGAATGTATTGTAATGTTTTTAAAATTATATAACTGCCTTAATTTTGCTGGCCCCCTGAAGAGTAGCTGCTGCCATAATAAATACAAATACAAATACAATGGTAGGGACTAACTGACCTGGTCTTGGGTCATTGATAAGTGATTGTTTCAACGCAGCCTTGAAATGCGTGGACAGAGCCCAGGAGCAAAGATGATTTTGATGGACTGCCTCATTCCTATAGAGTATCTTTAGAATTCAAGGCACACTTCCACATCATTCTGCAGCGATACGTCATCCCATCTGGTTTGCGCTTAGTTTGACTGTCATTTGTTTTTCAACAGGACACTGACCAAAACACACCTCCAGGCTTAGTAAGGGCTATTTAATCAAAAAGGAGAGTGATGGTGCTGCATCAGGTGACCTGGCCTCCAAAATCACCCGACATCAACCCAATTGAGATGGTTTGGGATGTGTTGGACAGCAGAGTGAAGGACAAGCATCCAACATGTGCTCTGCATATGTGGGAACTGTTTGGAAAGCATTCCAGGTGAAGCTGGTTGAGAGAATATCCTGGCAGTGTGGTGCCAGGATAACAATCTCTCCCTTAACATGACCAAGACAAAGGATATGATCGTGGACAACAGGAAAAGGAGGGCCGAGCATGCCCCCCATTCTCATCGATGGGGCTGTTGTGGAGCAGGTTGAGAGATTCAAATTTACCTTATTTGGCACAAAAAAAGATTGGCATGGGTCCTCAGATCCTCAGAAAGTTCTACAGCCACACTATCTAGAGCATCCTGACCGGTTGCATCACTGCCTGGTATGGCAACTGCTCGGCCTCCGACCGCAAGGCACTACAGAGGGTAGTGTGTATGGCCCAGTACATCACTGGGGCCAAGCTTCCTGCCATCCAGGACCTCTATACCAGAAGGTGTCAGAGGAAGGCCCTAAAAATGGCCAAAGACTCCAGCCACCCTAGTCATAGACTGTTCTCTCTACTACCGCACGGCAAGCGGTACCGGAGCGCCAAGTCTAGGTACAAAAGGCTGAAATACATCCACAGATTCCTGAACATTTAATCAAATGGCTTCCCAGACTATTTTAATTGACCCCCCCCCATTATCTATGCACACTCAATTTACCTCTACCTACATGTACATATTAGCTCAATTGCTTCGACTAACCTGTGGACCCACACATTGACTCTGTACCGGTACCCCTGTATATAGCCTTGCATCTGTTATTTTGTTGTTGCTTTTTAGTTATTTGATATATTTTTTTTTTTTCATTTTTTTTCATCTAATATTTAATACTCTTTATTATATATATACGGTTAAAGTCAGACGTTTACATACACTTAGGTTGTAGTCATTAAAACTCATTTTCAACCAATTAATTAGCCTATCAGAAGCTTCTACAGCCATCATTTTCTGGAATCTTCCAAGCTGTTTAAAGGCACAGTCAACTTAGTGTATGTAAACTTCTGACCCACTGGACTTGTGATACAGTGAATTAATCTGTCTGTAAATAATTGTTGGAAAAATTACTATATAATATAATAATATAATATAATATATAATAATATAATAATATAATATATAATATATAATTACTATTACTATATTACTATATATATATTGTTATATATATTGTTATATAGTTGCTATATAGTTGTTGTGTTACTTCAGTTTATTTTAGTAAATACTTAACACTTTCTGAACACTGCATGGTTGGTTAAGGGCTTGTAAGTAAGCAATTCACTATACTGTATACAATTTGATTTAGCATTTTATTTGATTGTATAACCAATGTGTATTTTTGCATGCTGTTGATGCAAAGTTTACAGCCTCAATACTTTATAGTGATTTGCATGTCAGTATAAAGATTCTGGAAGCATCTAAAAGGTTTGGAGGACGTTTCTAACTAGCGCTGAGCAAAATTGCTAACTAGCATTAGCGCAATGACTGGAAGTCTATGCTAGCAGAAACCCATAGACTTTCAATCATTGGGCTAAATGTAGTTATCATTGGCTCTCAAAACTATCTCTAACTTCCTTCATAATGGACACAGAGACATAACAGTGGTATCGACGAGTTCATCTGACTGGGGAAGTAAACTGACTTGCCTAGTTAAATAAAGGTTAAATAAATAAATACTGCTTGTCCCGCTCGGTAGTAAAGTGCAGCCAGGATCCATACAGAGAGCAAGTTTTCCACTTTCTCTCTGTTTATCATACTGGTGCGTGTGTGATGAAGTGTGTTTTGTTTGTGTGTGTTTGTCATTTCACTTTGTTTTGTTTTCGGGTGTGGGTGGTGTTTGAGTACTAATTTTAGCTCACAACAAGCCTGTAGCATGATGAATACTAGACATAAAATCTTTGCAAAGCTCAATGCGGAAGAGGAATATTATCAAGCACTACACTCATGAACTACTCGATCGACAAAAAGTTCTATAAAGATCTAATAGATTTGCAGGAAAATAACTTGAACTCTTTCCTCCAACCCTTTATGGATTCTACCAACAAAAAGATTTATCTGTTTAAGGATGTAATGGAATTTAAACATAGTTTGGAATTTAGGCAGTTGGAGGTGGAGGAACTAAAGGGAATGTCAAAAGCCAGACTACATTCTGAGCATTTTGCAATTTTCCAAACACTTGACAAGCACTCTTCCAAAAGGAGACTTCCTCGAAAATCAATCGAGGCACAATAGCATTTGAATCGATGGTTTTGAAGACTTGGCATAACACAGAAGTCAAGGCCAAGAAACTCCTGGCAGATAAACTCAAATTGAACACCAAACTCATCGAGGGTGCACAGGAATGGCACTTTGTTCTCCGATGGACGGCCCAGATCTATACTGGTGAAACTGCTCAGGTTCAAAGACAAGGAGGAGAGCGAAGTGCCAGAAGGTAACCAACATCTTCATCAATTAAGATTTGTCTGAAAAGGTATGCCTCAAAAGAAAGGAACTCCTGCCATGACTAAAAGTGAAGAATTGAAACAAGGCAACATCACATACTTATAGTGTGATCAGCTGGTCAATTCACCAGCCCACCCCACCTTTCTTAGGCCTATGGTAAGTGACTCCGCTATAATCAACTGATTTGACACACACACACCCACACATACACACACACATATTTATTCTACTTTGTTCACGTGTTTCACCTAACCTCTGAAGTCTTCAGTGGTGTTATGTGGACAGTGTCAATGTGCATTCCATAGGAAGTGCACGCCTATTGATAAAACTAAGACAAATGTTTGGTTGTATTAGACATGTAAGGCATGCAGTACTGTGTTTCCGTTCCATTCTCTGAATGATTCCGACTGTGTATCTCTCTTAGTTGGGCAGGATATCAACCCTGATAACATGGTCTTTAACCCATTAGATATTAATGAAGCAAACAATAAATATAATGATTGTGTCGATCCAGGTTCATATTTCCTGAGATTTACAAGAGATGAGTCTGTCACTTGTGATTACTATAATGTTAAGCAATTTAACAACCTGTATAGCCGTTTATCTATTTCCAAGACAAGCTTATTTTCTAGATTTCGTTTGAACGTTCACAGTCTTCCTCAAAATCATGACCTCCTTGTTCAGTATCTGTCTTCTCTCAGTCCTGAATTTTCCATTGTTACCCTTTCAGACTGAAGATACAACCATGCTTTATGACAAGGCTCCTTATAATGCTGTTCACCACTGTAGAACCTCAAGAATGGGAGGATTAGTGTCCATTTTTGTTCATTATTTGTATTTTATTTGTGAGAGAGGACCTTGTAATTACATCTGATAATATTGATGTTTCATCTCTTTTTACATAAATTCCCTTGTGTACATTTTTTGGTGGTAAGAAAATGGTAATTGGATGCATCTATCGGCCTCCCGATTCTGAAATTGGTCGTTCCATTGATATCCTTGCATCAACCTTGGATTTGTTTAATAATGAAGATAAAAATGTGTTTTCTACAACAAACAATTAAAAGTGAGAACTACTCACTGACATCTGACTTTTTGAAAACTTTATACAGCTATCTGTATCCCCTAATCTATAACCACACAAGAGCGACCCGTTCATCTTCCACCCTTACTGATATTTTTACACATTTTTTGAATAATGTGGCTAATACAGGTATACTTTATAATGACATTATTGACCACTTTCCAATGTTCCACTTCTCTTTGGCAGCTGGAAATGAACAAATGGGAGTAGAATATTTCACCAAAGTTCTGTAATTGTGAGCGCTTTAAAATATTTCATGGGAACATTTAAATAATCAGGCCTAAGTGGAGTCTGCTGACCAGACTTTTTTCACCACTGCTTTCCCTTAGTTAAACCACTTGAGAGAGCAGGAGATGGCTTCTGGAAATCTCTGTTTTTATTTATAGATTTTACATTTATTTAACTAGACAAGTCAGGGGCAGGACAACAGATTTGTACCTTGTCAACTCAGGGATTTGAACTTACAACCTTGTGGTTACTAGCCCAACACTCCAACCACTAGGCTACTCTCACTCCCCAGTTTAAAAAAAAAAAAAAAAAAAAAACCCAAGTGGTATAAAAAGTTACTCACAAATCCCTCTCCCCTGAATTCTGCAAATTTCCAAAAGTATGAGAACAAATTTTACTCACCTACTTCGGATATCTCAAAAAATACATTTTACAAACAAATTCCAATAATCCTTAAATAATATAAAGTCAACTTGGAAAATAATGAATCAACTGCTGGATATGAAAAAAGCATCGACAACTATCCAATCTCAATTTATTGTTGGAAATAAGACAGTGATCCTGATGTTATTCCATGTGAATGTATTAACTTTGTTCATGTGGGTTCCTCTCTGTCGAAGAAAATATAGAACTGATGGAAATCCCTTGGATTACATTAGGGACATTTCCCTTCTCTTACTCAGATTGATCCTCCTGATGTAATGGAGGTGATGGAGGTAATTGGTAAATTAAAGCTATTAGCAGCAGGTCATGATGAGATTGGTGCCCCTTTGGTGATATCAGTGTCTTTCTTCCTCAATTACTGAGCCTCTAATGTAAAGTCGAAAGTTCACATATACTTACGTTGGAGTCATTAAATCTCGTTTTTCAACCACTTCACAAGTTTCTTGTTAACAAACTATAGTTTTGGCAAGTTGGTTAGGAGATCTACTTTGAGCATGATACAAGTAATTTTCCTAAAAATGGTTTACAGACAGATTGTTTCACTTATAATTCACTGGATCAGAATTCCAGTGGGTAAGAAGTTTACATACACTAAGTTGACTGTGCCCTTAAACAGTTTGGAAAATTCCAGAAAATGATGTAATAGCTTTAGAAGCTTCTGATAGGCTAATTGACATCATTTGAGTCAATTGGAGGTGTACCTGTGGGTGTATTTTAATAAGAACTCAGTGCCTCTTTGCTTGAAATCATGGGAAAATCAAAGGAAATCAGCCAAGACCTCAGAAAATAATCCATGGGAGCATTTTCCAAATGCCTGAAGGTACCACGTTCATCTGTACAAACAATATTACGCAAGTATATACACCATGGGACCACGCAGCCGTCATACCGCTCAAGAAGGAGAAGCGTTCTGTCTCCTAGAGATGAGCGTACTTTGGTGCGAAAAGTGCAAATCAATCCCAGAACAGCAGCAAAGGACCTTGTGAAGATGCTGGAGGAAACAGGTACAAAAGTATTTATATCCACAATAAAACGAGTCCTATAACAACATTATCTGAAAGGCCACTCAGCAAGGAAGAAGCCACTGCTCCAAAAAATGACATAAAAAAAGCCAGACTACGGTTTGCAACTGCACATGGGGACAAAGATCATACTTTTTGGAGAAATGTCCTCTGGTCTGATGAAACAAAAATAAAACTGTTTGGCCATAATGACCATCATTATGTTTAGAGGGAAAAGGGGGAGGCTTGCAAGCCGAAGAACACCATCCCCAACTGTGAGGCACGGGGGTGGCAGCATCATGTTGTGGGGATGCTTTGCTGCGCGAAGGACTGGTGCACTTCACAAAATAGATGGTGTCATGAGGAGGGAAAATGATACGGATATATTGAAGCAACATCTCAAGACGTCAGTCAGGAAGTTAAAGCTTGGTCGCAAATGGGTCTTCCAAATGGACAATGACCTCAAGCATACTTCCGAAATTCTAAACTCAGCAAAAAAATAACTGTTGAATGTGTTTATTTTCAGCAAACTTTACATGTGTAAATATTTGTATGAACATAACAAGATTCAACAACTGAGACATACACTGAACATGTTTCACAGACATGTGACGAACAGAAATTGAATAATGTGTCCCTGAACAAAGGGGGGATCAAAATCAAAAGTAACAGTCAGCATCTGGTGTGGCCACCAGCTGCATTTAGAACTGCAGTGCGTCTCCTTCTCATGGACTGCACCAGTTTTGCCAGTTCATGCTATGAGATGTTACCGCACTCTTCCAGCAAGGCACCTGCAAGTTCCCGGACATTTCTGGGAGGAATGGCCCTACTAGCCCTCACCTTCTGATCCAACAGGTCCCATGCGTGCTCAATGGGATTGAGATCCGGGGCCTTCGCTGGCCATGGCAGAATACTGACACACCAGTCATGCAGGAAATCACGCACAGAACGAGCAGTATGGCTGGTGGCATTGTCATGCTGGAGGGTCATGTCAGGATGAGCCTGCAGGAAGGGTACCACATGAGGGAGGAGGATGTCTTCCCTGTAACAAACACAAGCTCAGTCCAATGACGCTGTGACACACCGACCCAGACCATGACAGACCCTCCACCTCCAAATCGTTCCCGCTCCAGAGTACAGGCCTCTGTGTAACGCTCATTCCTTTGATGATAAACGCAATTCCAACCATCACCCCCGGTGAGACAAAACCGTGACTCGTCATTGAAGAACACTTTTTGCCAGTCCTGTCTGGTCCAGCGACGGTGGGTTTGTGCTCATAGGCTACGTTGTTACCAGTGATGTTTGGTGAGGACCTGCCTTACAACAGGCCTACAAGCCCTCAGTCCAGCCTCTTTCAGCCTTTTGTGGACAGTCTGAGTACTGATGGAGGGATTGTGCATTCCTGGTGTAACTCGGGCAGTTGCTGTTGCCATTCTGTACCTGTCCCGCAGGTGTGATGTTCGGATGTACCAATCCTGTGCAGGTGTTGTTACACATGGTCTGCCACTGCGAGAATGTTCAGCTGTCCGTCCTGTTTCCCTGTAGCACTGTCTTAGGCATCTCACAGTACAGACATTGTTATTTATTGCCCTGACCACATCTGCAGTCCTCATGCCTCCTTGCAGCATGCCTAAGGCACGTTCTTGCAGATGAGCAGGGACCAGATGAGTAGGGACCCTGAGCATCTTTCTTTTGGTGTTTTCAGAGTCAGTAGAAAGGCCTCTTTAGTGTCCTAAGTTTTCATAACTGTGACCTTAATTGCCTACTGTCTGTAAGCTGTTAGTGTCATAATTACTGTTCTACAGGTGCATGTTCATTAATTGTTTATGGTTCATTGAAGAAGCATTGGAAACAGTGTATAAAACCTTTACAATGAAGATCTGTGAAGTTATTTGGATTTTATCGAATTATCTTTGAAAGACAGGGTCCTGAAAAAGGGCTGTTTCTTTTTCTGCTGAGTTTATGTAGCTTAAGAAACAAGGCTTATGAAAATCAATAATTTGCTAGTAACAGATGACATTCATATTCTGACATATTCTCTGAAACTCACTTAGATAATACCTGTGATGATACAGTGGTAGCAAGGATATAACATTTATAGAAAATATCGAAATACTGTATTTCCTGTATAGAAATGCTGTATTTCCACAGTCCTGTAAAAATTAGAGAGGATCTCATGTGTCAACTACTCTTGAAGTAATATGGCTACATATTACTGCCTTACCTAAAGCCCATTCTGCCTTACCTAAAGCCCATTCTGGTGGGAAGCTGCTATAGACCACCAAGCTCTAACAGTCAGTATCTGGATAACGTGTGAAATGCTTGATAATGTATGTGATATCAACAGCGAGGTATATTTTCTGGGTTATTTAATTATTGACTGGCTTTCGTCAAGCTCAAGAAAAAGCTTCCAACTGTATCCAGTGCCTGCAACCTGGTTCAGGTTATTAGTCAACCTACCAGGGTAGTTACACAGGAATAAAATCATCAACATGTACTGATCACGTCTTTACTAATGCTGAATAAATTTGCATGAAAGCAGTATCCATGTACATCGGATGTAGTGATCACAATATAGTAGCCATATCTAGGAAAAACAAAGGCCCAAAGGCTGGGCCTAATATTGTCATGCCTGCTCCCGCGCCACCCTGCACTCCTGCCACCATAATTTACCCATGCCTGCCTTCCCTCGTCACGTGCTTCAGCGATATTGGCATATATACTGCAAATTAAGACATAATGTGACTAAACTAAATTAAAATAAACTATTCTATGAAAAAAATATAAATTATATAAAGTGTGTGCCCTCAGGCTTGGAGGAAAGCAAAATTCATTCCGCCATTAAGAATAGCAAATACCCCTTTACTGGCTCAAATAGCCAACCAATCAACCTGTTACCAACCCTTAGTAAACTTTTGGAAAAAAATGTTTTCAGCAAGCACAGCACTTACACAAATGACTGATGTGTAAGTGTGGCCTTTGACATTATCGATCATAGTCTGCTGCTGTTATGGCTTCTCCAAACAGAATCTTTCCAGATCCTTGACATCCTTAGGACTACCCTCCACAATTCAAATCACAGGTTTTCATTGGGGTTCAAGTCCATAGACTGTGATGGCCATTGCAAAATGTTTATTCTGTTGTCAATTAACCTTTTCTTTGTGTATTCTGATGTGTCCTTGGGGTCATTGTCTTGCTGGAAGATTCATTTGCGGCCGACTTTAAGCCTCCTGGCAGAGGCAATCAAGTTTTGCCTAAAATGTCCTGGTACTTTGTAGATTTGATGATGCCATTGACCTTACCAAGGGCCCCAGGACCAGTGGAAGCAAAACAGACCCATAACATCAAAGATCCACCACCATATTTTACATACCGTATGCATATGCATCCTTCTTTCAAAGCCAAACCCACCACTGGTGTGCATGGCCAGAGCTCTATTTTCATCTCATCTGACCATAGCACCCGGTTCCAATCTAAGTGCCAATGCCGTTTCGCAAACTCCAGGAAATGACATGTGTTGGTTGCTCTCAATAATGTATTTTTTTATGGCAACCCTTTCAATTGGCATGGAGGTGCCTAATTGGGATATTTGGAGACTTGATCATCTCAAGTTGCAACTGTTACAGCCTTTGGTTTTTCCATTTATATTTTGAGGTGGGAGGTTAGCAAATGTGGCGAACCGATTGATGTTACCTCATCAACCTTTTCTGGATCGGTGTCCCTTCCACGGGACGGTTGAGCTAACGTAGGCTAATGCGATTAGCATGAGGTTGTAAGTAACAAAAACATTTCCCAGGACATAGACATATCTGACATCGGCACAAAGCTTAAATTCTTGGTAATCTAACTACACTGTCCAAATTACAGTAGCTGTTACAGTGAAATAATACCATGCTATTGTTTGAGGAGAGTGCACAATTTTGAACATGGAAAGTTATTAATAAACAAATTAGGCACATTTGGGCCGTCTTGATACAAAATTTTGAACAGAAATGCAATGGTTCATTAAATCAGTCTCAAACTTTGCACATACAATATAAAATCGAAATTGCACCTGGGATGGAATTAAACATTATGGCCTTTCTCTTGCATTTAAAGATGATGGTACAAATACAAAAGAACGGTTGGTATTTTCTTTAAAAAGTATGTGTTACACCTGTGCTGGCTTGTCCACCTTGTGATATTTAAGACTGGCTAGCCCAGTGCTCCAGTTATCTTGAGAGACGTGGAGGGTTAACACCTTTTAGTTGGCTATTCAATTTCCAGAAAAACAATCCTTTATCTGATCTTCCAAGTTTTCGTTTTGCTCCACTTTTTGGTTTGCTTCCTGTTTTTAAGTTTGGTGCAGGTTTTTATTTTGTTTTTCTATTCTTGGGCAAATTTAGTGAGCGCTAATGTTGGGTGTCTTTTAGGTTCCAGTTGTTATTGCTAGTCAACTTTCAGTGGACACCCCCATGACTGCCTTTCTGAACCCCTCCTAAAACCCCACCTATTTCATTTTATTAGTTCCCCCTTCTGTTTGTGACGTTATCAAATCTAATTTTATTTGTCACATACACATAGTTAGCAGATGTTAATGCGAGTGTAGCGAAAGGCTTGTGCTTCTAGTTCCGACAATTCAGTAATATCCAACGAGTAAACTAACAATTTCATAACAATTACCTTATACACACAAGTGGGGTGGCAGGGTAGCCTAGTGGTTAGAGCGTTGGACTAGTAACTGGAAGGTTGCAAGTTCAAACCCCTGAGCTGACAAGGTACAAATCTGTCGTTCTGCCCCTGAACAGGCAGTTAACCCACTGTTCCTAGGCCGTCATTGAAAATAAGAATTTGTTCTTAACTGACTTGCCTGGTTAAAAAAAGTGTAAAGGAATGAATAAGAATATGTACATAAACAAATATGAATGAGTGATGGTATAGAACGGCATAGGCAAGATGCAGTGCATGGTATAAGAGTACAGTATATACATATGAGTAAATGTAGGGTATGTAAGCATATAAAAGTGGCATTGTTTAAAGTGGATACATTACATCAAGATGGCAAGATGCAGTAGATGGTGTAGAGTACAGTATACACATATGAGATAACCTACATTACTTACTTACTGGCCTCACCTTCTGGATGATAGCGGGGTGAACAGTCAACCCTATCCACTACTGTGAACTTTCTACCCTCTCCACTACTGTCCTGTCGATGTGGATAGGGAGGTGCTCCCTCTGCTGTTTCCTGAAGTCCACGATCATCTCCTTTGTTTTGTTGATGTTGAGTGTGAGGTTATTTTCCTACTTTGTCTCTATACTGACACTTAGCTTGTTTGATTGCCTTGCGGAGGGAATTTGACAATGCAGGGGTGGCTTCGGGACAGGTCTCGGAATGTCCTTGAGTGGCCCAGCCAGAGCCAGGACTTGAACCCGATCGAACATCTCTGGAGAGACATGGACATAGCTGTGCAGCGACGCTTCCCATCCGACCTGACAGAGTTTGAGAGGATCTGCAGAGAAGAATGGGAGAAACTCCCCAAATATAGGTGTGCCAAGCTTTTAGCATCATACCCAAGAAGACTTAAGGTTGTTATCGCTGCCAAAGGTGGTTTAACATAGTACTGAATAAAGGGTCTGAATACTTAGGTAAATGTGATATTTAATATATATACATATTTATATATACACACACACATACATTTGCAAAAATGTCTAAACCTGTTTTTGCTTCATCATTATGGTGTATTGTGTGCAGATTGAGGGGGGGGATAATTTAACGTAACAAAACGTAACGTAACAAAATGTGAAAAAGTCAAGTGGTCTGAATTACTATCCAAATGCACTGTACATCCATCTCTCTTGTTAAAAGGCGGTACAAGACTTCTGTTTCGACCAAGATCAAACTCTTGTCTTGACTGGAGTGTTTCCAGATCTATCACTCTGACGAATGGCATGCTCACATTCCAAGTTCTTGTTGTTTGGCTGCATGCTCATTTTGTCTTTCCATGTGCTTCAACTTATTTGTTGCTCCAATCTCTCCTCACGTTCTTGAGATCTAATGCTAATTTCTATTGTTCCAACTTTGCCTGTAATTCTAACTCTCACAGTTGCACATTTTCATCAACCTCCCTCTTCAAAGGGATTTCCTCCTCTGCCAAAGCAGTACCGATCAACTGACTAATGTTTTTGGATTGCCAAAAGAGCATATTCACCTTTGTACATTTGTCTAGTGTTTTCCACAAATGCTTCCAACTTAAAGTCCATGGCTTTTTCAATTTGTAAGCCTTTGTTTATGAAACTTTCAAAATGATTCCGCCAATCTTATAACCACTCAAGGTGGATGTCTGTGACCAACTCTACTTCAAAAGTGTATTTTGAACACTCAAATATCTGGGCACAGCAGAGATTCTGAGTAGGTGACAAGAACGAGTACCATACTCATGGGAAACAAGATCTTGGCCGAGACCCCATTTTCTTACATTCCACAGCAAAAAGGTTGCTAAAAAATAAGAGGGAACTAACAGTCAATGACCAACATCTAAAACAAAACAGGTGTGGTTTTAGGATGTGTTCGGAAAGACACAAATGGGGCTGTCCACTGAGAGTTGGCAACAACAACTTCTAAGACACCCACAACATTTTACCCAAGAGGAAAACAAATGAAGACACCAAACTTAAAGACAGGAAGCAAACCAAAAAGGTGGAGCAAAACAAAATCAAGAAAATCCAATAAACGATTGTTTTTCCAGAAATAAAAATAGGGAGGGCCAAATAAAGCTGTTAACCCTTTGCATCTATCCAGACAACTGGAGCACTGGGCCAGCCACTCTTAAATAGCACTTAGGCCAGCACAGGTGAAACACCTTCCTACCATTGAGATGGCAACCAGCACAGTTGTAACCCATACTGACTAACGAGTTGACGCCAATCCGTGCACCCTACGTGCTAACATGCTACACGTGGAACATTTTCAGCACATTTTAGAGTGGCCTTCTATTGTGTACACAAGGTGCACCTGCGTAGTGATCATGCCGTTTAATCAGCTTCTTGATAGGCCACATCTGTCAAGTGGATGAATTATCTCGGCAAAGACAAAATGCTCACTAACGGACGTAAACAAATTTGTGCAGAGAAATAAGCTTTTTGTGTGAATCAAACAGGATTAACCAGGATCTTTTGTTCCAGCTCATGAAACATGCAACGCTTTACATGTTGTTTTTTAAAACCACGCCAGCCCAAGACCTCTACATCCGGATTCTTCATCTGCGGTATTGTGTAATGGGTTGGAGGGGGGTGCTGATGAGTATTTCTGTCTGTAATAAAGCCCTTTTGTGTGGAAAAACTTGTTCTGATTGGCTGGGCCTGTCTCCCAAGTCTGTGGGCCTATTCCCTCCCAGGCCCACTAATGGCTGCACCCCTGCTCAGTCATGTGAAAGACATATTAGGGCCTAATGAATTAATTTCAATTGACCAATTTACTTATATGAACTGTAACTAACTAAACTGTTGCAATTTATATTTTTGTTCAGTAGTTACCACAATAGTGAAGTATTTTTATACTGTAAGAAATCATTGCATTCAGGTGCCTGTCACTCATTGAGTTAGTGGAACGGTGTGTGTGTACAGTAAAATATGATAAAGGCATTTTCATTATAATTTTTAACCATGGTTGTGCAGCTTATCAGATTACATTCGTCTGTAGACTGCAGAACAACTCCCAGTTTGTTGGAGCCAGGTGATGAGTTCCTTGGGCATAACAATTGTTTTTGCGTGGATGTTTACTTGCAAGAATACATGTGTGCATATCTGAACAGAATACTGTTCTGTTTTGACAGCCTCGGATAACAACCTCTGGCAACTGGACAGAGATTCCAACCTAGTCCCCAAAATAGATTACTGATTTACATTTGTGGCATGGAAATATTCCGTGCCTCTTCACATCTATTGAAGGTCCTGATCTACACGATCGTAAACTGCTGAGAATAAAACAGTGACCAAACATTCTCCAACCTGAGGGTGTGTCTGTCAGCAAGCCTGTCTTTGAGCTGTTCTGTGAGTCAAACTTGTTCAGGGTCCCCAAAGGATGAGTGCTTCAGACAGTGATCGAAACAGCTCAGGTCCCCATGTTACAATGTTTAAGAGAAATTCACTCCCTGTGACTACACAGGTCATTCCCCAGGGACATATAGTCACGGCAAGCAGTCTAAACATAGTATGTCATTCCCACAATTGTCCTCTTCCCTCCCTCAGAAACGGTTATTGTCTAGATCATAGCTTTGATGCACAAGGACTTATTTGATTCAGGAGGACTCATAAGTCATAGCCTGCTCACTTATGACATTGTCTTCACCTTTTAACAGCACATGGGCTGTGTGCTGTTCTGTCAATGTGTTTCTTTGAGTGGAGTGTCTCATTGACTGCATGGGCACTGAGGGGTAATAGACCAACATTAACCCTTCCCCCTTCTCCTCTTCCTCTTCCTCTGCTCCACTGTTCTGGGGTAGTTCCAGAGCATCCGAACAGCCCTGAGGGAAATCAGCTCTTAAAATGATGGCATTTTGATTCCTAGCGCTTCTAGCCAATAGCTTATCAGCCATCTGGGCATTTATGGTCACTGAGCAAAGGAGAATTGCCTCCCATGTGTGTCCGCATCAACGTGCTTCTGACCTGGGGTGAAAAAACACCCTATGGCTCTTGCAGAGCATTTCCATAATCACAGTCATTTGTATGATCTGTACAGAACCTCATTTTGGGAGAGTAGTGTCAAGGCAGGCGAGGCAATTGGTCCAGAGCCTGATGCTCGGTTTTCCCTGCATGGTTAATGCAGTAAGCAGAATTTCTAATGCTCTCCTCCACTGATACGGCACCTTCCTGTTGCCTGGGAGCAAACAATTACAGTACCTATTGTTAGGTTCTTATTTTTCAGGGTAAATAACTCAGGGACAGTAGAGAAGCTTTAACCAAGTGTAATTCTTCCCAAAGGACCTGTACAGCTGTATTTCAGACAACCCAATATTTCTCCCATCACAGATATATACAGTGGGGAGAACAAGTATTTGATACATTGCCGATTTTGCAGGTTTTCCTACTTACAAAGCATGTAGAGGTCTGTAATTTTTTATCATAGGTACACTTCAACTGTGAGAGACGGAATCTAAAACAAAAATCCAGAAAATCACATTGTATGATTTTTAAGAAATTAATTTGCATTTTATTGCATGACACAAGTATTTGATTACCTACCAACCAGTAAGAATTCCAGCTCTCACAGACCTGTTAGTTTTTCTTTAAGAAGCCCTCCTGTTTTCCACTCATTACCTGTATTAACTGCACCTGTTTGAACTCGTTACCTGTATAAAAGACACCTGTCCACACTTTAATCAAACAGACTCAAACCTCTCCACAATGGCCAAGACCAGAGGGCTGTGTAAGGACATCAGGGATAAAATTGTAGACACATGGCTGGGATGGGATACAGGACAATAGGCAAGCAGCTTGGTGAGAAGGCAACAACTGTTGGCGCAATTATTAGAAAATGGAAGAAGTTCAAGATGACGGTCAATCACCCTCGGTCTGGTGCTCCATGCAAGATCTCACCTCGTGGGGCATCAATGATCATGAGGAAGGTGAGGGATCAGCCCAGAACTACACGGCAGGACCTGGTCAATGACCTGAAGAGAGCTAGGACCATAGTCTCAAAGAAAACCATTAGTAACACACTACGCCGTCATGGATTAAAATCCTGCAGCGCACGCAAGGTCCCCCTGCTCAAGCCAGCGCATGTCCAGGCCCATCTGAAGTTTGCCAATGACCATCTGGATGATCCAGAGGAGGAATGGGAGAAGGTCATGTGGTCTGATGAGACAAAAATAGAGCTTTTTGGTCTAAACTCCACTCGCCGTGTTTGGAGGAAGAAGAAGGATGAGTACAACCCCAAGATCACAATCCCAACCGTGAAGCATGGAGTTGGAAACATAATTCTTTGGGGATGTTTTTCTGCAAAGGGGACAGGACGACTGCACCGTATTGAGGGGAGGATAGATCCATCCTCCTTCCCTCAGTAAGAGCATTGAAGATGGGTCGTGGCTGGGTCTTCCAGCATGACAACGACCCGAAACACACAGCCAGGGCAACTAAGGAGTGTCTCCGTAAGAAGCATCTCAAGGTCCTGGTGTAACAGTATAACTTTAGACTGTGCCCTCACCCATACCCGGGCGCGAACCGGGGACCCTCTGCACACATCAACAACAGTCACCCACAAAGCATCGTTTACCCATCGCTCCACAAAAGCCACGGCTCTTGCAGAGCAAGGGGAACCACTACTTCAAGGTCTCAGAGCAAGTGACGTCACCGATTGAAACGCTATTTAGCGCGCACCACCACTAACTAAGCTAGCCGTTTCCCATCTGTTACACTGGAGTGGCCTATCCAGTCGCCAGACCTGAACCCAATAGAAAATCTTTGGAGGGAGCCGAAAGTCCGTATTGCCCAGCGACAGCCCCGAAACCTGAAGGATCTGGAGAAGGTCTGTATGGAGGAGTGGGCCAAAATCCCTGCTGCAGTGTGTGCAAACCTGGTCAAGAACTACAGGAAACGTATTATCTCTGTAATTGCAGGTTTCTGTACCAAATATTAAGTTCTGCTTTTCTGATGTATCAAATACTTATGTCATGCAATAAAATGCAAATTAATTACTTAAATTATACAATGTGATTTTCTGGATTTTTGTTTTAGATTCCGTCTCTCACAGTTGAAGTGTAACTATGATAAAAATGACAGACCTCTACATGCTTTGTAAATATCAAAACCTGCCAAATCGGCAGTGTTCTCCCCACTGCAAAAGTATTCGGCCCCCTTGAACTTTGCGACCTTTTGCCACATTTCAGGCTTCAAACATAAAGATATAAAACTGTATTTTTTTGTGAAGAATCAACAACAAGTGGGACACAATCATGAAGTGGAACGACATTTATTGGATATTTCAAACTTTTTTAACAAATCAAAAACTGAAAAATTGGGCGTGCCAAATTATTGAGCCCCTTTACTTTCAGTGCAGCAAACTCTCTCCAGAAGTTCAGTGAGGATCTCTGAATGATCCAATCTTGACCTAAATGACTAATGATGATAAATACAATCCACCTGTGTGTAATCAAGTCTCCGTATAAATGCACCTGCACTGTGATAGTCTCAGAGGTCCGTTAAAAGCCCAGAGAGCATCATGAAGAACAAGGAACACATATTTCATGTGGGTTGGGGTGGGGCGGCAGACACACGCATCTCACATTTCATGACATTACATGTTTATATATTGCTTCTAAAATAAATAAAGAAATCACAAATAATATTTTACATTATTAATTTCAAACAAGGGTTTCTTTCAGTCAATACGTCCCACGGAATGACCCATCAGGTTTGGTTGTGTTACAAACAAACCAGTTGATTGCAGTGAAACCAAACATGACTGGAAAAGTCACGTTCTGTGTGGGTATTTACCTCAAATGTGTCGTCGAAAATGGAATGAGACCCATGGAATTCATGACACAAGCGGTTCATAAAATGTTTTGTGTTAGGCTATGAAAACGGATTTTATCAAACAAAAGATCATTCATTGTGTAACAATGAGCATTGGGATTGCAAACAGACAAAGATAGTCAAAGGTAAACCATTTATTTTAATGCAGTTTGTGATTATGTTATGCCTGTGCTGGTTGAAATGGTTGTTTTTTATGGGGCTCTATACTCAGATAATCGCATCGTATTCTTTCACAGTAAATCCTTTTTTAAATCTGACAACGCAGTTGGATTAGCAAGATTCTAGGCTTTCAATACATGTGAGACACTTGTATTTTCATGAATGTTTAATATGACTATTTATGTAGCCATCACCGTATGTTGTGGAATTTCAGCCCGCTACTGGTTCCGTGCTCAGAGAGGTTAAAGTAGCTCCCAGACCCAACCCATCTGTATGTCTTACGGTGGAATCTAGTCTCTCTCTCTCGCTCTGCTTCCTCTGTCATGGTGTCTTCACTCACCCATTATGCAACTGTACCTCACGTCACCTGAGAACAATGGAAGGAGAGAAATGACAATCTTTACCACTGCAGGTACCGTACGGAGTAGTGTGTGTCCCAAACCAACGCTGTCCCAACACACCCGAAAGGTGTCTCTTGATGTACACTCAATGTCCAGAATTCAGCCCATGCCCTTGGTTATATCTCTGTTTTCAACTGAGGACATACACACTGCAACAAATGGGTCATTTCCTGACAACATAATTTGTGACATTTGAATAACCACATCCCCTGTCCCCACATCGGTCCTCCAGTTACCAGTTACCAATCCATGTGGCATGAGTCCTCATAAACTGATATCCCAACAATGCTACTAAAGTAACCACTGCTACTTCCAACATGGCCCAGGATTATAATACAATCACAATACCCCTCATTTGCGCAGAAGTCCAATTCCATGCTATCAATACAGCATTCTTCGCTACTAGTTCTAGTCCTTCAGTTACTGTCCCTATAGCGCCTGCCGTGAGAATACCTTCTGCATGTAATCTGTCAAATGTTCGCCGGCTGTTAGAAATTGGAGAAAAATTCATGAGAAGGGAATAGTATACAACCTAACAAAACTCAGAGTCACAGGTGTCCTAAAAGTTTACCATAGTGTCAGAAATGCCACCACTTTCTCCTCTACTCTCACCATGATCTAGGTATAGTTGAAAGCGAAAGTTTACATATACTTAGGTTGGAGTCATTAAAACTCATTTTTCAACCATTCCACAAATGTCTTGTTAAGTTCTTATGGCTGCAGGGGCACTATTGAGTAGCTTGGATGAAAGGTGCCCAGAGGTGCCCAGACTAAACGGCCCGCTCCTCAGTCTAATTTGCTAATATATGCATAGTATTATTAGTATTGGATAGAAAACACACGGAAGTTTCTGAAACTGTTTGAATGATGTCTGTGAGTATAACAGAACTCATATGGCAGGCAAAAACCTGAGAATGAATCCAAACAGGAAGTGAGAAATCTGAGGCTGGTATATTTTCAAACAATTCCCTTTTGAAATCCCTGTTAGATATGAATGAAGATTCACTTCCTAGGGCTTCCACTAAGATGTCAACCATCTATAGAAATTTGAATGAGGCTTCTGCTGTGATGTGGGGCTGAATAAGAACAGAATGCATCAGACTACTGGCAGAGAGCCAGTTCCAGGTCACGCGCAAAGCACATGATATCTTCCTGCGTTCTGTTCCTCCTCTAGACACAAAGGAATTCTCCGGTTGGAACTTTATTGAAGCTATATGTTAAAAACATCAAAATGATTGATTCTGTAGTTCATTTGAAATGTTTCTTCGACCTGTAATATAACTTTTTGAAGTTTTTGTCCAAAGAAACTGTTGACCAGCTCCAGCGTTTGGTTAGGTGTCCCAAACGCGCTAACAAAAGTAGCTAATTTGACATAAATAACGAACAAATCAAGCATTTATTGTATGCATCTATAGTTTTGGCAAGTCGGATAGGACATCTACTATGTGCATGACACAAGTATTTTTCCAACAATTGTTTACAGACAGATTATTTAACTTATAATTCACTGTATCACAATTCCAGTGGTTCAGAAGTTACCATACACTAAGTTAACTGTGCCCTTAAACAGCTTGGAAAATTCAAAAAAATGATGTCATGGCTTTACTAGCTACTGATAGGCTAATTGACATAATTTGAGTCAATTGGAGGTGTACCTGTGGATGTACGTCAAGGCCTACCTTCAAACTCAGTGCCTCTTTGCTTGACATCATGGGAAAAGAAATCAGCCAAGACCTCAGAAAAAAAAATTGTAGACCTCCACAAGTCTGGTTCATCCATGGTATGAATACCATGGGACCACGCAGCCGTCATACCGTTCAGGAAGGAGACGCGTTCTGTCTTCTAGAGTGGAACATACTTTGGTGCGACAAGTGCAAATCAATCCCAGAACAACAGCAAAGGACCTTGTGAAGATACTGGAGGAAACAGATACAAAAGTATCTATATCCACAATAAAACGAGTCCTATATCGACACAACCTGAAAGGCCGCTCAGCACTGCTCCAAAACCACCACATAAAAGCCAGACTGCGGTTGCAACTGCACATGGGGACAAAGATTGTACTTTTTGGAGAAATGTCCTCTGGTCTGCTGAAACAAAAATAGAACTGTTTGGCCATAATGATCATCATTATGTTTGGAGGAAAAAGGGGAGGCTTGCAAGCCGAAGAACACCATCCCAACTGTAAAGCACGGGGGTGACAGCATCATGTTATGGAGGTGCTTTGCTGCAGGAGGGCACTTCACAAAATAGATGGCCTCATAAGGGAGGACAATTATGTGGATGTATTGAAGCAACAACTAAAGCTTTGTCGCAAATGGGTCTTCTAATTGGACAATGTACCCATGCATACTTCCAACATTGTGGCAAAATGGCTTAAGGACAATAACGTCAAGGTATTGGAGTGGCCATCACAAAGCCCTGACCCCAATCCTAGAGAAAATGTGTGGGTAGAACTGAAAAAGCGTGTGCGAGCAAGGAGGCCTACAAACCTGACTCGGTTACACCATCTCTGTCAAGAGGAGTGGGCCAAAATTCACCCAACTTATTGTGGGAAGCTTGTGTGGAAAGGTACCCGAAAGTGGTGATCCTAACTGACCTAAGACAGAGAATTTTTACTAGGATTTAATGTCAGGAATTGTGAAAAAAGGAGTGAAAATGTATTTGGCTAAGGTGTATGTAAACTTCCGACTTACACTTTATATATTTTACAGAGCATTACAGTTCTGCTCCGTGCTTTTGCTAATTGCAACATTGTTCAACAATGCTGGGTAGATACAACAATTATGGCCTTACTGTAAAGCACATTCAAGCCCTTGGTAGCATTCAATCAGCTAGCTTCCAGTTAAAAGTTCTGGAAAAATAAATGAAAATTACATTTTAGGCAAAAATTCTGCAGTTCATCTTTAGGAAATAACTGCTATATTTTAGGGTCAAATCAGAATCAACTACAGTATAGCTCCTATCCTACCATTTTAAACATCTTGCAAGTTAATGTATTTTACATAACTTATTTGTGGCTGCAGTTTGAGTATCTGCTGCAAGTTCATTAAGAGGTTATCAATGCTTCCGGCGCCGACAGAGATGGCCGCCTCGCTTCGCGTTCCTAGGAAACTATGCAGTATTTTTTTTAACGTGTTATTTCTTACATTGGTACCCCAGGTAATCTTAGGTGTCATTACATACAGTCAGGAGGAACTACTGAACATAAGAGCAACGTCAACTCACCATCATTACGACCAGGAATATGACTCTCCCGAAGCGGATCCTATGTTTTGCCTTCCACCCAGGACAATGGATCGGATCCCAGCCGGCGACCCTAAACAACGATGCCGTAAAAGGGGCAAACGAAGCGGTCTTATGGTCAGGCTCCGGAGACGGGCACATCACGCAGCACTCCCTAGCATACTACTCACCAATGTCCAGTCCCTTGACAACAAGGTTGATGAAATCCGAGCAAGGGTAGCATTCCAGAGAGACATCAGAGACTAACGTTCTTTGCTTCACGGAAACATGGCTCACTCAAGAGACGCTAATGGAGTCGGTGCAGCCAGCTGGTTTCTTCACGCATCGCACCGACAGAGACAAGCATCTTTCTGGTAAGCAAGAGGGATTTTAACAAGGCTAATCTGAAAACAAGACTCCCTAAATTCTATCAGCATATCGATTGTGCTACCAGGGCTGGTAAAACCCTGGATCATTGTTATTCTAACTTCCGCGACGCATATAAGGCCCTCCCCCACCCTCCTTTCGGAGAAGATGACCACGACTCCATTTTGTTGCTTCCAGCCTACAGACAGAAACTAAAACAAGAAGCTCCCGCGCTCTGTTCAACGCTTGTCCGACCAATCTAATTCCACGCTTCAAGACTGCTTCGATCACGTGGATTTGGATATGTTCCGCATTGCGTCCAACAACAACATTGACGAATACGCTGATTCGGTGAGCGAGTTCATTAGAAAGTGCATCGGCGATGCTATACCCACAGCAACGATTAAAACATTCCCGAACCAGAAACCATGGGTTGATGGCAGCATTCGCGCGAAACTGAAAGCAGAAACAATTGCTTTTAACCGGGTCAAGGTGACCTGAAACGTGACCGGAAACGTGACCGAATACAAACAGTGCAGCTATTCCCTCCACAAGGCAATCAAACAAGCTAAGCGTCAGTATAGAGACAAAGTAGAGTCGCAATTCAACGGCTCAGACACAAGAGGTATGTGGCAGGGTCTACAGTCAATCACCGATTACAAAAAGAAAATCAGCCCTGTCGCGGACCAGGATGTCTTGCTCCCAGGCAGACGAAATAACTTTTTTGCTCGCATGGTGGACAATACAGTGCCACTGACACAGCCCGATACCAAAGCCTGCGGGCTCTCCTTCACTGCAGCCGATGTGAGTAAAACATTTAAGCATGTTAACCCTCGCAAGGCTGCAGGCCCAGACGGCATCCCCAGCCGCGTCCTCAGAGCATGCGCAGACCAGCTGGCTGGTGTGTTT
This sequence comes from Oncorhynchus tshawytscha, assembly GCF_018296145.1. Classification (NCBI taxonomy): domain Eukaryota; kingdom Metazoa; phylum Chordata; class Actinopteri; order Salmoniformes; family Salmonidae; genus Oncorhynchus; species Oncorhynchus tshawytscha. The sequence goes on from NC_056435.1 coordinate 16,074,041, forward strand.
ACAGACATATTCAATCAATCCTTATCCCAGTCAGCTGTTCCCACATGCTTCAAGAGGGCCACCATTGTTCCTGTTCCAAAGAAAGCTAAGGTATGTGAGCTAAACAACTACCGCCCTGTAGCACTCACTTCCCTGGGTCTCGACCCCGCCCTGTGCAACTGGGTACTGGACTTCCTGACGGGCCGCACCCAGGTGGTGAGGGTAGGTAACAACATCTCCACCACGCTAATCCTCAACACTGGGGCCCCACAAGGGTGCACTCTGAGCCCTCTCCTGTACTCCCTGTTCACCCACGACTGCGTGGCCATGCACGTCTCCAACTCAATCATCAAGTTTGCGGATGACACTACAGTGGAAGGCTTGATTACCAGCAACGACGAGACGGCCTACAGGGAGGAGGTGAGGGCCCTCGGAGTGTGGTGTCAGGAAAATAACCTCACACTCAGCGTCAACAAAACAAAGGAGATGATTGTGTACTTCAGGAAACAGCAGATGGAGCACCCCCCTATCCACATCCACGGGACAGTAGTGGAGAGGGTAGTAAGTTTTAAGTTCCTCGGCGTACACATCACGGACAAACTGAATTGGTCCACCCACACAGACAGCGTTGTGAAGAAGTCGCAGCAGCGCCTCTTCAACCTCAGGAGGCTGAAGAAATTTGGCTTGTCACCAAAGGCACTCACAAACTTCTACAGATGCACAATCGAGAGCATCCTGTCGGGCTGTATCACCGCCTGGTACAGCAACTGCTCCGCCCACAACCGCCAGGCTCTCCAGAGGCATCACCGGGGGCAAACTACCTGCCCCCTAGGACACCTACACCACCCGATGTCACAGGAAGGCCATAAAGATCATCAAGGACAACAACCATCCGAGCCACTGCCTGTTCACCCCGCTATCATCCAGAAGGTGAGGTCTGATGTAAAAATGTATCACTAGCCACTTTAAACAATGCCACTTAATATAATGTTTACATACCCTACATTACTCATCTCATATGTATATATATATACTGTACTCATTTAAATTGTTGCATCTTGCTGCATCTACTGCATCTTGCTATCTTTATGTAATACATGTATCACTACCCACTTTAAACTATGCCACTTTATGTTTATATACCCTACATTACTCATCTCATATGTATATACTGTACTCTATACCATCTACTGCATCTTGTCTATGCCGTTCTGTACCATCACTCATTCATATATCTTTATGTACATATTCTTTATCCCTTTACACTTGTGTGTATAAGGTAGTAGTTGTGAAATTGTTAGGTTAGATTACTCGTTGGTTATTACTGCATTGTTGGAATTAGAAGCACAAGCATTTCGCTACACTCGCATTAACATCTGCTAACCATGTGTATGTGACAAATAAAATTTGATTTGAATGCAACAGATTTTTAACTCAATTACGTTTAGAAATGCTACTCTATAAGCAAACCTGATTAACTGCTGATGTCATTATTACAATGTTTTACGCAGAACTGAATGATCACAAATCGCAAAGGCATTGATTCACACAAACGCAGGCGTCAAAAACAAGGAGTTTCACAGGGAGGAGAAATCCTGCAATACAGTAAAGGACAGCATGTCCACCTGTATGTTTGAAGCATCCCAGAGTAGAAGTGCAGTAGAGGATCAGGTTTCCTTTGTCAATGTAATTGTATTAATTGTGATGTAAAAGGCAAAACTGATCCTAAATCAGTACTTCTACTCAGATTCTTACGGCCCCTGAAGGGGTCAGGGATCAGCCCTTCAGCACTTCAGGCAGTTCTTAATTTGAGTAGTATTTTTTTTAAGTTAACCTATATGCTTTTGTACCATAAATGTAGTGGCATTTCTCTTTTCCCAGCACTGTTTTACATCTGACCACTGTAATTGTTAGATAATCACATAACCGGACGCTACACATCATTCTGGGAAGTCCTTTTTGACCGACGTGAATACGCCAGACGCGCCAAACATGTCATGTCATTTATTCAATAATTTAAATTGAAAATGGCATCTATGGGAACACTGCAGCCCCACCACATTATGTTATCCATCATCAATATTTACCTTCACATCCGCATATTGAATGTTGTTTTTTATAACATTGTCTGGATTAGCCCAGCAGAACTGATTTACAAAATATGTCCAAGCCTCGAGCTTTGCATATAAATATGAGATGTTAATAATTCATGTTTATTTCCAGAATATGTCAATACTTGTATTTGACTTATTTGACGCAGTAATAATACACATGGATGTGATGCCACGGACCTTCTGTCTAATTTCCCTGCTTTTGCTTGTAATGTCACGTCACCTCCCTACTCACAGCTTCAAGGCCATGGCCACTGTCAGCAGAGTGACTGGAGGATATAGTCATTTCATATAATGGATGCTCAGCCAGCGGGTATGCATTAACCAAGGCCCTGGCAATGAATGGGCAGACACTAGTTCACATCCCTCCACCGGCCAATACATCACTACATTGACAGGTGAGTAACAGGCATTACTGGCCCTCCCACCCTGTGTCCCTCAGCAGTGACTCTGAGAATCGTATTCCTATGTTTGAAAAGAGGCATTAGAACTTTTATATGAAATGTATACTAAACCCAAGAGAAATTATTAATTGTCATGTCAACACAACAGTAATAGAAAATTAAACTGTTTGTGTTGCAACAAATTCCTGAATGGGTAGGTTATAACAAGTGTCTTTTTTCCCAGAATACTGTGGCTTGCTGAACAAAACATTCTTTCAGAGCTGGATAAGATTACAGTACTAGTTGCGTAAGTGTGCTTACAGCAATGGCAATTCCCTTGAATTGTGGTGTTTACCTGCTGAGGGTTTTTGGGCAGGTCAAACAGTTCTTTTACTATGAATTATGTTGGTAGCTGAATTTCATATACATTTTTTTTTTTTTGCAAGACATATTTCATGTTATCTACAGGATGCAGCTGTTGCTCTCAAATATGACATTCAGAAATGATAGAAAATATATATCCCTTTCCTGCAGTCAAATGACCATAGCGCCCCCCCCCTATGGAATGTAAATATTTTTCATTATTAATAAACATTTAAACAAATTAATCATAGAAAATCTGGTGTTTATTTCATACGGTTGTGTTATATTTACATTCAGGTTTTTTATTGTTGCTCCACAACAATAAAAAAACTATTTTCTAAAGGTAAATATAGCAGATAGGTAACACCTTTTCACAACTCTATAATTACATGGTCCTTTGTATCGAGAAACAAAATTATTCTGAATGTAGGTTATTCAATCAAAACATTTGTTTGTTTTAACAGTAGTGGATTATGGATGATCTATTTTAGCAACGGCTTTATAACTTCAGTCAGTGTGCTTTGTATAAATTCATAAGACGCATTTCAATCTCCAGTTAAGTATGAAGAAGACCTCACACAATGGAACGTTCCAAAATGCTGAGAAAGGATTTATTTTACCTTTATTTAACTAGGCAAGTCAGTTAAGAACAAATTCTTATTTTCAATGACAGCCTAGGAACAGTGGGTTATAACTACCTGTTCAGGGGCAGCAACGACAGATTTGTACCTTGTCAGCTCGGGGATTTGAACTTGCAAGCTTCCAGTTACTAGTCCAACGCTCTAACTACCCTGCCGATAACAATCACAAGGAGACCTAAACAATTAAGTACACTTTTGTTAAGGGAATTAAGCTGTTCAACAAAACATCTTTATATACAGTATTTCGATTTCTCTAATGCTACTAGTGTCAAATGATGACTTTGTTTTATAAAATCTAACCAATTTGCCTGATACAAATCTCTATCTCTGTGGTTTCAGCCAGAATTCCCCAAACAACTTCCAATTGAGAGAGAGAAAGAGAGATCCAACATTCTCTGCCAATTTGGCAAATTAAAATTGCTTGCCTCAGAGGAAAATGTTGCTTCACTTTGAGTTGGAGTTTATGATGTTGTTTGCAAGCTTTCCCTTGGGCAGTCATGTTAAAATTGACACAGGTTCTCTCGGATGTGGAGGTTTAAATCCCATAGATAATTTTCCTGTTTTAATCAGAGCTGCCCAATTGCATGGGGAGAGGTACTGTAAATGCTTGCTGCTGATAGCTGTATGAGGCTACGCGCTCCCAAAGGGACCACTTTAAATGGCAGGAGATAACAGTGCAGACAAGCAATATTCCCTGTGCATGTAATAACTGTCACATTGAAATTCCCCAAAGAATAGCCTCAGAACAAGTGTACAATATACACAATGCAATTTTACCCTCCTAATCGAGTGGGTGGTGCGAGCTGCGAGGCCTTTTGAAAATAACAGCATATGGGAAGTAGCAACAGTAATACAGTGTGTCATTTTAATACATACATTCAGCAGCTGCTGGGTAGGTACTTTGACTTGTTTTATAAGGATTTTTATTGCTAGCCAATGTTGAATTACCACATTTTTTTCAAGCTAACATTTGCTAGCTGAAGCTGACAAACCATTTCGGCCTGCTCTAAATTGCATAAATATCCTGCGATGGGACCTAGAAAAACATCACCCAGATAATTATTGACAGGAATGTTTTCACTATTACTAAAGAAAAATGGCTTGTTTCTATTGTTTCTAGCAGTTCAAAAGATATGACCCATATATTACCGGCACAATGTTGTTGTTTTTGTTTGCGGGGGTGTTGGTTGATGGTCAGCATTTTATACATACCGGAAGCTAAAGCCAAGGCGAATGACCAGTGCACAGGTGTTGTATCGAGCTGCATGCTGAACTAATGTGCAGTGGGCAGCTGTAACCTATTGCCTGCAGCAGCTAGTAACGGGGCAAATATTTTCCAGCCCAGGATTTTATTTCAAGTAGGGTGGTTACCTACACAGAGAACGACTAATGTTGGTAGCCATCTAGATGTCACCGTGATACAGTCTACCAGTCAATTTGGGAGAGCATGAAAGACCACACTGGGACACAGTGTCCTTTTCAACCACGTGTGATTCTGTTCACTCACTCTTAGCTGAGCGACATATTTCATCGTTTTGCAGGCCAGGGGTGTCTATATACCCTCTCCCCACTAACTATTTGTTTAATTTAAACATTGTTCTATATAATGTTATAGTATTAGTAAAACTGTTCACTTGACCAGTAATATGCAAACACTTGGTGGCATAGAAAGAAATGAAACTGAGTCTTGTAAAATAATCTGTGGTATTGTGAAGTTTTGAAGTAGGTGTATCCACCTGTCCTATTTGTATGTGTTCAATGCCTCAATTGATTTCACAAACTATATTGGATATATGCTGTAGGTTCAAATCAACCCAAGATGATGAGCCCTGAAGATGGGACAAAGTGCATGACAAGGTGGCACAGAGGAAGCCAACAGTTCTCAACCCCTACATTGCCCCATTCATCCAAGAGCTCACTGAGTTTGAATGAAGAAATCTAGTGAGGGAGCACACACACACACACACACACAACACCAGCTTGATATGTCCGTTGTCACCGGTCTTTTGTCACCGGTAACAGCCCTGGTGCTCTCTGTGTCTCATTCTATTCTTTATTTTTCTATGCTTGTCCTACGGGTGAGAAGATTTAACAAATCAGAATTGAAGATAGTTGTTACAGAGCCCCATGAGGAACACCTGATGCTGTTCTGACATCTCTCTTCTGGATGCTTTCTTGGCCAAACTGTTCCTCTGTGTGTTTCACCGCCTCTGAACCCCCTTACCCCGAATAGAACTGCCCAAGATCATAGCTCGAGGATGGTACCCAATCCCAATTTTAACATCCTCTCTTTCTCTTTGCCTCTCCCCTCCACAATCAATCAAATGTATTTATAAACCCCTTTTTACATCAGCCGATATCACAAAGTGCTGTACAGAAACCCAGCCTAAAACCCCAAACAGCAAGCACTGCAGATGTAGAAGCACAGTGGCTAGGAAAAACTCCCTAGAAAGTCCAGAACCTAGGAAGAAACCTAGAGAGGAACCAGGCTCTGAGGGGAGGGAAGTTCTCTTCTGGCTGTGCCGGGTGGAGATTATAACAGAACATGGCCAAGATGTTCAAACTTTCATCAATGACATGCAGGGTCAGATAATAATAACAGTGGTTGTAGAGGGTGCAACAGGACAACATCTCAGGAGTAAATGTCAGTTGGCTTTTCATAGCCGATCATACAGAGTTAGAGACAGCAGGTACGGTAGAGAGAGGGTCCAAAACCGTGGGTCCGGGACAGTTGAAACAGGAGCAGCAGCAGGTGGACGGACTGTGGACAAGAATATAGTTTTTAGATTAGTGTTGTTATGAGCTTGTTAGGTTACATACGGTTGAAGTAGGAAGTTTACATACACTTACGTTGGAGTCATTAAATCTCGTTTTTCAACCATTCCACACATTTCTTGTTAACAAACTGTAGTTTTGGCAAGTCGATTTGGACATCTACTCTGTCCATGACACAAGTAATTTTTCCAACAATTGTTTACAGACAGATTATTTCACTTATCATTCACTGTATCACAATTCCAGTGGGTCAGAAGTTTACATACTCTAAGTTGAATGTGCCTTTAAACAGCTTGGAAAATTCCAGAAAATGATGGCTTTAGAAGCTTCTGATAGGCTAATTGACATCATTTGAGTTATTTGTAGGTGTACCTGGGGATAAATTTCATGGCCTAGATTCAAACTCAGTGCCTCTTTGCTTGACATCATGGAAAATCAAAAGAAATCAGCCAAGACCTCAGAAAAAAAATTGTAGACCTCCACAAGTCTGGTTCATCCTTGGGAGCAATTTGAAGGTACCACGTTCATCTGTACAAACAATAGTACACAAGTATAAACACCATGGGACCACGCAGCCATCATACCGCTCAGGAAGGAGACACATTCTGTCTCCTAGAGATGAACGTATCTTGGTGCAAAAAGTGCAAATCAATCCCAGAACAACAGCAAATGACCTTGTGAAGATGCTGGAGGAAACAGGTACAAAAGTATCTATATCCACAGTAAAACGAGTCCTATATCAACATAACCTGAAAGGCCACTAAGCAAGTTAGAAGCCACTGCTCCAAAACCGCCTCTGGTCTGATGAAACAAAAATAGAACTGTTTGGCCATAATGACCATCGTTATGTTTGGAGGAAAACGGGGGAGGCGTGCAAGCCGAAGAACACCATCCCAACAGTGAAGCACAGGGGTGGCTGCATCATGTTGTGGGCTGCTTTGCTGCAGGAGGGACTGGTGCACTTCACAAAATAGATGGCATCATGAGGTAGGAAAATTATGTGGTTATATTGAAGCAACATATCAAGACATCAGTCAGGAAGTTTAAGCTTGGTTGCAAATGGGTCTTCCAAATGGACAATGACCCCAAGCATACTTCCAACGTTGTGGCAAAATGGCTTAAGGACAAAAAATTCAAGGTATTGGAGTGGCCATCACAAACCCTGACCTCAATCCTAGAGAAAATGTGTGGGCAGAACTGAAAAAGTGTGTGCGAGCAAGGAGGCCTACAAAGCTGACTCAGTTACACCAGCTCTGTCAGGATGAATGGGCTAAAATTCACCCAACTTATTGTGGGGAGCTTGTGGAAGCCTACCCGAAAAGTTTGACCCAAGTTAAACAATTTAAAGGCAATGCTACCAAATACTAATTGAGTGTATGTAAACTTTTGACCTACTGGGAATGTGATGAAAGAAGTAAAAGATGAAATAAATCCTTCGCTCTACTATTGTTCTGACATTTGACAATCTTAAAATAAATTGGTAATCCTAACTGACCTAAAACAGGGAATTTTTACTAGGATTAAATGTCAGGAATTGTGAAAAACTGAGCTTAAATGTACAGTGGGGCAAAAAAGTATTTAGTCAGAAACCAATATTGTACAAGTTCTCCCACTTAAAAAGATGAGAGAGGTCTGTAATTTTCATCATAGGTACACTTCAACTATGACAGGTCATTCACTAGGTCCCCCCGTGTGGTTCTGGGATTTTTGCTCACCGTTCTTGTGATCATTTTGACCCCACAGGGTGAGATCTTGCGTGGAGCCCCAGATCGAGGGAGATTATCAGTGGTCTTGTATGTCTTCCATTTCCTAATAATTGCTCCCACAGTTGATTTCTTCAAACCAAGCTGCTTACCTATTGCAGATTCAGTCTTCCCAGCCGGGTGCAGGTCTAGAATTTTGTTTCTGGTGTCCTTTGGACTTGGCCATAGTGGAGTTTGGAGTGTGACTGTTTGAGGTTGTGGACAGGTATCTTTTATACAGGCAGGGTAGCCTAGTGGTTAGAGCGTTGGGCTAGCAACCGTAAGGTTGCAAGTTCAAATCCTCGAGCTGACAAGTTACGAATCTGTCGTTCTGCCCCTGAACAGGCAGTTAACCCACTGTTCCTAGGCCATCATTGTAAATAAGAATTTGTTCTTAACTGACTTGCCTGGTTAAATAAAGGTAAAATATAAAATAAATACTGATAACAAGTTCAAACATGTGCCATTAATACAGGTGGAGGGCAAATAAATTCATTAAACTTCTGGATTTTCTTTTTCATTTTGTCTGTTATAGTTAAATTCTGTTCTTAATGTTGCTACCAATTTGAATAAATTATTTTATGTACAAATGCATTGTTTTTCTTACATTTAGTTTTCATGTAGAATTTCACTGGAAATGTACACCATTATCTTGGCACCAGGGTTGCCAGCTTAATACTGTAATTTTGCTTCACAGCGGCAATGCTGTAATATATGTCAAAGTATTATTTTCCTTAACGTAAAACATTACAGCATCCCTGTAATTTTGCAGCAGGGATGCTGTAATATGTTTTTACTTTAAGGAATATACATTTCTTATCAATGCCAAAATACTCATTTTCTAAAATAAATATAGCAATCAACAACAACAAATTGATAATATAATAGTGAATTGTTTTTCAATGATATGACAAATAGTTCAATGATATGACAAAAAGTTCAATGATATGACAAAAGTTCTTTGGGGCCCATTGAAGCTCGGTTCCTTGTGAGCTTCATTTTTGATTGCCTGTAGCAAAGGTATAAGAGCACTTCAATGAGTGAAAAGCTGTACTGTAAAAAGGAAAAGTACTGTAGTTAAGTAAAATATAAATACAAAGTTACAGTATTATTAATTGCACTTGAGGGACCATAATAATATTAATCATCTATCCAAAAATCTGTATCAAAATACTTAAATTGACAATGGGACCAATTTAGGAGGCATACGAGTGGACACAGCGTTAACACCAGCTGCACCCTGGCCTCTGGAAGTCGGGGGGGTATTATGTGGAGTAAATACCTAAATTGGATGAATAGGCTTTGCTAAAATGAGTGTCTATGGTCTGGGTCAGGAGCAATCACAATAGAAAGTGAGGCAGGAAGGGTAAGGGGCACAGGCCCCATGGAGACAGCTAGGTGCCAAGGAGGCAACAGGAGGCTGACCACACCTGGCATGTCACCATACCCTGAGAGGTCCTCACCCAACAGGTCACACAAACGCTAAAACCTGACCTCTGTAGATTTGGCATTTTAGGTCCAAAACATGTACAAACACAGTGTGTGGCTACAGAGAGTGACAAAGGGAGGGAGCTAGCAGATGGTCCAGAGCCACCAGGGTCAGAGTCTATATATAAACCACCTTTGTCCCTCCATCACACCTGCTATCAGTACAGGGAAGGCTGGCAGGCTTTCAAATTGCTCTAATTCACCACTTTTCTATTCACTCCTTTTCCTCATTCACACTCATGTTGCATTCTGGAGGCCTCCCTCTCTTTAGGGTTGCAGTGCAAAGTGGTAAGAGATTTTGTCAGAGGTGTTAAAGAGGCATCCTGGAATTCAAAAAACAAAAGCCACATCCCACCATTTTTTGGTAAACAGTTGAGGGATGGGGCTGGATGAATAAGCCACTTACATTTATAGACAGAGCTATTGATGAGATCTGATCACCCATGAGATAAAACAATTGATCGACTACGTTATTGGCACCCTTGATTAAGGTGATCAAAAAAGACAGTATAAAATAAATACAATACTGAGCTATACTGTATGCACACAAAAAAACACACAAATGCCCAGAGGAAAAGAAATAACAGGTCCTTGATATCCTTCATCTGCACTTATGGACTGCCCTCTTCAATTTTAAGGTTTTCAATGAGGTTCAAGTCCGGAGACTATTTTCTGTTGTTCAAGCTCAAATTATTGTTGCTCCAACTTTGCCTTTAATTCTAACTCCCTCAGTTGCACGTCTACGGGATGTATTCTATTACCCATAGTGCCCTTTTCATCAGCCTCTGATGATTTCTTACTCCACCAAAACAGTACCGCTCAACTCTTTGGCTACTGCTTTTGTATCGACAGATGCCACTTTGATGTCATAATAGTTTGCAATGATGAGAAGATTTTCCTCTGTACATTTATCTAACTTCTGCAACTTTCAAAATTATTCCACCAATCTTATAACCCCTCAAGGTGGATGTCATTGACATAAACTCTGCCACAATGGTCTTTTGAACACTCAAATATCTGGGCACACACAAGTAATTAGAACAACTAATATACTCATGGGAAAAAATATCCCGGATGAGCCCCTATTATGTTACGTTCCACAGCACGAAAATAAATGATCACTCAACCAGAAGGGACACTAACAAAGTCATTGACTTTGACTAAACAACCAAAACAGGTGGGGGTTCAGGAGAGGTTCTGAAAGACGCTCATGGGGACTGTCCACTGAAAGTTGACCAGCAACAACTGGAACTTAAAAGACACCCACCATGAGCTCCCACAAAATGTGCCCAAGGTGCCAACAAAAGAAAAACCCATACCAAACTTAAAGATAGGAAGCAAACCAAAAAGTGGAGCAAAACAAATACAGGGAAGATAAGATAAAGGATTGTTTGTCTAGATCTCAAACTAGGGAGAGCCAACTAAATGTGTTACCCTCCACATCTCTCAAGACACCTGGAGCACTGGGCCAGCCAATTTTAAATAACACCTGGCCACAGTGAAAAACTCCCACTAATGAGACGGCAACCTGCATAGGTGTAACACATACTGATTAACAAGATGACACCAATCGGTGCGCTCTACTTGCTAAATGTGCAGAAGTCCAACCTTGAAATATAAACGGAAAACCAAAATCTGTAACCCTGGTTGACACACCAAATGATTGACACAACAAGTAGCAAACGTCCCCTATACCATAAGAAGTTAAAAAAAGATAACAAAATATTTGAGACTATATTTAATGACGTTCTACTCAATATACTCTTTAAACTAATTCCCTGTATCCCTTTCTCCCTCATACTAGATCTCAGCCTCTCTCTTTCCCTCTGATGCTTTCCTATCACATTTAAGGACTTATTCAACTGGATGTGTCCCACTCTTAATCTTGTAAAAAAAATAGCCTCCTCTCTTCTGTCCCTTCCTGCAGTCCTCCCCTCCCTGACTTTCCTCTGTACTTGATTGAAATAAATGCCTGTACTTGGTATCTCTGCACCATTACTGTCCAGATCAGGCTTTTTTGCCTTGCTCATTGAAACTACAACATCAACATCCCCACATCTAAGTGCTTGTTTAGCCAGTACAACTACCTCATTCCCCTCCAACCCTACATGGGCTGGGACCCAAGTAAATCTTATCTGTATACCCATCTGTCTAATTCTGCCATGGGTTTGTAGCACCTCATAAAGCAGGTATTGTCTCCTACATGACCTAAAGGACTGGAGACTCATTAACACTGCACATGAATCAGAACAAATAACTACTCTGTCTTGCTTGACTTCTTCCACTCACTGCAAAGCCAACAGTATGGCCATCAGCTCCGCCGTATATGCAGCCAGATGATCTGATACCCTTATATACAGTCCCATCTCCTTTGCCTGGGTATTACCCACCCACCCAAAGCTCTGTTCTGTCTTCGCTCATGTTCCCAGCATGCCTGTAAAATCCCTTTTGTAGGATGAGACACCCCATGTCCCTGTAGGTTGACCCATTGGGGCGGCAGGGTAGCCTAGTGTTTAGAGCGGTGGACTAGTAACCGGAAGGTTGCAAGTTCAAACCCCCTGAACAGGCAGTTAACCCACTGTTCCTAGGCTGTCATTGAAAATAAGAATTTGTTCTTAACTGACTTGCCTAGTTAAATAAAGGTCAAATAAAATAAAATAAATTAATTCATTGCCAGCTGCCATCTTCTAATCGGCAATGGCATATCCCCCATGTCCACCTGTAGTCCAGCCACTGGGGACAACTGAAACGCCCAGAGCCGGGTGGCCCTATACACTCACTACGCAAGTTGTGTAGGATCCTGCAAATTACGCAAGGGCCCCGCCTCCCCTTCGTGTCAAAGCAGGTGTCAATGTTTACAACTTCGATGAGAGGATGAAGCGGAACTATCCCTTTGGTCACAAAAAGAGGGAAAAAAACACCATGAGAGTGAATTGCGGGAACAGCAATCAGATAAACTTGTGTTCTCTCTTCTCCAAGTTTGATGTCAGCAAATAACAGTAACGTTAAGTTGATGTGCTAGCTTGCAGTGCATCTAATATGTCTGTCTTGCTAACCTAGCTGGGCAGTGCATCTCTTAGTCTGTATGTGTCTTGCTTGCTTACCAGACACTTCCAGGGCTGTGTTCTGTGACTTTGTGCCTGACAAAAGTGAGAGTGAAATACAACTATTTATTACGTTTGATAAACACCAACGGGCAATGGTGTTTATAAACTGCAGCTCAGAAAAGATAACTGCGTAGCGGGTGAACATGCGTTCATATGCGCATGCACAAAATTAAACTTGCGCTTTCCAGCAGCAACCTCTGTTGGGACCAGTCCAGACAATATATGAGCGTGATGGCACTCATAGGCGCACGTGATTTTAAAACAAGACAATGATTATCTAGTCTCTCAGTCAAGGTTAAGTCACAACTTTCTTTTGCAAGATTGAAATGCAAGGTTGAACGCAATGGACTGACATTGACTATTTATTTATATGATGAATTTAAAATGTGGATTAGTTGGGCAACTGGGAAATATGGATGCACATCTCTCAGTAAATAATAACCATCAAGCATTCAACCAAGCCATAGTATAAATAGTATTTTATATTTGAAAATGTATAAAAGGAAATCTGGGGGAGCCAGTTTGAATGGGCCTGATGCAGCTCATAAAATGAATACTAGTATTGCTATCTAATTTACAGGTGCTATGCTTAAGTGTGTTAGTCGAGGAGATGCTGATCATCAGCCAGTACAAGCACAGACTCAGTTGATCCACATCCAGCCTCAGCAAGTACTAACACAGACCCAGAACAGCCGGCTTCAGCAAATACTAACACAGACCCAGTACTGGCAGCTTCAGCAAGTACTAACACAGACCCAGTACAGCTGGCTTCAACTAAAACAAACACAGACCCAATACAGTCGTCTTCAGCAAGTACAAACACAGACCCAGGTGAAGAACAGGCAACATCAGCCAGTACTAGCACAACCAGAGGTGTACAGCCAGCATCAGATACCAGCAGCTCAGACCCTAATAGAACAGTTGCTGCTCCACCAAATGACACAGCAGATTGGTCCCCAGTCTTAACATACTTTATGAGGGCTGAGTTAGTGTGCAGAGGTCCATTCAAACCAGGACTAGATGTTTCTTTCCTGAAGACAAGTCTAGAAGAGGTTTCTATTCAGGCTTATTACAGAGACAGCTGCCAAGTGGGGAAGAGATTACCAGAAGCTGGCTTTCGTAATCAAAAACAATGCTGTATATTGTTTTTGCTGTAAGCTCTTTTCTGCAACTTCCGGAGACAACTTCCGGCGCCGACAGAGATGGCCGCCTCGCTTCGCGTTCCTAGGAAACTATGCAGTTTTTTGTTTTTTTTACGTGTTATTTCTTACATTGGTACCCCAGGTCATCTTAGGTTTCATTACATACAGTCGAGAAGAACTACTGAACATAAGAGCAGCATCAACTCACCATCAGTACGACCAAGAATATTACTTTCGCGAAGCGGACCCTGTGTTCTGCCTTTCACCCAGGACAACAGAATTGATCCCAGCAGGCGACCCCAAAAAACGACTTTGAAAAAGGGGAAAACGAAGCGGTCTTCTGGTCAGACTCCGGAGACGGGCACATCGTGCACCACTCCCTCACATTCTCCTCGCCAATGTCCAGTCTCTTGACAACAAGGTTGATGAAATCCGAGCAAGGGTAGCATTCCAGAGGGACATCAGAGACTGTAACGTTCTTTGCTTCACGGAAACATGGCTCACTGGAGAGACGCTATCGGAGACGGTGCAGCCAGCTGGTTTCTCCACGCATCGCGCCGACAGAAACAAACATCTTTCTGGTAAGAAGAGGGGGGGGCGGGGGCGTATGCTTTATGGTTAACGTGACGTGGTGTGGCCAAAACAACATACAGGAACTCAAGTCCTTCTGTTCACCTGATTTAGAATTCCTCACAATCAAATGTAGACCGCATTATCTACCAAGGGAATTCTCTTCGATTATAATCACAGCCGTATATATTCCCCCCCAAGCAGACACATCGATGGCTCTGAACGAACTTTATTTGACTCTTTGCAAACTGGAATCCATATATCCGGAGGCTGCATTCATTGTAGCTGGGGATTTTAACGAGGGTAATCTGAAAACAAGACTCCCTAAATTTTATCAGCATATCGATTGCGCAACCAGGGCGGGAAAAACCTTGGATCATTGCTATTCCAACTTCCGCGACGCATATAAGGCCCTGCCCCGCCCTCCTTTCGGAAAAGCTGACCACGACTCCATTTTGTTGATCCCTGCCTACAGACAGAAACTAAAACAAGAAGCTCCCGCGCTGAGGTCTGTTCAACGCTGGTCCGACCAATCTGATTCCACACTCCAAGACTGCTTCCATCACGTGGACTGGGATATGTTTCGTATTGCGTCAGACGACAACATTGACGAATACGCTGATTCGGTGTGCGAGTTCATTAGAACGTGCGTTGAAGATGTCGTTCCCATAGCAACGATTAAAACATTCCCTAACCAGAAACCGTGGATTGATGGCAGCATTCGCGTGAAACTGAAAGCGCGAACCACTGCTTTTAATCAGGGCAAGGTGACTGGAAACATGACCGAATACAAACAGTGTAACTATTCCCTCCGCAAAGCAATCAAACAAGCTAAGCGTCAGTATAGAGACAAAGTAGAATCTCAATTCAACGGCTCAGACACAAGAGGTATGTGGCAGGGTCTACAGTCAATCACGGATTACAAAAAGAGAACCAGCACCGTCACGGACCATGATGTCTTGCTCCCAGGCAGACTAAATAACTTTTTTGCCCGCTTTGAGGACAATACAGTGCCACTGACACTGCCCGCAACTAAAACATGCAGACTCTCCTTCACTGCAGCCGACGTGGGGAAAACATTTAAACGTGTCAACCCTCGCAAGGCTGCAGGCCCAGACGGCATCCCCAGCCGCGCCCTCAGAGTATGCGCAGACCAGCTGGCTGGTGTGTTTACGGACATGTTCAATCAATCCCTATCCCAGTCTGTTGTTCCCACATGCTTCAAGAGGACCACCATTGTTCCTGTTCCCAAGAAAGCTAAGGTAACTGAGCTAAACGACTACCGCCCCGTAGCACTCACTTCCATCATCATGAAGTGCTTTGAGAGACTAGTCAAGGACCATATCACCTCCACCCTACCTGACACCCTAGACCCACTCCAATTTGCTTACCGCCCAAATAGGTCCACAGACGATGCAATCTCAACCACACTGCACACTGCCCTAACCCATCTGGACAAGAGGAATACCTATGTGAGAATGCTGTTCATCGACTACAGCTCGGCATTTAACACCATAGTGCCCTCCAAGCTCGTCATCAAGCTCGAGACCCTGGGTCTCGACCCCGCCCTGTGCAACTGGGTACTGGACTTCCTGACGGGCCGCCCCCAGGTGGTGAGGGTAGGCAACAACATCTCCAACCCGCTGATCCTCAACACTGGGGCCCCACAAGGGTGCGTTCTGAGCCCTCTCCTGTACTCCCTGTTCACCCACGACTGCGTGGCCACGCACGCCTCCAACTCAATCATCAAGTTTGCGGACGACAACAGTGGTAGGCTTGATTACCAACAACGATGAGACGGCCTACAGGGAGGAGGTGAGGGCCCTCGGAGTGTGGTGTCAGGAAAATAACTTCACACTCAATGTCAACAAAACTAAGGAGATGATTGTGGACTTCAGGAAACAGCAGAGGGAACACCCCCCTATCCACATCGATGGAACAGTAGTGGAGAGGGTAGTAAGTTTTAAGTTCCTCGGCGTACACATCACAGACAAACTGAATTGGTCCACCCACACAGACAGCATCGTGAAGAAGGCGCAGCAGCGCCTCTTCAACCTCAGGAGGCTGAAGAAATTCGGCTTATCACCAAAAGCACTCACAAACTTCTACAGATGCACAATCGAGAGCATCCTGTCGGGCTGTATCGCCGCCTGGTACGGCAACTGCTCCGCCCACAACCATAAGGCCCTCCAGAGGGTAGTGAGGTCTGCACAACGCATCACTGGGGGCAAACTACCTGCCCTCCAGGACACCTACACCACCCGATGTCACAGGAAGGCCATAAAGATCATCAAGGACAGCAACCACCCGAGCCACTGCCTGTTCACCCCGCTATCATCCAGAAGGCGAGGTCAGTACAGGTGCATCAAAGCTTGGACCGAGAGACTGAAAAACAGCTTCTATCTCAAGGCCATCAGACTGTTAAACAGCCACCACTAACATTGAGTGGCTGCTGCCAACACACTGACTCAACTCCAGCCACTTTAATAATGGGAATTGATGGGAAATTATGTAAAATATATCACTAGCCACTTTAAACAATGCTACCTACAGTTTTCTGGATTTTTGTTTTAGATTCCGTCTCTCACAGTGGAAATGTACCTGTGATAAATATTACAGACCTCTACATGCTTTGTAAGAAGGGAAAACCTGCAACATCGGTGTATCAAATACTTGTTCTCCCCACTGTATATGATGAACAGAGAGGAGCAGTAGCGTAAAAGAGGGTTTGGAGGGGCACACAATGCAAATAGTCTGGGTAGCCATTTGGTTACCTGTTCAGGAGTCTTATGGCTTGGGTGTAAAAACTGTTGAGAAGCCTTTTGTCCTTGACTTTGGCACTCCGGAACCGCTTGCCATGCTGTCGTTGAAAGAACAGTCTATGACTGGGGTGGCTGGGGTCTTTGACAATTTTGAGGGCCTTCCTCTGACATCGCCTGGTGTAGATGTCCTGAATGGCAGGCAGCTTAGCCCCAGTGATGTACTGGGCCATACGCACTACCCTCTGTAGCGCCTTGTGGTCGGAGGCCGAGCAATTACCATATCAGGTAGTGAGGCAACCAGTCAGTCATGCTCTTGATGTTGCAGCTGTAGAACCTTTTGATGATCTGAGGACCCAAATCTTTTTAGTTTCCTGAGGGGGAATAGGCTTTGTCGTGCCCTCTTCACGACTGTCTTGGTGTGTTTGGACATTTCCAGTTTGTTGGTGATGTGGACACCAAGGAACTTGAAGCTCTCCACCTGCTCCACTACAGCCTCGTCGATGAGAATGGGGACGTGCTTGGTACTCCTTTTCTTGTAGTCCACAATCATCTCCTTTGTCTTGGTTACGTTGAGGGATGGGTTGTTATTATGGCACCACCCGACCAGGTCTCCGACCTCCTCCCTATAAGCTGTCTCGTCATTATCGGTGATCAGGGCTACCACTGTTGTGTTGTCTGCTAACTTAAAACACTGTTTCCTAGCCTCAGTGCAGTGGGCAGCTGGGAGAAGGTGCTCTTATTCTCCATGGACTTTACAGTGTCCCAGAACGTTTTGGAGATTGCAGGATGCAGGATGCAAACTACTGTTTGAAAAAGCTAGCCATTGCTTTCTTAACTGCCTGTGTATATTGGTTCCTAACTTCCCTGAAAAGTTGCATATCGCGGGGGCTATTTGATGCTAATGCAGTACGCCACAGGATGTTTTTGTGCTGGTCAAGGGCAGTCAGGTCTGGAGTGAACCACGGGCTATATCTGGTTCTGGTTCTACATTTTTTGAATGGGGCATGCTTATTTAAAATGGTGAGGATAGCACTTTTAAAGAATAACCAGACATCCTCTACTAACGGAATGAGGTCAATATCCTTCCAGGATACCCAGGCCAGGTCGATTAGAAGGGCCTGCTCGCTGAAGTGTTTTAGGGAGCGTTTGACAGTGACAAGGGGTGGTCGTTTGACCGCAGACCCATTATGGACGCAGGCAATGAGGAGTAGGATAAGGGTATGGCTAAAGGCTATAAGAACTGGTCGTCTAGTACATTTGGAACAGAGAGTAAAAGTAGCAGGAGAACAGCAAGAGAATAGATTCAAGGCATTCAAGGCATAATGTACAGACAAAGGTATGGTAGGATGTGAATACAGTGGAAGTAAACCTAGTCATTGAGTGACGACGAGAGAGGTATTGTCTCTAGAGGCACCATTTAAACCAGGTGAGGTCACCGCATGTGTGGGAGCTGGAACCAAAGGATTAGCTAAGGCTTATTGAGCAGGGCTGGAGGCTCTACAGTGAAATAAGACAATAATCACTAACCAAAACAGCAATGGACAAGGCATATTGACGTTAGGGAGAGGCATGCGTAGCCGAGTGATCATAGGGTCCAGTGAGTAGCTAGGCGGGCTGGAGACACTGCTATTCAGACAGCTAACGGGCCGGGGCTAGCAGGCTAGCAGAAGGGCCTTAGAGGGACGTCGCGACGGAAGAAGTGTGTTGTAGCCCCCTCGTGCAGTCGTGATGGATCAGCAGGGTTCCGTGTAGTAAAAGGGTCCAGGCCAATTGGCAAAATAGGTATAGTAGCCCAAGAAATTGGCTGATGGACTTCTTCAGCTAACAGTCCGATCTGCTCTAGACAGTTAGCGGGCCGCGGCTAGCAGGCTAGCAGATGGGTATTCAGGGGACATCGCGATGGAGAAGCCTGTTGAAAAAAAAACTTGGGCGGATTACGCCGGTAGTCCAGTCGTGATGAATCGGCGGGGCTCCGTATCGGCAGTATAAGGGATGGACCTCTTCAGCTAGCCAGGAGATGGGCCAAGCATAGGCTAGCTCCAGGCTAATTGATTCTTGCTTTAGGACAGAGTCGTTAGCCAGGAGTTGCCACTCGGATAGCAGCTAGCTAGCTTCGATGATCCAGGTGAAAAGGTTCAGACCTTGCGGTAGGAATCCGGAGATATGGAGAAAAATAAGTCCGATATGCTCTGGATAGAATTGCGCTGAGCAGACTGGCAGTTGTCCAGGCTAAAGGTTAGCTGATGACCGCTAGCAGTGGCTAGCTGACTACTAGCTAGTAGCTAGTTAGCTGGCTAGCCCCTGTTGGGGGTTCTGGTTCTAAAGTTTAAAAAAATAGCAGATCCATACCACATTGGGTGAGGTGGGTTGCAAGGGAGTATGTTGAAGTTGAGGCTAAGAAAAATCAAAACAATATATGCGAAGAAAAAAGTTATAAAATTATATATACACGGGACACGACAAGACGAAGACAAATAAGCCTGAATGCTACGCCATCTTGGATACTTTCAATTCTGGTTAGAGACAGTTTGAGCTGTTCTGTAAAGGGAGTAGTACCCAGCGTTGTATGAAATCTTCAGTTTCTTAGCAATTTCTCACATGGAATAGCCTTCATTTTTCAGAACAAGAATAGACTGCCGAGTTTCAGAAGAAAGTTATTTTGAGCCTGTAATCTAAGCCACAAATGCTGATGTTCCAGATACTCAACTTGTCTAAAGAAGCCCCGTTTTATTGCTTCTTTAATGACAACAGTTTTCAGCTGTGCTAACATAATAGCAAAATCTAATGATAAATTAGACTTTTAAAATGATAAACTTGGATTAGCTAACACAACGTGCCACTGGAACACAGGAGTGGTGGTTGCTGATAATGGGCCTCTGTACGCCTATGTAGATATTCCATAAAAGAATCAGCTGTTTCCAACTACAATAGTCATTTACAAATATTAACAATGTCTACACTGTATTTCTGATCAATTTGATCATATTTTAACCTCTCTGGGATAGGCGGGATGCTTGCGTCCCACTTGGCCAATAGCCAGGGAAAATGCAGAGCGCCAAATTCAAATAAAATACTATAAAAATCAAACTTTCATTAAATCACACATGTAAGATACCAAATTAAAGCTACAAATTGAATCCAGCCGACATGTCAGATTTCAAAAAGGCTTTTCGGCGAAAGCATAAGATGCTATTATCTGATGATAGCACAACAGTAAACAAAGAGAGAGTAGCATATTTCAACCCTGCAGGCGCGACACAAAACGCAGAAATAAAATATAAATCATGCCTTACCTTTGACGAGCTTCTTTTGTTGGCACTCCAATATGTCCCATAAACATCACAAATGGTCCTTTTGTTCATTTAATTCCGTCGATATATATCCAAAATGTCCATTTATTTGGCGCGTTTGATCCAGAAAAACACAGCTTCCAACTTGCGCAACAAAATATCTCAAAAGTTACCAGTAAACTTTGCCAAAACATTTCAAACTACTTTTGTAATACAACTTCAGGTATTTTAAAATGTTAATAATCGGTCAAATTGAAGATGGGATGATCTGTGTTCGATACAGGAAGACAACAAACTGACGCTACTTTTCGAGTCATGCGCCTCCCTCAAAAAGTCCACATGAAGTGACACTCATTCAAGATGGCCATACTTCTTCATTACACAAAGGAATAACCTCAACCAATTTCTAAAGACTGGTGACATCCAGTGGACTCGGTAGGAACTGCAATCAAATCCCTTAGAAATCTGGTTTCCCAGATATTCTCATTGAATAGACAGTGACCTCAAAAAAATCTGAATGGTTTGTCCTCGGGATTTTGCCTGCTACATAAGTTCTGTTATACTCACAGACATGATTCAAACAATTTTAGAGACTTCAGAGTGTTTTCTATCCAAATCTACTACTAATATGCATATCTTATATTCTGGGGATGAGTAGCAGGAAGTTGAATTTGGGCACGCTATTTATCCAAAAGTGAAAATGCTGCCCCCTATACCAAAGAAGTTTTAATGGACCAAACATTTTGCTTTTCTTTCAAAAACAATGACATTTCTAAGTTACTTTTGAACGGTAGTGTACATGTGATGTTAAAGCTATTTGCCGATAGCTTGTTGGCATCATTGGGTCCTTCCCTGGTTTCCGGATTGGTACCACTACCGCCTTCTTCCAAATATCTCGTATTTTCCCCTGCTCCCACAACGAGTTGTACAACACCAAAACCTTATCAGGTGCATCATCACTAAGATGGGCCAACATAACATAGCACACCTCATCTTTCCAGGTGAGCTTAACTCAGCCCTACCTATTGCCATTTTACCTCTGCCATGGTAAATGGTGTATTCAACACATCATTTACATCCTCTCTGCTATCCAGCACTCCAGGATGCTCCTTTCTAGTTGTCTTTCTCTCCCTCTGCCCCTCCTCTGATAAATTTGCAGAGCTATGCACTTCTACAAACGCTTGGGGTATCATCTCTGCCTTCTCATCCCATACCTCCCACTCACAGATTCCTGCCATCACATCACTAGATACCAGTGTGAGGTCCAAGTCAGACTCCCTGTGGCTACATCAATCCTGGTCCATCATTCAGGCACACCAGATCTTTCATTTCTATCAGATTTTCCATCATTTGGACACTTCAAACCATCCCCCCAAAGCATGATGTGGGCATTAAAATCCCCACACCACATTATCATACTTCTATCCTGGCCCTCAACCCTCTCTAGCACGTCTAGGTCCAATATCTGACACGGATTATAGTAGTTCACTACCATTAGCACCCCTCTTCTCAACCACACCTCCACCACCACATTTTCCTGTTCAATACCTCTGCCTAGCATCCTGTAGGGAAGTTCTTGCTTTATAAACATGGCACATCCCCCATTCCTCCTACAGCTCTGTCCCTACAAACCACTACATATGTATGATAAACTCCACATTCGGTATGAGCCATGTTTCCTGCACACAAAATCACATCAGGCTTAGCTTGCATACTTACAATGAACTGCTTGAACTCCTGCCCATTAGCCAACAGGCTTTGAGCATTTCATTGCAGTACTACCGCCATAACTAAGATCCAGTAATACATGAATCCACCCTCAGCTGATTGAGGTCATCTTGAACTTCTTTCCATGTCAACCCTGTCATACTCAGATGTCTCCCAGCAGCTTTCACTATTAGCTGAATCCTCTCTCTTTTAGATTATACTTTAGCAGTGCAATTGATAGCTCCTGCTATGAATGTCATCAGCTTTCTCTATGTATACCATATCGCCTCCCACCTGCCCCGTAATCCTCGGTCTAGTTGAACCTGTATCTCCCTGGACCACCCTCACTGCCTCGACGTATGACACCTTTCTCTCCACTCTCACTTGTTGCACGTCCATTGACATAAGCCCTCACATAATAACTCATATATCCTATGGTTACTTTATTTGGCAGTACCCGGTCCTTGAAGTGTAATAGAATAGTCGGGTTATCTACCCTAATTCCACCCCTTGTTACTTGCAGAACTAAATTGTCGCTTACCTCTTTATTGCTCACACTCACAGGTACTCCTGATATCACACCTTTAATCCACTGCTCCCTGATTGATCAATCCAATTGCTCCACAACCCCTTACACTTCCCTATTTGCTTCACTCTGAAAGCGGTTTCCCTCTGTGCCATGTCCTTACAGCACACCAACAAGTTCCCATCTCTTAACACTTTAGCATTGACAACTTCCCCAATCAACTCTTTTATCACAGACATCAACCTTATCGGACTCATTACCCCAACTCCCCCTTCCTCCCTAAACTTAAGAATCACTTTATGCTGCTCCTCAACTCCATGCTTGCCTCGCATCTTATCTTGCCCTTCCTCTGCACTTTTTACCTCCAAACTGCCGCTAGCGTTGGAAACTATGTTGCTCTCCTCATTCTTCCTTTTCTGCCTCTTCTGTGCCTCCGTAGGCCTCTCGCCCTTTAAATCCCTACTCCCTTTCTCTCCTGCTTTCTTTTTCTTTTGCTTACTCCCTCCTTTATTTGTACCACTATGCTCCATACTTGCTTCACTTTCTTCTCCATCACTATCTCCTACCATCTCTGACCCTGTCACAGCACAGCAATGCCGAACCTCCGCCACAAAGAGTCAAGTTTGATTGATTGTTTTATCAACGATTGATCGCTAGCCACAGCTTTCCAAACAGTGGTCACTGGTCCACAAAAACAAATCAGCCCTCCCGAATATGTGATTACAAATCTGACGAATCAGTTCCCTGCAGCAGGGCAAAGTGTCTTCCTGAAGAGAGCAGGAGCAGTACTGGACAATGACATTATTGTCCACATTCTAGACAAACACAGTGCAGAAAGTAGGACTGAAAAGAAGATGTCAGAATAAAAAAAATGTAAGTGATGAGAAGAATTACAGAAAACATATGGCCACCCTGTTGTTGGTTTGCAACAGGCATCCTGTCCAACTAATGAGAATCATCAAACAGGAAACAAAGTGGACTAGTAGTAGAGTGGAATGAGTGCAGAGTGGAAAGAACCTGGAGTTGTTGTTGGCCAAGATGACATGGAGAAAAATGCGGGCACCTATGTCCGGGTGCACCACACAAGACTACACAAGGGGAGTAGTGTGATCAAAATAATCTTATTGGTGTAAGCATCTCAGTTCAACCAATATGTGACAGAGTCTCTCCGTTGGTAGGTCAGAGTAATGTTCTTTAATGACTTTGCACTTCCATTCCCAGAATAATTTGCAGGCTCTGCTAGCCAGGCTGTTGTGGTATCACTTAGTCAGGGACAGCTGGTACAGACACTTTTTTCTGTTCCAGCTCTAGGTTCAAATTATGTTATTTCTAGCTCCTCCATTAATGACACGTAAAGGCACATCCAAATGTATCACTTAATACAGTTTTTTAAACTTTCTATTTTTTTTATTTTACAATTTTGTGATCTTACATTTTTTTCATAAAGCAGATGTATAAGACAGGAGCATATAATAGCATCATGAATGGTAAACTGGCTTAATCATGACTAGATAAAAACATGCATGTTGGTATAAAAGTAGTGTGATGTATCACTTGCCTGATTACATACAGTTGGCTCATTGATGACTAAAACAATTTCTCGAATTATTAGTAGCATGTATTAACAGAAGCATGTATTGTGGTCCATTAAATGGGAATCAAGAATGAATGAATGCTGTTCTAATTTAAGTAATCACATAGAGCTGTTTTTAAGTGCTACAGAGACTGTCTAGCACAGGGGTATCCAACCTTTTCTAGCATTAAACTCAATCATGTATTTTTATTTTTACTAGCTTTCAAAAAAGCATGTTCTTTTCTCCACTGCAACTATTCCCCAGGTCCTTGCTATAAAATATATGTGTTTTCTGTCAAAATAATGGTTAATAAACAACTCTAATGGGGGCCTTATACTTGTTATTTTTCCTGGGGGGTTTTCTTATTCTTTTTCCTTCAGTTTTCACTCAATAAAAAAGTAAATTTTTTTAGAGTGACACTCAGAGTCCATGTCAATGCATAAATCACATAAGAATACTATTTGAGGTCTGGGAAAAAAAACTTACAAATTTAGATTTTTTGGTGCAATTCCTCTTTAATTGCACACCTAGCGGGAATGTGTTTGGCTTGCATTGTTTCTATACTGCACATCATGGCAGGGTTTGCAAAACAAATGTGTGCCTGATTCAATACAAATAATCATGATCTGTAATGTAGGCCGACTTTGCAGTTAACATTTAATTAAAGGTTTTTGGGAAAGCCTTTCTGTCTACCAACAAGACGGTTATCATTAGCACCACTAACTGGCTACACAAACTGATAGACACAATATTGCTTGAAATGACTTTGCAGATATTGTGTTAAGTTTGACTTTTCAAGCCAAATTGTGAGATTTGTTCATGACAGTTTGCGGTGGAACATGTGATGTACTTTCAGAAATGTTTGGAGAGCTGCTCATAGGTGGGCTGGCTGTGAGCTACTGGTAGCTCGCGATTTACATGTTGGAGACCCCAAGACTAGCAGCAGGGTTGGGGTCAATTCCATTTCAAATCCAGTCAGTTCAGGAAGTACACTAAAATTCCATTTCCAATTCTCTTCAATGAGGAAAAATTAGAATTTAACTTCAAGTTTAGTTCACTTTCTGAATTGACCAGAATTTAAATGTAATTCAAATCAAACTTTATTTGTCACATGCGCCGAATGCAACAAGTGTAGACCTTACCATGAAATTCTTACTTACAAGCCCTTAACCAACACTGCAGTTCAAGAAGAGTTCAAAAATATTTATCAAATAAACTAAAGTAAAAAATTATAAAAAGTAACACAATAACATAACAATAAGGAGGCTATATACAGGGGGTACCGGTACCGAGTCAGTGTGCGGGGGTACAGGTTAGAGGTAATTTGTACATGTAGGTAGGGGTGAAGTGACTATGCGTAGATAATAAACAGCGAGTAGCAGCAGTGTACAAAACAAATGGAGGGGGGTGTATGTAATAGTCCGGTGGCCATTTGATTAGCTGTTCAGCAGTCTTATGGCTTGGGGGTAGAAGCTTTTAAGGAGCCTTTTGGTCCTAGACTTGCTGCTCCGGTACCGCTTGCCGTGCAGTAGCAGAGAACTGTCTATGACTTGGGTGACTGGAGGCTCTGACAATTTTATGGGCTTTCCTCTGATACCACCTGGATTGCAGGAAACTTGACCCCAGTGATGTACTGGGCCGTACGCACTACCCTCTGTAGCGCCTTACGGTCAGATGCCAAGCAGTTGCCAAACCAGGCGGTGATACAACCGGTCAGGTGTCTCCTGTCTAGCAGTCTACAATTATGTTGTTTTCATCCCGCAAGTATTTTTCGGTGATAGAAGAATTTCATTGCTGTTTAAATTGGATTCCATAATCAGAATTTTGAATAACTGAAAACTGTGGCATAATTTCTTGGAACTACTTAGAAAAAGTACTATGAGGAAAATGCACAGTTGTCAGGCCTAGGGTTGGTTTGTTATTCTATGAATCACACAATGCATCTCTGATCCTTCTGCACATCAAATTTTACCCCTCCCCCCTATTTTTGTAGAGTAAACACAGTACTGCTGAGCATGTGGCAAAAGGCTATCCACCCATGAAGCCTAACCCAACCACATGCTGGACATTAGACCGCCACATTATTCAACATACTTGTGTATTTAACACAGTAAGTGAAGACTTCAAGACATTTTGATATGACTAAGTCTTTTTGGATAAGAGCATCAGCTAAATAGCCTAAATGTAATTTATGTTTGAGCCGACATCCTTGGAATTTTCTGCAAATCAAGTGCAGGGCGATGTTGACACAAGTTGATTTGAATCCCAGTCCTACATATCTTTTTCTAATCATATCCAAGCATGTATACTCTCATTGTTCGACTCAATTGATTAAATGAAACAAATCAGGTTTCATCTCTCAAGGGGAAAGGAACTAACATAGTCAGGGTGTAAAAGCTGGTAGCAGG
The DNA here is from genome assembly GCF_018296145.1 of Oncorhynchus tshawytscha. Classification (NCBI taxonomy): domain Eukaryota; kingdom Metazoa; phylum Chordata; class Actinopteri; order Salmoniformes; family Salmonidae; genus Oncorhynchus; species Oncorhynchus tshawytscha. Next base: position 16,100,609 of record NC_056435.1, read on the forward strand.
ACATTTCTGGTTCTCACTGCCTTGGGCTACAGGCAAAGTTTCCATTACACCCCAAAAGGCCAAGCATGTCTGGAAGCACAAAACCTGTAGCAATAGACAGTCTTAATTGGTTCATGAAAACTTGCCCAACCTCCCTTATACTTCTCCCCTTACAGTCTTAACACAGGGTAAAGCTGCCGTATCCAACTCATTACCTTCATAAAAGCATTTGGCACATTGATGAATGGGCAGTACTTAACCCTGTCTACAGTATCACTCTTTCCAGATACATCTGGATGTGAATTATTAATAGCAGTCCCAAATCTTACATGTTGATTATTCATGATGTTGAAGATCCAGTTTGCCATTGTATAGTGTGGGTCTAGGTCAATGTGCACAATAGAACATGGTTGCTGTCATATTTCCAAAAAGATGGATGTAAGTGGTAATATGCTGTGAGCCACTGTTCACACATTTCATAATGTCAAGATCTTTCCCATGTTCATGTAAAACTCCCTTACCACATCTTCTATGCTCCTCTACCAAAGCTTTATAGCCATTCCTCTGGCACTTTCATCCACAATGAAACAATTGTTATTCTGAAAGTGAGAGAGAGAGTGGCTGAAATAAGACCCGCCCGGAGTGCTAAATGCACATATTTTCTCATTCAAACTACATTTTTGGAGGTATAATTCATGAGGGGCGAATGACAGGGTAGCATATGGTGCGCTTGGCATACAGTGAAATATTAAAAAGCTTTGTCAGCACAGAGGCCAGCGTCCCCGCAGGGCACAGGGATCTGCCGGACAAAGACAACACGCCATGACAACCAGTCAGCCATCCTCCACACACAGACGTCCTCTACATACACGGCCAAAGACAAAGACAGAGAGATGACCCAATCCCACTGTATGTAGTACCAAGGCTACAGCGACGGGCCCCGACTCAGGATCAAATAGTGTCATTTAGAATTGGCATCATATGAGTGTGTTTAGATCACATTTTGTTTCAGGGATGCTCTGGTTGAACACATGAACCTGCTTTATCTTGCACATTGGTTGTATCTTTCCAACCTGTGACATTTGTCACCCAAACAGGCCTGCATCATTGAGGGACTACACATAGGCCTACAATAAAGTGAGCAGACCTATTACCATATAATGTGCTATCTCTGTGGCTGGTTAAATATCAACCTGGGCTTTACAGTAAGGCCGGGCTACTGTAAAACACTTTGTGAGAACAGTTGATGCAAAAAGGGTTTTATAAACGCATTTGATTAATGATGCAATTATTAAAGAGTAATTCCACAACAGCAATGAGAATCCTGACCTAGTGTCTGGATTGGTGTTCTCATGAGACAGAAAGTGAGAGTCAAAGATAGTAAAAAAAAAAAGAAAAGTCTCCAATCCAAGATTCTCCAATGCAAGCTGCTAAATCCCCGTCACCCCCCACAGCAACCCAGAACAGGACCGTCAATTCCCACGCGTTAGTCTCATCTTTCAATACCAATGTTAATGACACCTCCCCACACTTTGACTTTCAGAGCATTTGCTCGTGTTTCGACAACCAGGGTCTCACAGGTGGTACTTCTCCATAATTACGCTCAAAAACCCTACAGATGCTGACCTTGTCGAAGGTCAGTCTCCCGGTTAGGGCTCTACGGTGGCTGCTCGACCAGAATATAGGGGAAAATGTCATCAGCTCTTCACCACAAGAAGGAAACACTCACCATACCTTCACTAATTGGTCATGTAATGAATGCTTGGTTACAAATCTTTAGAATCTCCAGCACAGAGATGTAGTCTCCTGCAGAGAAAAAATACAACATGTAAAGGCCACACAGCAGTACAACATTGTATAGTATCTCTCATGTCCCTAAGGCGATTTCAGCACACACCGGCATGGTTCCTCCTGGCACTAGAGGGCGGCAGAGACCCCCCTAGAGACTTTTATTGGTCTCAGGTGTCTTATTATTTCATGATTGTGTCCCTCAATCATATGAAGAAAAAAATATATACATTTACAAAATAACATAGGTAACTATTTACACACTTTCAATATTTGGAAGACCCTCAGTCCTCTATCAAATAAAAAAATATATATATATAGAGTACAGGGAACATAAGGTTGAATATATTATTATAGACCTGCTAGATCTCCTGTCTCTTTTATATTATGACATTTCAGCTAGATCTACTGTCTCTATTATATTATGACAGACCAGCTAGATCTACTGTCTTTATTATATTACAACAGAGCAGCTGTATCTACTGTCTCCATTTCACTTTGGCCATTGTTGTGGGCCTGCCCTCCCCTCAACAGCCTCAAATAGGCTATTTCATGTGGGTTGGGGTGGGGCGGCAGACACATTTCATCACTTTTCATTACATAATTTCATCACATTACATTTTTATATATTGCTTATGAAAAAAATTTAAATCACAAATAATATTTTATATTATTAATTTTAAACAAGGGCAATAGCATGAGAAGAACTTACCAGTCCAAAACGGTGACATTGTTCCTCTTCTGCAGGCACCATTACAGATTATACACAGTGGCAACAATGGTGTCCTCTCTGTTAAAAAAATATTCCTCCACTTGGGAATCACTAAATGAATCGTCCTACAACAATCTCTGTCTCGCTTTTCCGATCAATTTCTTCTAAAATTGTGTGTACATCCGTATATTTAGACTTAGATTTAGCTTTCCCTGACTTAGTCGCCATACTGATTGATATATAAACAGCTGAATCTGCGTGTTTACCAAAACAATGCTGTGCGTAAAATGCGTAGCTCCTTCCGGAATAAAACTTCAATAGAGAATGACTCTCTTTACGCCGGAATTTACTACATGGGTTGGTCTTCCAACACACAACCATTGCATATTGCCGTTTACCTCAGCTCATTGGATACCCAGCTAGATTTCAAGACGATCAGTGGTCATTGGGTTAAAATACAGTCAATCAACGAAACAGTGGTCATATCAGTGGTGCACAGTGATGTCATTACTTGTTGTCTTCAAATTGGTTTCTTTCAGTCAATACGTCCAGCAAAATGACCCATCAGGTTTGGTTGTGTTACAAACAAACCAGTTGATTGCAATGAAACCAAACATGACTGGAAAAGTCATGTTTTGTGTGGGTTATTTACCTGGAATATGTCGTCGAAAATGGAATGAGATGGAATTCACGACACAAGCGGTTCACAAAATGTTTCGTGTTAGGCTATAAAAACGGATTTTATCAAACAAAAGATCATTCATTGTGTAACAATGAGCATTGGGATTGCAAACAGACGAAGATCGTCAAAGGTAAACAATTTATTTTAATGCAGTTTGTGATTTTGTTACGCCTGTGCTGGTTGAAATAGTTGTTTTTTATGGGGCTCTATCCTCAGATAATCGCATCGTATTCTTTCGCAGTAAATCCATTTTTTAAATCTGACAACGCAGTTGGAGTAGCAAGATTCTAGGCTTTCGATACATGTGAGACACTTGTATTTTCATGAATGTTTAATATGACTATTTATGTAGCGATCACCGTATGTTGTGGAATTTCAGCCCGCTACCGGTTCCGTGCTCAGAGAGGTTAATGGCAAAAGTTCTTAATATGAATTTCCCAAGTAAAAATGAAGGGAAACACCTGGGGGACATGACACAATTCTTAGTGTCAGTTAAAAAATAAGATTTTTTAATAATAAAGTTTAAATTAATGCTGTATTTATTTTAATTAATTATACTGAACATTTCAATTTATATACAAAATCTATTTTATTTTGGTGACCCAATACTTCAGAGGGACTGAAATATTACTTGAGCCCAAGAATGACCTGTATCTTTGTGCATTCAAGTTGCCATTTGCAAAATGCAATTGTGTTCGTTGTGCGTAGCTTATGTGTTACGGTTTTCTTCCGTCGAAGGAGAGTCGGACCAAAATGCAGCGTGGTAATTTTCATACATGTTTAATAAACAAATAAACACGATAATACAAAAACAAGAAACGGAACGTGAAAACCTATACAGCCTATCTGGTGACAGGAACAATCACCCACGAAACACTCAAAGAATATGGCTGCCTAAATATGGTTCCCAATCAGAGACAACGATAAACACCTGCCTCTGAGAACCACTCCAGACAGCCATAGACCATGCTAGAACACCCCACTAAGCCACAATCCCAATACCTACGAAAACCCCAAGACAAAACACACCACATAAATAAACCCATGTCACACCCTGGCCTGACCAAAATAATAAAGAAAACACAGAATACTAAGACCAGGGCGTGACATTATGTCTGCCCATACCATAACCCCACCTCCACTATGGGGCACTCTGTGCACAATGTTGACATCAGCAAACCACCGTACACGTGGTCTGCGTTCGTGAGGCCGGTTGGACGTCCTGCCAAATTCTCTAAAACGATGTTAGTAGAGAAATGAACATTCAATTATCTGGCAACAGCTCTCGTGTACATTCCTGCAGTCAGCATGTCAATGTTATGCTCCCTCAAAACTTTAGACATCTGTGGGATTGCGTTGTGTGACAAAACGACACGTTAGTGGCCTTTTAATGTCCCCAGCACAAGGTGCACCCATGTAATGATCATGCTGTTTTTATCAGCTTCTTGATAGCCACACCTGTCAGATGGATGGATTATCTTGGAAAAGGAGAAATGCTCACTAACAGGGATGTAAACAAATTTGTGCTTAACATTTTAGAGAAATAAGCTTTTTGTGCATATGGAACATTTCTGGGATCTTTTATTTTAGCTCATGAAACATGGGACCAACACTTTACATGTTGCGTTTAAATATTTGTTTCAGGGTATATATTTGTGATGGGATGTATAGACAGTATCTGATTCTTCAACCGCAGGGGGGCGCTGTGATACCATTCCATTGCGGACAGTCCCCTTTGAAATGAATAACATCTGGTGCAACGCAGCGTACTGCTCAGATGTAATGTGAGTCAGAGGGTGATATCTCATTCTCAGAAAGAATGCACCCCAAAACATTAAGGCCCCCCCATCTGAGGGGGATTATATACCTCGAAACATGAGGTATATACTTAATATACATTTTACAATTGTGACAATGGTACAGTTAGATTACCCATGTGTAACTCTGTTGTTGTTTTTGTCGCGCTGCATTGCTTTATCTTGGCCAGGTCACAGCTGTAAATGAGAACTTGTTCTCAACTGGCCTACCTGATTAAATAAAGGTGAAATAAAATAATAATAAATAAAATAAATAAAAAGAACATACAAGCTGATGTACCTGGATACAGCCCACAAATTAAGCCTTCAACAGGACCCTAACATGGGGGTCGGCGTCCCTGATGGCTCACCAGAAGCGATGGATAAACCCCAGAGGTGCATTATTACTATCATAAACTGGATTCCAACGTAATTAGAACAGTAAAAAAAATGTTTGTCATACCCGTGGTATTTCAGCCAATCAGCATTCAGGGCTAGAACACCCGATTTATAATCCTAAATGATCAATTACAACTGTGTGCGGCCCCTTTTGCCATGGTTTCTGCTAGGGTTCTATCTACCCTTTGTGTATGTTAAATGAAGAGCGAACAGCTTTCGAGTGGCACAGCTGTCTAAGGCACTGCATCTCAGTGCAAGAGGTATCACTGCTGTCCCTAGTTCAAATCCAGGCTGCATCACATCCGGCAGTGATTGGGAGTCATATAGGGTGGTGCACAGTTGTCTGGTTTTGGCCGGGGTAGGCTGTCGTGGTAAATAAGAATTTGTTCTTAACTGACTTCCCTAGTTAAATAAAGGTTACATTTGAAAAAGAGGAGAGAAAAAAATAAAGTTTCTCTTAATAAGGAATGTGCTGGTTACTACGCAGAGAAAAATAAAACCATGGGTATGTGGCTGCCTTAATGAAGGGAAGAAATCACGGTGTTGCCTAATTTCTTCCAGAATACAACAAAGTAAATACTGTTGTTTTAAAATTGTGACGTGCAGACAGTGTAAGCAGGGTAGGCAGTAAAAAAGCTTGTCTGTAAAGCAAAATAATATTGAATTAAAAATATATATTTTCTCCTGCGTAAAAAAGATATTGGCCAAAGACATCCACTTGGTGTGCTCTGCTTGCCTTGGGCTGCAACATGCCCAGGAAAACTTAGCCTCCCCTGGCTCCTGTCCACACTGTGCCCTCTTCACTATGAAGAGCCTCCTTTGCATGCTAGCACGCCAACCTAGCCTGAGTCAACAGGACCCTAACATGGGGGCCGGCGTCCCCAATGGCTCACCAGAGGCGATGGATATCCCCATAGGGAATCGTGGAGCGACGGCTAGCTGGGGCGACCAGACAACGCCTTTGCCCCACTGTTGGAGGACTCCAGCAACGAACTCGCGGCCTCCCTGCTGGGCTTCCTGATTGGAGACGATAACGACTCCACAGGGTTTTCCGATAGCCTCCTCAACATCCCAAATGCTATATAGTCCTAAATAGCATCATTGAGGATATATGAATGATAAAGTATGGTTACATTTAATTTGCTCTGTTAAACCTACCCTTTGGGATGACTTTGATAGCAACAGTGAATCTCTCAACCATCATTATGATAGTGTAATGGATGTGAAACGGCTAGCTTAGTTAGCGGTGCACGCTAAATAGCGTTTCAATCGGTGACGTCACTTGCTCTGAGACCTTGAAGTAGTAGTTCCCCTTGCTCTGCAAGGGCCGCGGCTTTTGTGGAGTGATGGGTAACGATGCTTCGTGGGTGACTGTTGTTGATGTGTGCAGAGGGTCCGTGGTTCGCTCCCAGCTGTCATCTAGCCTTTTACTGAGGAGTGACTTCCGTCTGGCCATTCTACCAGAAAAGGTCTGATTGGTGGAGTGCTGCAGAGATGGTCGTCTTTCTGGAAGGTTCTCCCATTTCCACAGGGGAACTCTAGAGCTTTGTCAGAGTGACCATTGGGTTCTTGATCACCTCCCTGACCCTTCTTCCCCGATTGCTCAGTTTGGCCGGGCTGCCAGCTCTAGGAAGAGTCTTAGTGGTTCCAAACATCTTCCATTTAAGAATGATAGAGGCCACTGTGTTCCTGTGGACCTTCAATGCTGAATAAATGTTTTGGTACCCTTTCCCTGATCTGTGCCTCGACACAATCCTGTCTTAGAGCTCTATGGACAATTCATTCGACTTCATAGAATGATTTTTGCTATGACATGCACTGTCAACTGCGGGACCTTATTCTTAAGGCTAGGGGCAGTATCCTGAATTTCCGGCTGACTGACTTGCCCAAAGTAAACTGCCTGGTACTCAAGCCCAGAAGCTAGGATATGCATATAATTGGTAGCATTGGATGGAAAACACTCTGAAGTTTCTAAAACTGTTAAGATAATGTCTGTGAGAATAACAGAACTCATGTCAGGCGAAAACCCAAGGAAAATCCATCCGGAAATATATTTATTTGGAGGTCACAGGTCTTTTCAATGCAAGCCTATAGGATATACAAAGAAAATGCTTCCAGATTGCAGTTCCTATGGCTTCCACTAGATGCCAACAATCTTTATACAGGGTTTCAGCCTTGTTTCTTGAAAAACGAACAAGTAATTGTAGTTTTTCCAAGGTGTGCTCATCAGGAAAGATAGGCTTTTGGCAGGCGTGAATGATGGCGCACTCTTCGTTATTTTCCTTTTCTATTGAACATTTCCGTCTGAAATATTCTCATTTATTTACATATTAGGGTACCTGAGGATTTGATTAGAAACATTGTTTGACTTGTTTGGACAAAGTTTACCTGTAGCTTTATGGATTCCTTTGTATGCATGTTGAAGGAGTGGATTACTGAAATCAATGGTGCCAACTAAACTGACTTTTTTTGGATACTAAGGACTTTATCGAACAAAACAAACATTCATTGTGTAGGTGGGACCCTTGGGATTGCAAACAGAGGAACCTCTATTGTCAGGTCTCTCCACTCTGCCTGCAGGAAAGCAAACAAGGTTCCCCAGGTGAAGACCCTGACGAGCTTCCCATAAATGTTGGAGACTGGGTGAAACTCAGAGACCACAAGCAAAAATGGAACCATCCACGATGAATGGGTCCATTCCAGGTAACCATGGTAATACCAACAGCCCTGCGAGTGGCGAGAGGTCTGGCTGGCATCATCTCTCCCACCGCAAGCACCTCCCAGAGTGGAAGCCATGGACGAGCGACTGGAGGGAGGGAGAGCAGGGCCACAAGAACATCTGAAGAAGGAAGAAGGTCTGAGCCAAAGGACAGAAGCAGAGGGCCCAGACCAAAAGGCCAGAAAGAAAGATGAAGAAGAAGGCTCTAGCCAACGAGCAGAAGAAGGAGACATCATTTCACACTCACACTCAGGTTCTATAACTAGGAAACAGAGACTACACCGGGTCTGATGGTTTGTTCTCCCCATCATCCTTTCCATGGGTCTCCTTTTTGGCGCAGCCACGGGACACCCTGGGGGATCTGAGAAAAACAACAAATGGATACAAATGGTGAGAAAAATTGGAAATCAGACTAAGAGGCCAGGAACCCAGGTTTTGCTATTTAGAAAGCCTACATCAACCACTGAGCTGTTCGGGAGTCAGGTTGAGCCTATGAGAAGGATGGAGTTTGGAGTTTTTACACTTTATGCAGAGCGGTAATGAGAAACAACCTACTAGGTGAAGGGAGTACACAGGACATTTCTTTGGGAGAAGAACTGAGAGGTTAGCCGGGGATCATGGGACACATGTATGTTAGGGTGGTCACAAGAAGGGAGCAAACTTACCTAATGTGGTAGAAGGAAGCAGGCAGATCCCTCTATGGCCTAGAACTCACCTCAGGAGAGGTGAGAACTACCTTCTGTCTTCACGTTGAGAACTACCCATTCTTTACGGTGTAATTATCCCAGCAGGCACCCATGAATAGAATTGTTAAGAAATGGAAGCTTGAGTATCAATCCCATACTGACCTCCCTAAACCCGAAGTCAACCCCTGCCCTGTGTCTTTGTAATGATATGAAGGAAGGTATGGGAGATACTAGAGCTTGTCGTGTATATATGGGTCAACTGAGAGAAGAGTATAGTGATAGGGGAAACTATGCTAAAGGGGATTTTAGTGTTAGACTTACAGCAAAAGATGACAGGTGTAAACCTTTCCAGGATAGAGGAAGGCATGAGAGCACCTTTTGGATGGATGTGGGTATGCAGTGACAAGGGGTACCTCACTTTACCTCCTGGATGGGGAGGGTGTTGTTATTTGGGGAGATCAGAAATGTACATGTTAAGAATTCCGGTCACCGACCTTTTCAATGAGACAGGTCAAGCCAACTCTGGGGAACTGAAGCGTGCCAAAAGACTCATCCCAGACAATCAGGAAGCCTATGGTCATGTCCTACACTCGGGTGAGATTTTTTGGTATGTCAATCATACCCTCCTGGGGTGTGGCTGTCCTGGGAAAGTGGGTAAACAATTGAACCTACTCTTTACAGGCCCATTTAATGATCCAAGGATTTAGCCAACTCTCATTAGATGTCCAGAATCTGAAAACAGTCATCGGCCGCCATGAGTTGGCTTTAGATTACATTTCCCAGAACATAGACATATCGGATATGTATGAATAAACCAATTAGGCACATTTGGGCGGTATTGATACAATATTTTTAATGGATATGCAATAGTTAATTGGATCAGTCAAACTTTGCACATACACTGCTGCCATCTGGTGGCCAAAGTCTAAATTGTGCGTAGGCTAGAATAATTCATCATGACCTTTCTCTTGCATTTCAAAGATGGTACAAACAAACAAAAAACTAATGTTTTTTTCTTTGTATTATCTTTTACCAGATCTAATGTGTTAAATTCTCCAACATTAATTTCACATTTCCACAAACTTCAAAGTGTTTCCTTTCAAAGGGTATCAAGAATATGCACATCCTTGATTCAGGTCCTGAGCGAAAGGGAGTTAGATTTGGGTATGTCATTTTAGGCGAAAATTGGAAAAGAAGGGTGGATCTTTCAGAGATTTTTAAGGAACTTGAGAACAAAACAATTTTCTTGTTATTTTGTTACTTTAACAGAACATTTCTTAAAATTTCAAACATGGTTACATTTAAATTAAAACATAAGTAATGTTCTAGGAACATTCTCAAACTGGTTTGACATTGGGAATATGAAGAACTGATAAATGTGCACCTTTTCTTGATGGTAGCAAAAGATCAATCACAGGGCAGAAAATAATGGCCAAAGACTATGCACTTATGCTCAACTTTTGTGAAAAGTAACCACATGTCACTGAAGATGATCAGCTTGATCACCTCTGGTTTGGTAAGTGGAGTTAACTTTGTCTGCACCCACTTCACTATGCAGCTTCCCAACTCAAAGAACCATCTGTGTGCAATTCCCATATGCCAGTCGCATATGTACTGTATGTAGGATCTTCTGTTCCATGTTCCTGGAGGCACAGGTTGAAGTTGGACAGCTGCCACTGGTGGTAAACATTGGAGTGGGTCACATTTTGGTGTGTACGCCACTCCCTGCAGATTGATAGAAATGACATTGCAGGCCCAGGAAATGTATTATGTTACTCTTCTGTTTTGAATGTGATGGTCACTATGTGTGCTACAGTCTTTCCAGTATGTGATAGTACAGTAGGGTTTTAGTGCTCCAAAGTCATGGCTATATGGCATGAAAGTGGCATGTTGGCTATAATATTTTTGTGTGCATGGAAATTATGTAGACTATGTATTGAATTGAAAGGAAGGCGTGATTTCAATTATATATTTGTTGTACCAATTGGGAGTGGAGTTAAGTCAAAAAAATGTACTGGTTGCTTCATATGGTGGTGTTGGTTTAATGTTGACAGAAAGGGAAAGCAAATGTTTAACCTTTTACTGCAGTGGGCTAAATCAGGGTCACACATTGATTCTTGGTAGTTTTAAACAAATCTACTTTGAAACAAAAGTATACACCTCACATACATGGTTATGGGTTTAAAAAAATAAGACACCTGTACCATGTTAGATAAGAGAGTTGAAATGTATTCCATTTTGAGTTTGCATCCCAATATTACACTTTATATACACACACATCACAGAAGACTGAAATATAACAAAACTGTTTGACAAACACCCAGATTTTCATTGTAAAAAAAACAAAACATGAATAACATTACACCCGAGGCCAAAGGGGGCGCTATTGGTCAATGACTGCAGGAAAGGGCTACTCACACTAGTTTATTGGAAATCTTTTGCATTAAGGAAGCTTAAAACTAACTTAATTTTAGCTGTAAGGTAAATGGACTGTAACGAAGACGCAGGGAGTCAGGAAGCAGGTGTAGTCTGAGTTTAATATGAACGAACTTAGAAAGAATGCAAGAACAAGAGTAGCGTTTTTGAACAGGAACACAGATACAATTGTGGTAGCAGGATAACAAGATTGTTATATTTATGCACCAAATGGTTGTTTTATTGAATAGAGTAAGGTTCTTAGGACTCTCTCTCTCTCCTTTCAGAGTTAACTGAGATGAGTCTTTATGGAGCTTGGGCTGGCAACTGATTAAGTGATAACTTGGTGATAAAAAAAAAAACACAGCTGGCATTCCATAGATCAGATGTGGTGTGTGTCACCGAGATGGCCAGGAGGAACAGAACAAAGGCCTCACTAGTCCTAATTATCCAGGCATCTGGGAAACAGCACGAGAGGCAGATGACCAGAGGAAACCCCAGTGGCTTATAGTACCTCCAATGTATATGGGAGAGGTGGAACCAAGCATTCTGGGTATCAGCTATATAAACTGTGCACTGTCTGTAAAGAGTAGGCTCTCAGCCCAACAGTCAAGACTTTTGTGTCGACGGTTTCAGTATTGCAATAATTAATCAATATTGACTAAAGATGATTGTTTGAAGAAATGACAAAGTCTCTGTCACTCTCTACATATAATATTCCACCATACAATACTGCATGTTGGTGATACAACAGCTAAAGGGGAAGTAATCGTGGAAGTGATGAAGTCCAAGTGTGCCTAATGGGGTGCAGGTGTACGTAATGATGGGTGCTAGGTGTGCGTAATGATAGTTTGCCAGGACTGGTGGTTAGTAGACCGGCAACGTCAAGCCCCAGAGCGGGAGTAGACGTGATAGAACCCCCACCGACGCGTGGCTCCAGCCACAGGAGGATGGCCCCGAAGGCGAGGAGCGGGCCGGTCGGCGAAGGTGGAAATCTCGGATGATGTTGGGATCTAGAATGTCATCCACCGGAACCCAACAGCACTCCTCTGGACCATACCCCTCCCAGTCCACCATATACTGGAAGTGACCCCCATGACGTCGGGAGTCCAGGAGGGATCTGACGTCATCTGACGGGCTTCCTTCGATGTCCAGGGGAGGTGGAGAGGTGTCGTGGGAGATGGCATAAGCCAGGAGACCAGAAACCCCCATGCTGATGAGGGAAACATGAAAAGAGGGTGAGATAAGGTAGTTCTAGTGGGGAGCTGTAATTTGTACGTTATTTCATTGATCCTCTGGAGGAATTTGCATGGCCCCACAAACCGGGGGCTCAGCTTCCGGTAGGTCAGGCAGAGGGGGAGGTTCCTGGCGGAAGGCAGACGCGTTCACCGGGATGAAACACGGGAGCCTCCCTGCAGTGGCGGTCCGTCTGCTCTTTCTGGCGGCAGATGGCGCATTGGAGCCTCACCTGGGCAGTGTTCCAAACCTCCTCTGCAGGAGCTTCTGGCTCGGGGTCCATGGAGCCTGGGCCGGTTGGTACCCTGGGACGCACTGGAAGGGTGACAGCCCAGTGGAGGAGTGACAAAGTGAATTCTGGGCATACTCCGCCCAGGGAAGGAACCGGGCCCACTTCCCCTGCCGGTCCTGGCAGTGACTCCTAAACTCAGGCACTCTGATCAGCTTGAGCGCAACCAAAACCACATTTGGCAAATCATCCTTGGCACAGCATATGTCAGATACAAGGCTGCACTAAATTCATTATCACTACCCTCATTCCATGAGCAAAGAGATACATTTTGCCTGGATGTTTTCCTCTTTAAAGGTCCCTTTACAAGACAAGCTAACTGCCATCTTATCCACAGCCCAAGACTGAGAGATACAAGCAGTCACACATGCCTTCCTTCAGTCACCCCAACCCTAAATGTTTTTTTTTAAACATAAATCAGCCTGCTCTTGTCAATGGTTTTTGTATGCAGATGACTCTACTTGTGTCCCATAAGAAAGAAATACTCAGTGCAGTTATCCAATATCAGCAAATAGATTTTTTTGATAAATCTTTCTCTGCATCTTGGAAAAACGCAATCGATCTTATTTGGTTCCAGAGCTAAGCTTGCAAGGTCCCCTGTTTTAGTGTCAAAGTTGGCAACTTAGAAGTTACTCTTCAGTGGGTCATATGATTGAGTGTAGTCTGGCCCAGGAGTGTGAAGGTGAACGGAAAGGCTCTGGAGCAACGAACCGCCCTTGCTGTCTCTGCCTGGCCGGTTCCCCTCTTTCCACTGGGATTCTCTGCCTCTAACCCTATTACAGGGGCTGAGTCACTGGCTTACTGGTGCTCTTTCATGCCGTCCCCTAAGAGGGGTGCGTCACTTGAGTGGGTTGAGTCACTGATGTGATCTTCCTGTCTGGGTTGCGCCGTGGCGGAGATCTTTGTGGGCTATACTCGGCCTGGTCTCAGGATGGTAAGTTGGTGGTTGAAGATATCCCTCTAGTGTGCTTTGGCTAAGTGGGTGGGGTTATATCCTTCCTGTTTGGCCCTGTCCGGGGGTATCATAAGATGGGGCCAGTGTCGCCTGACCCCTCCCGTCTCAGCCTCCAGTATTTATGCTGCAGTAGTTTGTCAGGGGCTAGGGTCAGTCTGTTATATCTGGAGTACTTCTCCTGTCTTATCTGGTGTCCTGTGTGAATTTAAGTATGCTCTCTCTAATTCTCTTTCTTTCTCTCTCGGAGGACCTGAGCCCTAGGACCATGCCTCAAGACTACCTGGTATGATGACTCCTTGCTGTCCCCAGTTCACCTGGCCGTGCTGCTGCTCCAGTTTCAACTGTTCTGGCTGCGGCTATGGAATCCTGACCTGTTCACCGGACGTGCTACCTGTCCCAGACCTGCTGTTTTTAACTCTAGAGACAGCAGGAGTGGTAGAGATGCTCTTAATGATTGGCTATGAAAAGCCAACTGACATTTTACTCCTGAGGTGCTGACTTGCTGCACCCTCAACAACTACTGTGATTATTATTATTATTTGACCATGCTGGTCATTTATGAACATTTGAACAGCTTGGCCATGTTCTGTTATCTCCACCCGGCACAGTCAGAAGAGGACTGGCCACCCCTCATAGCCTGGTTCCTCTCTATGTTTCTTCCTAGGTTTTGGCCTTTCTAGGGAGTTTTTCCTAGCCACCGTGCTTGCTACACCTGCATTGCTTGCTGTTTGGGGTTTTAGGCTGGGTGTCTGTACAGCACTTTGAGATATCAGCTGATGTATGAAGGGCTATATAAATACACTTGATTTGATTTTGATTTGATAGGCTATTTGACATAATTGGAAGTCAATTGGAAGTGTACCTGTGGATGTATTTCAAGGCCTACCTTCAAACTCAGTGCCTCTTTGCTTGACATCAGGGGAAAATCTAAATAAATCAGCCAAGACCTCAGAAAATAAGTCTGGTTCATCCTTGGGGACAAAGATTCTGCAAAATTGTGGTACATGGCTGATCCTGCTTGCACAAAACCCTCTCTCAGACCTTGTCACAGGCTTAGCATACTTCGCATATATTTCCTGATAATGGGCCATCCACTGTGGATGGGCATCCCATTGTAATAAAACTGGTTAGTTAGGTTCAAATTAAACCAGACTGACTCAACTTTGCATCCATTGAGCTATTTGGTACCATTTATACTTTTTAAACTAGACAAGTTTTGTGCCATAGTCTGACCAAGGAATAAAGGGATACTTCAAACAACCAAATCGGGTGGACAATGTTGATAGGACCGTTGAAAGGCACAATCACATACAATGACGCTGCAAGGTAAAAGTGGGAGGCTTGATCACATTGGATACTCTGACAATAGGGGCAGTGAGTGCCAATAGTGTGGCACGCCATTATAATATAAATGAAGTGCAGATGTACATGGGACACACCGCTAATATAACATAATACATTTAAGGCACCCGTTATGGCATGTGATTGCTAGGCTACTTTTAGAACTACTGGCTGAAATTATATAAATATGCCATTGCATTTATTTTAAATGAACGTAAAAGAACATACAATATTAAACAAAATAAACAAGGTTTTTAACCGATAGTATTGTATGTTACATCCAGGTACATTAGTGATTCACAGGAATAATAAACCCATCATGAAACAAATGAGCCACATCTACAAGATCAGAGAGAGCAGTTAATGAGTGATTGTGACCCATAGAGAGAGGACTCATCATGGATATAACCCATTTTGGCATGGACATTGCCATTGAGGGCATCCACCATGCCTCCGCCATTTCAAAGTGTTAAAAGTAGCCAACTGGATGGGGATTCCTATGGGTTGTAGCATCAATGGCACTGCCCATGCTGTCAAAGACACTATAATGTCAGAGAAAGTTGAGTCCTCTCTCCCTTTGGTGTAACACAATATCTGAAAACAAAAACGCATACTAACTATCCAAAGGAATGTGTGTTCCATCAATTACCCCCGACACAAATGGGGGGGGGGGTGAACATGCAAAAGACAAGTCTAAGGTACGTGATTCAAACAGACATCTCTTCAGACAGGGCTCACTAGGAGTGGAAGAGAATGTACAATGGTGCATTATTATTCAAGTCTTAGTTTTACAAAGGGAAAATATTAAAAACATTGTCACTTCCTCCTTTCTAAATGATGAGTACATCGCTTATTCATGATTTAAGATTCCTTCATTGTTAATCATCCCCTTTCAGAACAGAATGTCTTCGTTCTTTATAAGCGTCTCCACCACCTGTCTCTGATAGCGGATGTCATTGAGCGCCGTCATCGCATCCAGGTCTGGGGCACGCATGAGGGTGGGCCCAAAAACAATGCCAAGGTTTTCTGCATTCATCAGGTTGTCTTTCTCATTTTGGATTACCCTTTAAAGAGGAACAGGAAAGGGTCAGGGCAAGGAGAGAGAAACAGCAACAAAAAAATAACCCCTTTGGATGCCATTGACATGCTCATTCAGGTCCAAATTAGTTTTCTACCATAAAACCAATTATTGGTTATTGTTAACATATAATTCCAAGTAAAAAATATGAACTCTACAATTAATAATAATAACTTTAAAAAAAGGCCCGCCTTGATTGCATAAGTATTTGTCCGCAAGAATTTCTTAAGTCACACAATAAGCTGCTTCACAAGTATTTACACATCTTAACACTAGAACCGCCATTGGCCGACGGGCATTTGATTTTGTAATTCAAATAAGGCAGAGGCTGCGGATCCCACCCCCATGGATCCCTTTTCCCCAGAACTGAAGATCCGAATCACATCGTGCATGTGATTCTTTGGCAAGCGCTGCAGAGTTTTGGCCGCATGAGAAAAATGTGACCATTCGCACAATCATCTGAAAATCTCATAAGAAATGAGGTGATGTTATTTGTCTTACAGTATGTTATACAATACTATCATTATGTGATCTTGTAGACATTGATTCAGCTTTGATCTAAGTTTATTAAACAAGTATCATTCGCCCGGGTGGCATGTTCTCTGGGCAGCTCAACGAGTAGAGCAGAGACTGTGCAAAGTAGAGAACCCAGCACATGCGCAGACGCTTCGGACCTTTAGCCGTCGGGAAGAGGGGTGCAGAGAAGACGGGACTGCAGCCACTCCTTGAAAATAAATCTGCAACATCGTCCTCTTTCTCAGACTTTTAAGAATTTGTATTTTACAATCCTCTAAAAGACAAAACAAGATCGTTTTTAGGCTGGTTTGCCTGTTTTTTGAAACCTAATTGCCAAGACAAATGGCATTGGTACCAACACCTGATGTGTCTTTCCTCACTTCATGATTGAATTTGAATTAACTGAATAATGATCATGACGATGGTGAAGGGGGTGATTGAATTTACAATGGCAAGAAAAACAAAGTGAATTGATGCACAGACTATCAGAGATGCATTAGAATTTGGAACCTCTCACTCGTTATTCATATGGAAAATTGTTATTTTAAAATGTTATTTTTTATTGTAATATTTTTCATTTTTATTATTATAAATACTATAACAGCAGATATCAATTGACATGGCAGGAATCAACTATTCAACGTGAGATAAAGATGCTGTTAGATTCCACTGGAACAGAGCGGCAAAATACGTGTATGCCAGGGACACCGTAAGGAAAATGTGGCACCACACGTTTGACCGGCAGCATTTTCATTTAAATTACATTTGAGAAATGTACCCGTCCCATAAGTTTGGGGAAGCAAATTTTCACCGTAAAAATGCACCTTTATAATATAAAATACCATTCATCATCACATTTGAAGACTGATGTAAGATACAAATAGTAAGCTATGACTCAATCACTGTTTGCAACAACAACAAAAAATACCAATCAATGCATGGCTGAGCGAGTATAGTGTAGAGGCCTGGGCTATATCAGATACATTTCTTCTTTCTTTGCACGTGAAAAACACATTTCATGCAATTCTACTACACTTTATATGACTGGAGACATTAGCAGAACCTTTTTTAATAAGACAAATTACAGGGTAGCCTACTCTGCTGAAACTGACGATTAATAAAAACAACGTTGTCCATATAAATAGGCCTACGATAAGGGGACGCACAAATACGATGTCCATCTAAACTGGAGGAGGAAATTGTCCAAAAAACTAACTTAAGTGGGATTGACCCAACAATGAGTGTGAATATGCGCTGTGCGCATATTCATATGGCCGATGATCTCCACTGCTGCCAATAAGGTATGCTATAGGACTACTGTTCTTTGCTCAATTAAGATGAACATTTTGATATCTAAAAGACAGATTAGTCTTTTCATTGTCTTCGCTTTACAGCAACAGCCATTTGCTTTCCAAACGGTGTTTTCCTGCGATTGAATTTAGAAATATTGTAATATGCCTGGCTGGGCCTCTACTTTTCAGTGACAGTGGCAAATCAACAATCTATTTGGTATTTGCAGCACTCGCTGCCTTTCCTTCCGACTGAAGCCAATGATCCTCTGTGGCCAAATCATGCTTCAGTAGTCTATTTTGAATTATTTTACTTATTTCTGTATAGACAGGAGTAGGCTAATTCGGCTATATAATTTTAGCAATTTACTTGGGGAAATCTACTATACCCGTAGTAGAAAAAAAGTTTAACTATTCTATTGGTCAGCTTGTCGTGAAATAAACAGCCCAGTCTCAGTTGTGGGAGGATAGATACCACATTCATAAAATCAGTAGGCCTAGGTGACATTCATTGCTTTTAAAAAGAAAAAATGTATCTGATACAACAGATCAAGACCGTTTAGCTTAAACTGTTGATAAACTATTTCTTAACATTATTGGCGCAGCAATACGCACAAGGCAGTAGGCCACACGCAAATTTGCATTTGGCGAATGGAAAATGAAAGAAAGTTTAAATAAAAATTTAATGAGAAATAAGCTACTAGTTTCAATGTCTGTATAAAATAATTGCCTCCTGATATGGTGAGATTTTGCCTTGGCTATGTTGAAACAAGGTAAAACATGCCTCATACTATGTAGTAAAATGCTCAGGTTTCAAACAATTAATTAGCTATAGTATGTTTTAAAAACGCATACTGCCTCCAGCTCATTGCAAAGTGGTGTGAGAATTACAAATATACATTTTTAATTGTAGCCCAAAAAATATTTTAACATCCTAATGGCTGTCAAAGGTGCTTCCACCAAAAGGAAATGGCATGCTATCGCACAAGGTTAGCAGCTGCATTTTGCGACAGATACTCCCATAAAGCCCAGCTCATTGGCTATCTAGCTAGCTTTGTTTGATCCCGATTGTGCTTATTTGACAAAGTTGTTCGAGTGAAGACCGCCCTTGTCATTGGCGTGCCATGAAGGCGTCGCTCTCGGACCAACCCTAATGATATAGTGAAGTCTGGTTACGTTCTAGGATCTCAGAGGAATACATACGAATGTGATTTGACTGGTTGAAACAACATTTAGGGTTACATTTTCACAGATTCTGTTCTTTGAAAATTGAACAAGCGGAAATACAAAATCGATCGTGTATGCTAAGATATGAAAAAGGATTTTATCTAACAAAACGACACTTCATGTTATCTCTGGTACCCTTTGGATGATAAATTCAGAATGTAAGTAAACATTTCACCTTCAGCGGTGAATTTATGAAACCTATCACGGTGAAAAACAAGTGTTTGGTTGTTAGGGACTCAAACAATAGCATGATATTTTTTCGCAGTAATAGCTACTGTAAATTGACAGTGCAGTTATATTTACAAGAATTTGCGATCTTGACACAAGGCACTGCATGATTTGCAACGCCGATCCCTAAGTTTTAATAGACTGTAAATCTAATCATTGTCTCTACTCAATGACTAGGCACTGTACGCCTGTTTTACCATAATATACTACAATATCTGGTCTCACCTCTTTAAGTGGGCCATGAGATAACACAGTGATTCACAGTGTGCAGGTGGCAGCAGCTTCAGAGCTTCATGATGGGCCTCTAACCGCTTGTCTGGATCTGTAATCTCTAGAATCCGAAAAAAAATGGACACACAGTCAGTGTCTGCAGGATAGGAAGCATAACACACACCCAATAAAAGTCCAAATACAAATATTCATTAAACGGGCTAAGTTAAGACTAACTTGCTGCCTCCATGAACCTTGGGTAGGCTTCATACGTGATAAGAGGAATAGGTAAATCCCTGAAGTACAGTTTCAGTGCGCCAGTGATTATATTGATGTCTTCATACACATTCACAGAAATGTCCGCCTTTTCACCATCTATTGGGAGACAAGAGGGAGAATTTTAAAACTTATCTATAGACGGGGCAGTTAATTAAAAGATGCCACAACGGTTGCACGCATCCAAAAAGAGAACTTAGAATTCTATTGTTTTGTGGCTTTGCAGCCGGTCTAGAGATTATAAACTCAGTTGGCACTCGATTGGCCTTACTTGGTAACTGCCATTACCAATTAAATCTGTTTTTGTCCAACCTAGTCCCCGCAATCTTGCAGCAATATCAACAATAGTCCTTGGCCTAAGTCCAATTGATACCCACTGACTACCCCACCCAGAAAGCAGAATGCGATACAGTGGCAAAGGAAAAAGGGCCCTGCCTCTGTCAAAAGCCAGCTTCACATCTTCAATCAGGTCACTGAAGCCTGAGATTCTGTACAGGCCCTCAGACTGAACACCTACAGTTAGAGAACGGGAGAGAAAGACAATGACAAATTAAACAGCTTTACATTTAATCAAACTAACACCAGTACAAATTCATACCTCTCCATTACTTGTCAGGAAATCTGAACAAAGTAACATGAACATTGTTACTGGAGGATGTCTGAAACCATAACAACCCTATAGCAACAAAAAAAAACATCACAAGTGGGTCATTTTCTACCGCTCACCTCTAGACTCAATCTCTTGTATGCACATGTCCACCACCATGGGTCGCTTGGAATGGTGGGCTTTTACCAGGGTCGTAAGGTCACAACTGTATACTTTCTTGACATGCTTGAGGTCAGGCTTACAGTCGTTTGGCACCATTTTGGAACACTGTTTGTGGACATTCAAACCGCAATCTGGGCAGAAAAAGAGATTAGCAATAATACTGTATCATTTAATTGAACCTTTATTTAGGCAGGGTAGTCCTGCCTAAATAAAGTGTCCTTATCACAATTTAAAATGGCAGGCAGCACTAAACTATTCTTCTGTTACAACGCATAAACGCATCCTCAGTGTTATGCCAATCTGATTGCTTTTCCAATTGGAGATGAATTGTGTATGTTTTATGTAACCTTTATTTAGGCAGGGGGTCCAATTGAGACCAGCCTCGTTTGCAAGGGAGCCCTGTACTACAAGAGCAAAAAGCAATTACACATTAGTTAGACAACTACTTCAAATCAATAAAAAAATACAATAGTAAGAACGCACTCTATCATGCACATCATTTCTTAAGGTCTGCAGTGGCGATCTCTGATCAATTTGCCCATAAAATGGCATTGAAAAATAGAGCAAATCAAATTGTATTAGTCACATGCGCCGAACACAACAAGCTTACTTACGAGCCCCTAACCAACAACGCAGTTTTAAAAAATACGGATAAGAAATAAAAGTCAGAAGTAATTAAAGAGCAGCAGTAAAATAACAATAGCGAGACTATATTCAGGGGGGTAAAGGTAGAGTCGATGTGCGAGGGCACCGGTACTAAAGTGACTATGCATAGATGATAACAGAGAGTAGCAGCAGTGTAAAAGAGGGGGAGATGGGCAAAGCAAATAGTCTGGGAAGCCATTTGATTAGATGTTCAGGAGTCTTATGGCTTGGGGGTAGAAGCTGTTTAGAAGCCTCTTGGACCTAGACTTGGCACTCCAGTACCGTTTGCAGTGCGGTAGCAGAGAGAACAGGGTGGCTGGAGTGACAATTTTTAGGGGCTTCCTCTGACACTGCCTGGTAGAGGTCCTGGATGGCAAGAAGCTTGGCCCCAGTGATGTACTGGGCCTCGGACAGATGCCGAGCGGTGATGTAACCGGTCAGGATGCTTCGATGGTGCAGCTGTAAAACGTTGAGAATCTGGGGACCTATGCCAAATACTTTGTCTCCTGATGGGGAAAAGGTGTTGTCGTGCACTCTTCACAACTGTCTTGGTGTGTTTGGACCATGATAGTGGTCCAAGGAACTTGAAACTCTCGACCCACTCCACTACAGCCCCTTCGATGTTCACGGGGGCCTGTTCAGCCCGCCTTTTCCTGTAGTCCATGATCAGATCCTTGGTCTCGCTCACATTAAGGGAGAGGTTGTTGTCCTGGCACCACACGGCCAGGTCACTGACCTCATCCCTATAGGCGGTCTCATCGTTGACAGTAATCAGGCCTACCACTGTTGTGTCGTCAACAAAATGAAATGGTGTTGGAGTCGTGTTTGGCCACGCAGTCATGGGTGAACAGGGAGTACAGGAGGGGACGAAGCACGCACCCAAGGGGCCCCTGTGTTGAGGATCAGCGTGGCAGATGTGTTGTTGCCTACCCTTATTTAAATGTCAGTTTTTGATTTAATACATTTGCAAACATTTCTAATAACCATTTTTTTCTTTGACATTATGGGGTAAACAATTTAATCCATTTTAGAATAAGGATGTAACGTAATAAAATGTGGAAAAAGTCAAGGGGTCTGAATACTTTCCAAAAGCACTGTAGGTTTTCAAATGTTTTCCCTAAAATAATGGTTAAATTAAAAAAAGTCTGCCATTATTAGTCAAGCATCCAAGCTAACTGGCTAACATTGACTAGCTACTTTAAAGACAAAAATGAGAGAACAGCTCACTGACTAATTTTACTCACCTTTGCTGAGCTGGTTAGTCTATTTTCATGTTATCAAGAGGGTTTGTGACTAACTTAATGGCAACATTTCAATTCGGGTTTTTTAAGCCAATATTTACTGGCACCTGTCATATCAACAGGCACAACTTGTCGTTCTTAAATTCATCAATTATTCTTTGCTCTGACACTCTCAAACCAGAGCGCTCTGAACTCGAGTAGATTGCCAGATTGAATTTACGAACGCCCTGTAGACACTGGTATGGTGCTGTATATGACATCTCCTCGAAACCTGGTTCAAACTAGCTGTGTTAAAAGACAAAACACAAAGCAGAGACCACGGTTTGCTTCTCACCCTCCCTTTACCTGCACATTTAACTCCCTGAGCGATGAGGCCCCACATGAAGTTGGCACAATATTCACACCAGTGGGGTCCCCGGAAGGTGTGCACCTGCAGGGGCGAGGAAGAGAGGATGGAAAACATGGTCACTTTTTTTACTGGATGGAAGGATAGATGGACATACTAGTCTGGATCTCCACAGCCTGCGCACATGGAAGGAGCCAATTGGGAATTATCCCTGAGAGAGATAAGCAGCACTAGAAAGCAGACTGGCAGGCCTTAATGGGGGTTGGAGAGTGGCGGTGGTGGGAGTGTGTGTGTGTGTGTGTGTGTGTGTGTACCATGGTTGACAATGCCAGGATTATCACATATCTAAAAAGGGACAACATCAAACAAATGCCTAGTTCTGCCAGATAATGGCTATACCAATCAGAAATGCTCAACATTTATCTTTGAAAAGCATGGTGGACTCAGACCCCTTGTTTTAGATTGTTATTTTGGGAATGGGAACGTGGAGGATAGGCATCTTGTGCAAATGACAAGACAAACAACAAAATGAGAAAACCTAAATGACTGGTGTTATAGCAGTCTGGTTATTAAAAAGAATCTCACAAAACAAAATGTATTATTTTCACATGTTCTAGTAAAATGATATCTGGCTGAGATTGTTTTAGGACAAGATGGTTGCTATGTTTGGCTGGTAAGAGGTGTGGTTGGCAAGATGCAGCTGGAGGGTCCCCAAGCGTCTGGCTGGACAGAATGGGATTAAGTGCTGTGTTCTATCTCCCTCTCCCAGTTTATATGAGCTACCCACAACAGGTCCGGTAGCCAGTCAGACTACACTATCAGTTGCTGAGGACTACTACAATCCCACCTCCTTCATGACTACTTAAAATGCTGCTCACTAGTCAGAAGCCGATCAGAATATAGATTTTTATCTTTTACAAACAGGCAATTCTCTCCCCCCTGTCATTCCAAACATGTAAAATATGCCAATCAAACAACCTCAAATGTGATATAACAACCATAAAGGCAGTGAAAAAGAAAGAGCAGAAGAGGAAAAGTAAGAAGCGCTGAGCAGGCAGGTTCAGGTCTTACCTTGAAATTATGGACTTTCTCATACTTGGTCGCGTGGTCGTTGTCCTTCAGGGTGGCTCGGCGGACCAGTGAGGTGAGCTGTGAATAGGCAAACAGTTTGAGAGGTTGCCAGAAGGTGGCTTCTGGGTCCCTGACCCTATCCTCACACCCAGGGCTGTGGCCATAATGTCCTTCTGCACCCCCATCCTTCTTAGCCTCGTGTACCAGAGACTTCTTCCCTTCCCTGACTATGGACAACTCCCTGGATGGTATGATGGGTGGGTAATAAAAGGGAAATTCCCCCAGTTCTCAGAACAGCTAATGTGATGCCTATGTGGAAGACTGACAAAGCTCACAGAGATCAACTCGGAGCAGCTCAGCGCAAGCCTGTACTCAGCACCGATGCTTGTATCGTTAAAATCAACGCATCAGGTAAACCAAAACAACCCAACGAAAGCAGTAGATAAAATCCACTAAGAATCCAAAGATCTGAAAGGGAAAAAATGAAAAAAAAAAAGTAGTTAAGAGTATTCCTTTAAAATTACAGTGCCACAGAATTGTGTCCTTAATCCTGTGCTGATCAGGGTGTCTAAACGAGATTCCTCCTCAAAAGATCTGGCTTGACTGTGTGCATCGATGCAGATGAGGTGTGTTGCTAAGTTTATCCTCTCCATGTCGACACGGATACTGTCACTGGTGCACAGACAAAACCCAGAGTGAAGACAGCCATGGGGGGGAAGCAAGAGAGAGAGCGAGCGAAAGCAGGTGGAGCATTGGGTAGTCACTGCTGGATTTAAATGTCACATTGAGAATAAGCCAATCAGAGAAAAGAACAGGCTCGGCTTTATCAACAGTGCTATAGTATATTCCTATTACCCCACAGGCAGAGAGAGCTCAATCCTACAATACAGTTTAATGTCACTGTAGCTCCAGGGTTGAGGGACTAGCTTTCAGATTAATGCTCATAAAAACACATCTACCACATACAGAAGAAAATAAAAAATCATTACAATTCCCAAAATGTTAGGATATGGAGCAATTGATTTCACTTTCAGACAACTCAGTCCTACATGGTTGTAACTTCCAGAGTAAAAAAAAAACTATATAGGATCTGCATGTTTTCAAAACAGCTATTTACAAAAATTATAGTACACATTACTTGTTAAATACAGTGCATTCGGAAAGTATTCAGACCTTGACTTTTTCCACATTTTGTTATGTTACAACCGTATTATAAAATTGATTCAATCATTTTTTCCCCCCTCATCAATCTACATACATTATAGACATTTTTGCAAATGCATAAAATAAAATAAATATTTTTTTTAATAACATTTTCATAAGTATTCAGACCCTTTACTTTGTTGAAGCACCTTTGGCAGCGATTACAGCCTCAAGTCTTCTTGGGTGTGACGTTACAAGCTTGGCACACCTGTATTTGTGGAGTTACTCTCATTCTTCTCTGCAGAGCCTCTCAAGCTCTGTCAGGTTGGATGGGGAGTGTCACTAAACACCTATTTTCAGGTCTCTCCAGAGATCTTTGATCAAGTCCAGGCTCTGGGTAGGCCACTCAAGGACATTCAGAGACTTGTCCCGAAGCCACTCATGTGCTGTCTTGGCTGGGTGCTAAGCGTCGTTGACCTGTTGGAAGGTGAACCTTTGCCCCAGTCGGAGGCTCTGAGCGCTCTTCATAAAGGATCTCTGTATTCCCCTCCGTTCATCTTTCCCTCGATCCTGACTAGTCTCCCAGTACCTTCCGCTGAAAAACATCTCCACAGCATGATGCTGCCACCACCATGTTTCACCGTAGTGTTGGTGCCTGGTTTCCTCCAGATGTGTTACTTGGCATTCAGGCCAAAGAATTCAATCTTGGTTTCATCCTTTAGGTGCCTTTTGGCAAACTCCAAGCGGGCTGTCATGTGCCTTTTACTGAGGTGGTTGTCCTTCTGGAAGGTTATCCCATCTCTACAGAGGCCCTTCTCCCCTGGTTGCTTAGTTTGGCCAGCCAGCCAGCTCTAGGAAGAATCTAGGTGGTTCCAAACTTCTTCAATTCAAGAATAATGGAGGCCACTGTGTTTTTGGTACCCTTCCCCAGATCTGTGCCTTGACACAATCCTTTCTCGGAGCTCGACGGAGAATTCCTTCGAACTCATGGCTTGGTTTTTGCTCTGACATGCACGGTCAACTGTGGGACCTTATATAGACAGAAGTGTGCCTTTCCAAATCATGTCCAATCAATAGAATTTACCACAGGCGGACTCTAATCAAGCTGTAGAAACATCAAGGATGATGAATGGAAACAAGATGCACCTTAGCTCAATTTTGAGTCTCATAGCAAAGGGTCTGAATAGTTATGTAACGAAGGTATTTCGTTTTTTTATTTGTAATACATTTGCAAAATGCTGTAACGTAACAAAGTGTAAAAATCTGAATACTTTCCGAATGGGTCTGTAAGCTGGAAGAGTGCATGATTGTGGATAGATCCAAGTAGCAGAAAGTGGGGTACAGATCATGATTGTAGAAGCTGGTCTCTGCCTGCAGCTCAGGACTGTTAACAATATGTACAGAACATAAAGGGATAGATAACAGCAGCCATCGGACTTCAAATCAGGCCCAGACTTGCCTGAGGTTCACAGAGGCTCTGAGAAATGGAAAGATTTCTCCCTCTCCCACTCACCTTTTATCCTTACTTCTAAATTTGCCCGATTGCATCTTACCCTCACACTCTCTGCATCTCCCTCTCACCACCACCATCTTGAACCCTCTGTGTGTGTAGCACTCTCTTGGTGGTGAGGTCCAAAAGTATTTGGGCAGTGACATTTGTTGTTGTTTTGGCTCTGTACTCCAGTACTTTGTATAATTTTAAATCCTATGACTATGAGGTTAATAAGGTGAAGGCGAAGGAATTTTCATCCATAGAAATTACATAGAAATATAAATTACAGCACTTTTGGTACATAGCCCATTTTAGGAAACCAAAAGTATTTGGACAAATTCACTTCTTTGAGTAGTCCAAAGCTTCATATTTGGTCCCATAATTCCTAGCATGCAATGACAATAACAAACCATCTTGTGACATTACAAACTTCTTGGATGCATTTGCAGTTTGTTTTGGTTGTTTTTCAGTTTATTTTGTGCCCAAGAGAAATTAATGGTAAATTATGTACTGTGTCATTTGAATCACTTTTATTGTAAATAAAGAATATGTTTCTGAACACTTATGCATTAATGTGGATGCTACCATGATTACGGATAATCCTGAATGAATTGTGAAAAATGACGATTGAGAAAGTTTGAGGCATAAATATCATACCCCCAAGAAATGCCATTACCAACAACAGGAGAGGTTTGCAGTTTTGGGGGGGAATGATATATATGCCTCCAACTTGCTCACTCATCAATATTCATTCAGGATTATCTGTAATCATGGTAGCATCTATATTAAAACGCAGAAGTGTTCAGAAACATTCTTTCCTTATTTACAATAAAAGTGACTCCAAAATGACAATACATTATTTAGCATTCATTTCTATTGGGCACAAAACCTAAAAACAAGCCCAAAAAAAACTGCAAATGCATCCAACAAGAGTCACAAGATTGATTGTGTGCTAGGAATATGGGACAAAATAGTAAACTTTTGAATACTTTAATACACAAGTGAATTTGTCCAAATACTTTTGGTTCCCTAAAATGGGGGAGGTGGGGAGTGGGCACGTACTTAAAGTGGATGAAAATATGATATGGATGAAAATACCATCAAATTCAAGTTGACAGTATTGACTTTAACCCTTCATTGTATAATAAAAAAAAATCCAAAGTGCTGGAGTACAGAGTCAAAATCACCAAAAAAAGTCACTAAATACATTGACCTCACTCTATAAAAAGCACTAACAATCATGATTAGACGGTCTTTCCTGAAGGGAAAATGCAGAAAGGATAGAGTGATCTTGATAGTGTTCTCTGTATACATAGCCTGTTAAAGCTACCATGGGACAGACAGAAAAATACTGCCAAGATTGATCGTGTATCAGAAAAGAGGGCACTAGTACATACCATAGCAACTCAAGGAGTGAGTTGTGTTATTATTCTCAATAAAATCACCTTTAATTCAGGCCTCCCGAGTGGCGCAGCGGTCTAAGGCGCTGCATCGCAGTGCTAGAGGCTTTACTACAGACCCGGGTTCATGCTGTGGCCGGCAGTCCCATTGGACTGCGCATAATTGGCCCAGCATCGTCCGGTGGGGCTTTAATTGGCTCATCGTGCTCTAGCGACTCCTTGGTGCAGCTGGCTGGCAGGTCATGTTTCGGAGGACGCATGACTCCACCTTATCAGTCTGTATTGAGGGGTTGCCGGGTTGATTATGTCCAGGCTCTTCAAAAAGAGCCTGCATTGGGATGATTATAGGCATTTAATTACATAGAGAGAGAAGAGTGGGAGGAGGGAGAAAAAGGCTGGGGGAGGTCAGCGAGTGAATGACCATTAGATAACTTCAGTGGTGTAAAACAAAAAAACAAAAAAAAAGTATTGCATACATCCATTTGAGGCTGAATCATGAGATGAGGCATCCATATGTAGACCACGACAGTCCAACAGGTCCAACAGTAGGCATTTAGCCTACTGCCATTATTTTATAGTATTTTATAGTAAGAAGAATATAATTGAACTTAGCTGAATAAAATAGAAAGGATATTTCCCCCATTCTGGAGCGAGAGTGTGCATATGTTCATTTGAAACTGGTCCTATACCCTAGGTTAGTTATTTAGCAACTTTAGTTGTGAATGATACAAATATTAGAAAAACAAAAGAATGCCTGCTCAAAGGACACCTGCTCATCGAATATCTCATTCCAAAATCATGGGCATATGAATTTGGTCAAATGGACCAAGGAGTGTGCCTGTCTGCACGTAAGTAAAAAATACAATTGTGCCATCTAGTTTGCTTAATATAGGAATTTGATGTGATGTGTAAGTGCACGTGATTATGAGGTGTGTGAGATTACTAGCTGACTGCTGGCGATGACTGTTCAACCATCTGAAGGCCAAGTAATAGAAGCAGTTTTTTAGTCTCGGTTTTAATGCACCTGTACTGTCTCCATCTGTCTGACAATATACGAGTGAACAGTCTGTGGCTCACCTGGCTGAGGCCCTTGATGAACCTCTTGGTCTTCCTTTGACACCGGGTGCTGTAGTCCTGGAGGGCAGGCAGCATGGCCCCGGTGATGCATAGGGCTGTCCACACCTACCCTTTGGACAGTCATGCAGTTGAGGGCGGAGCAGTTGCCGGACAAGGCGGTGATGCAGCCTGACATAATGCTCTCAATGCTGCCTCTCCAGAAGTTTGTTAGGGACTTGGGGGCCATGCAGATTTTCTTCAGCTACCTGAGGTTTTAGAAGTGCTGTTGCACCTTCACCACAATGTTGGTGTGGCGAGACAATTTCAGGTCCTCTATGAATTGCACGCCAATTAACTAGAAGCTTTTGAACCTATCCACTGCAGCTCCATCGTCTCCCGTATTCCACCTAAAGCTCCTTTGTTTTGTTGAGGGAGAGGTTATTTTCCTAGCACCACTCCACCAGGGCTCTAACTTCCTCCCTGTAAGCTGTCTCGTGGTAGTTGGTAATCAGGCCTACCACTGTCAAGTCGTCAACAAACTTGATGATCGAGTTGCCACACAGTCAGGGGTGAAAACGGGAGTACAGGAGGGGGCTGAGCACACACCCCTGGGGCGGGGGAATTTATATTTAATATACATCCCTAATTAAGCTGGTGTACTCTTCATGGGGTCCAGAAAATTGTAATTCAGTTAGGGCACTATGACTACTGCTCAGCTTTTAACACCAAACAGCATAGGTATTTTTCTTGTCCAGGTGGGATAGGGCAGTGTGCAGTCCAACGCCGACTGCGTCGTCTTAAGAAATGCTGGGACGGTATGCAAATTGTAGTCTGTCAAGGGTGTCGGGTAAGGTAGAGGTGATATGGTCCTTGACTAGCCTTTCAAAGCACTTCATGATGACAAAAGTGAGCGCTACTGGGCGATAGTAATTTAGTGCAGTTGCCTTGGCTTGCTTGGGTACAGGAACAATGGTGGCCCTGTTGAAGTGCAGATGATAGACTGGGATGATGAGGTTGAAAATGTCTGTTAACACTCCAGCCAGTTGGTCTGTGCATGCTTTGAGGACACGGCTTGGTATGCCATCTGGGCTAGCAGCATTGCGAGTGTTAACATGCGTGATGATCCTACTCACGTCACCTACAGAGATTGGGAGCCCGCAGTCCTCATAAGCAGTGGAGGCATATGTCAGTTGGTCAGTGTCGTTTTCCTCGAAACAGGCAAAAAAGGTGTTAACGGGTCTGGAAGTGAGGCATCAGTGTCCGCAACGTGGCTGGTTTTCCCTTTACAAATCGGTGATTGTTTTAAGTCCCAGCCACATGAGTCTCATGTCAGAGCAGTTGAACTGCAACTTCACTTAGTCCCTGTAACGTCTTTCTGCCTCTGTCTATATTCGCCTCTGTTTCCAGTCCCTTTACCGTGGTTAAATGCGGTGGTTCACACTTTCAGTTTTGTGGGAATGGTGCCATCTATCCACCGTTTAGTTTGCATATGTCCTAATGTCCTTAAATGTATTTTGTGAAAGTCACGGAGTACAGAAGGGGGCTGAGTACACACACCTCGGAATATGCTGTTTCCATTTTGTCCACACCCATGCTTATATCCCACCTGCTTTAGAAGTTCAGGACAAGAAAGTGTGGGCTATTGGAATAATAACATTCAAATGTAAAATCATTAAAACTAAATATGGATTTATATCAGCCTAAATGAGGTGTAGATTACATCACACATTCCAGTGTTCAAACTTGTAACAGCTGCATGAGATTTGTTTAAAAAAAATTAAAAATTTTTTTTTTAAAAACACCTGTCTGAAGTCACTATATTTTAAGAATGTGAAAATGTCAGAATAATAGCAAAGAGCTTTAATTTCAGCTTTAATTACTTTCACCACATTCCCAGTGGGTCAGAAGTTTACTACATACACTCAATTAGTATTTGGTAGCAATGCCTTAAAATTGTTTAACTTGGGTCAAACGTTTTGGGTAGCCTTCCACAAGCATCCCACAATATGTTGGGTGAATTTTGGCCCATTCTTCCTCACATAGCTGGTGTAACGGAGTCAAGTTTGTAGGCCTCCTTGCTTGCACACGTTTTTTTTCAGTTCTGCCCACAAATGTTCTATAGGATTGCGGTCAGGGCTTTGTGATGGCCACCTTGACTTTGTCGTCCTTAAGCCATTTTTCCACAGCTTTGGAAGTATGCTTGGGGTCATTGTCCATTTGGAAAACAAGCTTTAACTTCCTGACTGATGATATTGCTTCAATTATATCCACATAATTTTCCTTGATGAAGCCATCTATTTTGTGAAGCTGATGTACGAAGGGCTATATAAATAAATTTGATTTGATTTGACTAATTTATTTGAATTATCTCCTTATATGAACTGTAAAACTGAAATTGTTGCATTTATATTTTTGTTCAGTATAATTGCCCCCTTACACTCAACTGATTGTGCCACCTATAGCAACAATGACTAACCAAATCCTTCCTGTAGGAGCTGATCAGTCTCTCACATCACTTTGGAAGAATTTTGGCCAACTCCTGCATCCAGGACTGCTTTAACTCAGCGACATTTGTGGGTTTTCAATGATGAACTGCTCGTTTCAAGTCCTGCCACAATATCGCAATTGGGATTAGATCTCCACTTTGACTATGCCATTCCAAAACTTAAAATGTGTTACTTTTAACCATGTTCATGTAGACTTGATTGTATGTTTTGGATCATTTCCTTGTTGCATGACCCAGCTGTGCTTCAGCTTCAGTTAACATTCTCCTGCAGAATTCTCTGATACAGAGGATAATTCATGATGTCTTCTATTAAGGCAAGTCGTCCAAGTGCTGAGGCAGCAAAGCAACCCCAAACTGTCACACTACCACAACCATGCTTGACCGTTTGTATAAGATTCTTACTGTGGAATGCAGTGTTGGTTTGCGCCAAGGATAAATAGGGCCCGTTTCACCACTTTTGACTCCTGTCCATAGAACATTCTTCCAAGAGTTTTGATGATCATCCAGGTGCTTTTTTAGCAAAATGTAGTCAATTTTTTGGACGAGAATTGCATTTATATTTTTGTTCAGTTTGTGTGTACATGCAGTGCATTCGGAAAGTATTCAGACACCTTAACTTTTTCCACATCTCGTTACGTTAGCCTTATTCTAAAATTGATTAGTTGTTTTTTCCTCAATCTACACACAATACCCCATAATGACAAAGCAAAAAAAGGTTGAAACATTTTTGCTAATTTATTTTAAAAACTCCAACGGAGTTTTGAGAGTCCTTTAGGTGCCTTTTGGCAAACTCCAAGTGGCGGTCATGTGCCTTTTACTAAGGAGTGGCTTCTGTCTGGGCACTACCATAAAGGACTGACTCGTGGAGTGCTGCAGAGATGGTTGTCATTCTGAAAGGTTCCATCTCCACGGAAGAATTCTGGAGCACAGTCAGAGTGACCATCTGGTTCTTGGTCACCTGACCAAGGCCCTTCTCCCCCAATTGCTCCGTTTGGCCAGCTCTAGGAAGTGTCTTAATGGTTCCAAACTTATTCCATTTAAGCATAAAGGAGGCCAATGTGTTCTTGGGGACCTTCAATGTTGTAGACATTTTTTGATACTCTTCCCCAGATCTGTGCCTCGACACAATCCTGTCTCGGTGCCCTACGGACAATTACTTCGACCTCATGGCTTGGTTTTTGCTCTGACATGCACGGTCAACTGTGGGACCTTATTTAGACCGGGGTGATCCTTTCCAAATAATGTAACCAGTTGAATGTATCTACAGGTGGACTCCAAGTTGTAGAAACATCAAGGATGATGAATGGAAACAGGATGCACCTTAACTCAATTTCGAGTCTCATCGCAAAGTGTCTGAATACTTATGTAAAAAGGTATGTTTATTTAAATATTAACACATTTGCAAATAAATAAATAAATAAAATAAAAACCTGTTTTTACATTTTCATATTGTGGTATTGTGTGTAGATTGATGAGGGGAAAAAATGATTTAATCAATTTTAGAATAAGGCTGTAAAGTAACAAAATGTGGAAAAAGTCAAGGGGTCTGAATACTCTCAGAACGCACTGTACACGCCAGCAAATCCAGGTTCCATGAATCACAAAACGACAAAGTTCAGTTCAATAGTATGAAGTGTTAAAAACGGATCTCAGGATGCATCTAATAGACAGAATTTTTTATCTTCTTTTGGTGAGCAACAAGAGCAGTGCTACCAACTTTCTGCACATTAGAATAGTAGAGCTGGAATTTCTTGACATGGAAAACATTCACTTCTGCCTGGTTTTCACATTGCATTCATTTCAGCATCTGCTCCATTTGTTTCCTTTTCCAGTACAGTAAAAGGCTGACATTTTTAGGACAGTGAGAGAGTGTTCCTTACCCCTTTCTCCTCGTCACCCAGCTCTCCCTGTGGCGCAGGCCCATCAGGAACCTCCTGGCACACAGGCAAGTGTTTCTTCAGCGTGGGCTCCTTGTTGAGTGTTGTGTAGCCAATGTGCTCATAGATTGGGTTGATGGTCATCTTAGCGATGTACTCTGCTGCCTTGGTCTCGATGTAGAGCGTGATCAGCCCATCTGTCACAAGGTCGTGGATGGACTCAAAGCGCTTCTCCCCAACAAAGTGTTTCCCATCACGGTAGAGGCGGAAGTTCCTGGTTTGATTTCCAAAGCTGGGTTCAGGATATAGGGGGGAAAGAGGAAAAGGGAAGGGGGAGGGAAATCAGTGAGAATCAGTTTCTATGGGTAGGAGAGTGTCCTCGTACCCTGGATCAGTGGAAAACCAAATTTAAAAAATTTCGCAAAAGTGCTAAAAAAAGGTTTTTATATCCAGTAATGACTGCTAGATCAAATAATTTCTTCCCTGCACATAGTGGTTATAAATAATGGTGACCTTTATTAGAGCTGATCAATACATTAAGTGTATAGTGAATGCTAACAAAATTCCGCATCTCACAGGAAAAAGGCCTCTCAGATGTGCATGCTGCAAAAGCGCCAACCATTACACTCTGTACGGACAGCAAATCCAATCACTGTGCACAACATGAGCCAGAACAATGCAAGGAATTCTTCATCATTGGGTAGATGCAAGAGACCAATATTTCAACCTCATCTGTCAATGAGAAATAAAGGGAGATAGTTGGCGAAGAGAAGAAAGTGTTCCTGTGTGAAAAGAAAAACACAAACCAGCACAAATAACACAGGAGACATCCTAAACTAACTAGCTAAGAATCCTTACACCAATACTAACCAGACGCAAAGTTCATTACCTAACCCTTCCAAATTGAGATCCAAGGATGCCCATTGTTAGACAACCATTTTCCAGCCATCCTTACAAAGGTGATTATATTTATGGAAAGAAATTATAGCAAAGAATCAGCAGAGGTGAGACACTTAAGCAGAGAAAATAAATACTTCTCTCAGATATACAGGAGGAAGAAATGCAGTTTATTTGCATTTCAAAACCTCATTGCTTGTTTGGAAAACAATGAATTTTCACATGAGAATTTCAAAACGCTGGCCTAGTTTTAAAAACACAAAACCAGAGCCAAAAACATTCATCACCTCTGCCGATCTGCTTTAACGAGACCAAATGAGATATGGGACAGAAACGGTTTGAGGGAAGCCTCAGACTGGGGGATTATGAAAAAAATAAACACTTGGCAGCCCTCTCACTGGCTTCAAGGACAGAGCCCAGACCTGGGAATACACTGTGCATTAGATTTACCACGCTAACGACATCTGCGACAGAGGAAGGTATACTCCTCTGTCGCAGAGGCAAACACATAAGCGAAGCAATGCACAGAGTGGCAGGTTGACACTAGAAGCACAACTTGGCTGACCTCAATAAATACAAGAAATCAACATTTTCATCACAGCAGCTTCAAGGAAAATGACCTGGATAAATAATTACATTTAGTCAGGCCCCAGTGCATAGGCAATACAGCACTTGACAGCTGATCAATGCTGCTCATACAACCTATGTTCCCTGAATGGAATTACATTTGAACTTTCAAGATAAAGAACACACACACTTTTTAGAACATTCTGTTTTAGAAAACTCCCCTACATCATTCAATGTTTATTTTCCTGGTGATTCATATCATCAGTGTAGGACAGAAACTGACTCTTCCTTCCTAATGTTCTTAATGACCAAAGTAAGAATATGGCGTTAATGTGTGTGAGCTCTTTAAAGCCATCTACGGAGTTTGATGTAGTTTTAGTTTGCTGTTTATGGGCTGTAACAGAGACACATAAAGCTCTCCCTCGCTCTCCATTTGGAAAATCTGACCATTCTTTCCTCCTGAGTCCTGCTTACAAGCAAAAACTGAAGAAGCAGGAAGTACCAGTGACTCGCTCAATACGCTACAGAACTGTTTTGCTAGCACAGACAGGAATATGTTTCGGGATTCATCCAATGACATTGAGGAATATATCACCTCAGTCACCGGCTTCATCAATAAGTGTCTCGACGACATCATCCCCACAGTGACCGTACGTAAATATCCCAACCAGAAGCCATGTATTACAGGCAACAGCTGCATCGAGCTAAAGGCTAGAGCTGCCGCCTCAAGGAGTGGGACACTAATCTGGACTATTATAAGAAATCCCGCTACGCCCTTAGACGAACCATCAAACAGGCAGAGTGGATTAAGATTGAATTCTACTAGACTGGTTCTGACGTTCATCAGATGATGTGGCAGGGCTTGAAAACTATTACAGACTACAAAGGGAAACACAGCCGTGAGCTGCCCAGTGACGCGAACCTACCAGACGAGCTGAATGCCTTTCATGCTTGCATCAAGGCAAGCAACACTGAAGCATGCATAAGAGCACCAGCTGTTCCAGACGACTGTCTGGGTAGACAATGTGAGCAAGACCTTTAAACAGGTCAACACTCACAAAGCCACAGGGTCAGACCGATTACCAGGACATATACTCAAAGCATGTGCAGAGCAACTGGCAAGTGTCTTCACTGACATTTTCAACCTCTCCCTGACATAGTCTGTAATACCTACATGTTTCAAGCAGACCACCATAGTCCCTGTGCCCAAGGAAGCGAAGGTAACCTGCCTAAGTGATTACCGCCCCATAGCACTCATGTCGGAAGCCATGAAGTGCTTTGAAAGGCTGGTCATGGCTCACATCAACAGCATCATTCCAGTGTTTATTTATTTATTTTTTATTTAACCTTTATTTAACCAGGTAGGCAAGTTGAGAAAAAGTTATCATTTACAATTTCGACCTGGCCAAGATAAAGCAAAGCAGTTCGACACATACAATGACAGAGTTACACATTGAGTAAAACAAACATACAGTCAATAATACAGTATAAACAAGTCTATATACGATGTGAGCAAATGAGGTGAGATAAGGGAGGTAAAGGCAAAAAAAGGCCATGGTGGCAAAGTAAATACAATATAGCAAGTAAAACACTGGAATGGTAGATTTGCAGTGAAAGAATGTGCAAAGTAGAAATAAAAATAATGGGGTGCAAAGGAGCAAAATAAATACAGTAGGGAAAGAGGTAGTTGTTTGGCAAGCTTGGCAAGGGCTGACAACCAACTGCCGGATTGACAGCGAACACCCGGTCATAAACTTAAACAGGAGAACTCTCTCACATGCTCTTTAGTATCAACCAAAGGAATGTCTTTGTTCACAGAAACTTTTGCCCACCCAAAACTCTAACATCCAAAAAGTGATAATGAAACAATATTTCTAACACAACAATGTGGGAAGTGGTCAGTGGGGAGATGTAGAAAACAAATGTCATATCCACATCACCAATGAACTATCATGGTCCAAACACACCAAGACAGTTGGGAAGAGGGCACGGCAACACCTTTTCCCCATCAGGAGAAAATATTTGGCATGGGTCCCCAGATCCTCAAAAAGCTCTACAGCTGCACCATCGAGAGCATCCTGAGTGGTTGCATCACCGCCTGGTATGGCAACTGCTTGGCATCTGAAGCTACATTAGGGTGCTACAGAGGGTAGTGTGTACGGCCCAGTAAATCACAGGGGACAAACTTCCTGCCATCCAGGATCTATATACTAGGCGGTATGTATCAGAGAAAAGGCCAAAAAATTGTCAAAGACTCCAACCACCCAAGTCATTGACACTTCTCTCTGCTACCACACGGCAAGCAGTACCGGAACGCCAAATCTAGGACCAAAAGGCTCCTTAACAATTTCTACCCCCAAGACATAAGACTGCTGAACAATTAATCAAATGGCCACCCGCACTATTTACATTGATGCCCACTCCCTCGCCCCAAATTCATATTACACTGCTGCTACTCGCTATGTATTATCTATGCATAGTCACTTTACCCCTACCTACATGTACAAATTACCTCGACTAACTTGTACCCCCACACATTGACTGGGTACCCCCTGTATATAGCCTCGCTATTGTTATTATAGTGTTACTTTTTATTATTTTCTACTTGGCAAATATTTTCTTAACTCTTTCTTGGACTACATTGTTGGTTAAGGGCTTGTAGTAAGTAAGCATTTCACCTGTTGTACTTGGCGCATGTGACAAATAAAGTTTGACTTGATATGTAGGCGGTGTGTGTATGTGTGCAAGACTCAGCAAGCCTTGGCGTCACACGAGTCTGAGCCGTCTTTCACATTTGTGAATGCAATATTCAATAATACACTACATGACCAACAGTGTGGACGTACTCAAACATCTAATTCCAAAATCATTTTAATATGGAGTTGGTCCCCCCCTTTACTGCTATAACAGCTTCCACTCTTCTGGGAAGGCTTTCTACTAGATGTTGGAACATTGCTGCGGGGACTTGCTTCCATTCAGCCACAAGAGCATTAGTGAGGTCGGGCACTGATTTAGGGTGATTAGGCCTGGCTCACAGTCGGTGTTCCAATTCCAACCCAAAGGTGTTTGATAGGGTTGAGGTCAAGGCTCTGTGCAGGCCATACAAGTTCTTCCACACAGATCAAACCATTTCTGTGTGGTCCTCCCTTCGTGCACGAGGGCATTGTCATGATGAAACAGGAAAGGGCCTTCACCAAACTATTGCCACAAGGTTGGAAGCACAGTATTGTCTAGAATGTCATTGTATGCCATAGCTTTAGGATCTCTCTTCACTGGAACTAAGGGGCCTAAAACAAACCATGAAAAACAGCCACAGACCATTAATCCTCATCCACCAAACTTTACAGTTGGCACTATGCATTCGGGTCGGTAGCATTCTCCTGGCATCCGCCAAACTCAGATTTGTCTGTCGGACTGCCAGATGGTGAAGCTTGATTCATCACTCCAGAGCCCGTTTCCACTGCTCCAGAGTCAAATGGCGGCAAGCTTTACAGCACACCAGCCGACGCTTGGCATTGTGCATGGTGATCTTAAGCTGGTGGTGTGCAGCTGCTTGGCCACGGAAACCCATTTCATGAAGCTCCCGACGAACAGTTCTTGTGCTGGAGTTGCATCCAGAGTCAGTTTGGAACTCAGTTGTGAGCTTTGCAACCGAGGACAGGTGGTTTCACGTTCTGTGAGCGTGTGTGGCCTACCTTTTCACAGCTGAGCCGTTGTTGCTCCTAGACGTTTCCACTCACAATAATGGCTTAGATGTTGAGGTCACCAGCTGAAAGGTGTTTCTTCCTCAGACACATTGGTGCGGCTGGCTTCCGGGTTAAGCCAGCAGTGTGTGAAGAAGCAGTGCGGCTTGGCAGGATCGTGTTTCTGAGGACGCATGGCTCTCGACCTTCAACTCTCCCGAGTCCGTAGAGGAGTTGAAGTGATGGAACAAGAATAACTACCAAATGTAAATCTCAAAATTGGGGAGGAAAATGGGGTGTAAGTACAAAAAATGATAAACTAATCAAAAGAAGTCATGCATCACACTGTTTGGAAAATCTATCTGTAGAAAAGGTGTGCGTGTGCCTAACCGTAGGGCCAGTGTATAGGTCCCAGGCTGCCTCTGGCTCTCTCTGATGAGGTAACTCCCCTCTGCCACACTCAGCAGCTGGTCAGCCTCCTCTCTGGAGATCATCCCATGGTACCTGGGGAGAAGACAGAAGATTGGAAATACAGATGCAGACTGGATTTTTTTTTAACTACAGCAATGACTAGTTTTGTATATAAATTCTACATTGAAATAATCCAACTTACTCTCTCCCATAGTATTTGGGCCGGTTATCCACCTGAAAGCAAATAAAATATTCCATTGATAAGTAAATCAAGAAAAATAGACTTCTGGTTTTCGGATTGTGAAGGTTGGAAGGTTAACCAGGGGAGAACTAAGTCACCGCAATAGTACTTTACTTGCATCAGCTATACCACTGGGATGCATTCCGTAGGACACAACACAACATCATGGAAGATAATAAAGAATTATCCACCGTATGCTACGCGACTTGACTACTGTTAAGACATATAGCAAACTTAAATAGGATCTAATGCCCACCATCTAGGTGTTTCCGAGAAAGGTCACTGGATAAGCACCATGGTCAGAGACAATGCTAGGATGCACAGGTGTCCATCAAGGGGCTGGCCAAGCCAGAATGTAATAATACTTCGTGAGACAGCTATAATTATTATTTTTTGCATCCCTTATCACACTCTTGCAAGCTTTTCTTTAATATATTCAACTGGCTATGAAGTGAAATGGCGGCACACACATACACACACACACACAGTGGGGCAAAAAAGTATTTAGTCAGCCACCAATTGTGCAAGTTCTCCCACTTAAAAAGATGAGAGGCCTGTAATTGTCATCATAGGTACACTTCAACTATGACAGACAAAATGAGAAAAAAAATCCCAGAAAATCACATTGTAGGATTTTTAATGAATTTAAGTATATGGTCAATAACAAAAGTTTCTCAATACTTTGTTATATACCCTTTGTTGGCAATGACAGAGGTCAAACGTTTTCTGTAAGTCTTCACAAGGTTTTCACACTGTTGCTGGTATTTTGGCCCATTCCTCCATGCAGATCTCCTCTAGAGCAGTGATGTTTTGGGGCTGTTGCTGGGCAACACGGACTTTCAACTCCCTCCAAAGATTTTCTTCTTATGAAGCCACTCCTTCATTGCCCGGGCGGTGTGTTTGGGATCATTGTCATGCTGAAAGATCCAGCCACGTTTCATCTTCAATACCCTTGGAAGGAGGTTTTCACTCAAAATCTCACGATACATGGCCCATTCATTCTTTCCTTTCCACGGATCAGTCGTCCTGGTCCCTTTGCAGAAAAACAGCCCCAAAGCATGATGTTTCCACCCCCATGCTTCACAGTAGGTATGGTGTTCTTTGGATGCAACTCAGCATTCTTTGTCCTCCAAACACGACAAGTTGAGTTTTTACCAAAAAGTTATATTTTGGTTTCATCTGACCATATGATATTCTCCCAATCTTCTTCTGGATCATCCAAATGCTCTCTAGCAAACTTCAGATGGGCCTGGACATGTACTGGCTTAAGCAGGGGGACACGTCTGGCACTGCAGGATTTGAGTGTGTGTTACTGATGGTAGGCTTTGTTACTTTGGTCCCAGCTCTCTGCAGGTCATTCACTAGGTCCCCCCGTGTGGTTCTGGGATTTTCACCGTTCTTGTGATCATTTTGACCCCACGGGGTGAGATCTTGCGTGGAGCCCCAGATCGAGGGAGATTATCAGTGGTCTTGTATGTCTTCCATTTCCTAATAATTGCTCCCACAGTTGATTTCTTCAAACCAAGCTGCTTACCTATTGCAGAGTCAGTCTTCCCAGCCTGGTGCAGGTCTACAATTTTGTTTCTGGTGTCCTTTGACAGCTCTTTGGTCTTGGCCATAGTGGATTTTGGAGTGTAACTGTTTGAGGTTGTGTACAGGTGTCTTTTATACTGATAAGTTCAAACAGGTGCCATTAATACAGGTAACAAGTGGAGGACAGAGGAGCCTCTTAAAGAAGAAGCTAGAAATCTTGCTTGTTTGTAGGTGACCAAATACTTATTTTCCACCATAATTTGCAAATAAATTCATTAAAAATCCTACAATGTGATTTTCTTTCTCATTTTGTCTGTCATAGTTGAAGTGTACATATGATGAAAATTACAGGCCTCTCTCATCTTTTTAAGTGGTAGAACTTGCACAATTGGTGGCTGACTAAATACTTTTTTGCCCCACTGTATATAATATATATATATATGTATGCATGCCGCCCCTTGTGTGCACATTCGGTAAAACCATATATCCTGGTATTGTACAGAAATGTTCTGAAAATAGGAATACCTCCCAACCCTAACTGCAACACAACAGTAATAAATGTTGATATGTGAATTTCTAGTAGATATTTCCGGTAGTGTAGGCCTGGACAACTGCACTGGATTCTCTGTGGCATTGACCACACTGTTAGTGTTGTCACATTCCCATAGAAACGTTGAGACCCCGCAGAGATATTAATTTCACTTCATAGCCAGTTGAATATATTAAAGAAAAAATTATATATATGGAAAAAAGTATTTGATCCCCTGCTGATTTTGTACATTTGCCCACTGACAAAGAAATGATCAGTCTATAATTTTAATGGTAGGTTTATTTGAACAGTGAGAGACAGAATAACAACAAAAATCCAGAAAAACGCATGTCAAAAATGTTATAAATTGATTTGCATTTTAATGAGGGAAATAAGTATTTGACCCCTCTCAAATCAGAAAGATTTCTGTCTCCCAGGTGTCCTTTATACAGGTAAGGAGCTGAGATTAGGAGCAAACTCTTAAAGGGAGTGCTACTAATCTCAGTTTGTTACCTGTGTAAAATACACCTGTCCACAGAAGCAATCAGATTCCAAACTCTCCACCATGGCCAATGAACATGAACAATGCCAATGAACATCTGAATGATTCAGAGGACAACTGGGTGAAAGTGTTGTGGTCAGATGAGACCAAAATAGAGCTCTTTGGCATCAACTCAACTCACCGTGTTTGAAGGAAGAGGAATACTGCCTATGACGCGAAGAACACCATCCCCACCGTCAAACATGGAGGTGGAAACATGTTTGGGGGTGTTTTTCTGCTAAGGGGACAGGACAACTTCACTGCATCAAAGGGACGATGGACGGGGCCACGTACCGTCAAATCTTGGGTGAGAACCTCCTTCCCTCAGCCAGGGCATTGAAAATGGGTCATGGATAGGTATTCCAGCATGACAATGACCCAAAACACACAGCCAAGGAAACAAAGGAGTGGCACAAGAAGAAGCACAGTCCTGGAGTGGCAAAGCCAGTCTCCAGACCTTAGTCCCATAGATCTGTGGCGGGAGCTGAAGGTTCGAGTTGCCAAACATCAGCCTCGAAACCTTAATGACTTGGAGAAGATCTGCACAGAGGAGTGGGACAAAATCCCTCCTGAGATGTGTGCAAACCTGGTGGCCAACTGCAAGAAACGTCTGACATGTGTGATTGCCAACAAGGGTTTTGCCACCAAGTACTAAGTCATGTTTTGCAGAGGGGTCCTAATACTTATTTCCCTCATTAAAATGCAAATCAATTTACAACATTTTTGACATGCATTTTTCTGGATTTTTTTGTTGTTATTCTGTCTCTCACTGTTCAAAATAAACCTACGATTAAAATTAGACTGATAATTTCTTTGACAGTGGGCGAACGTACAAAATCAGCAGGGGATCAAATACTTTTTTTTTTCGATCGATCGATAGATAGATAGATATACACACACACACACACACAGTTGAGGTCTGACGTTTACATACACTTAGGTTGGAGTCATTAAAACTCGTTCAACCACTCCACAAGTTTCTTGTTAGCAAACTGTAGTTTTGGCAAGTCGGCTAGAACATCTACTTTGTGCATGACACAAGTAATTTTTCCAACAATTGTTTACGGACAGATTATTTCACTTATAATTCACTATATCACAATTCCAGTGGGTCAGAAGTTTACATACACTAAGTTGACTGTGCCTTTAAAAAGCTTGGAAAATTCCAGAAAAGAATGTCATAGCTTTGACAGGCTAATTGACCTAATTTGAGTCAATTGGAAGTGTACCTGTGGATGTATTTCAAGGCCTACCTTCAGACTCCGTGCCTCTTTGCTTGACATCATGGGAAAATCAAAAGAAATCAGCAAAGACCTCAGAAAAAAAATTGTAGTCCTCCACAAGTCTGGTTCATCCTTGGGAGCAATTTCCAAACGCCTGAAGGTACCACGTTCATCTGTGCAAACAATTGTACACAGGTATAAACACCATGGGACCACGCAGCCGTCATACCGCTCAGGAAAGAGACGCGTTCTGTCTCCTAGAGATGAGAGTACTTTGGTGAGAAAAGTGCAAATCAATCCCAGAACAGCAGCAAAGGACCTTGTGAAGATGCTGGAGGACACAGATACAAAAGTATCTATATCCACAGTACTATATCGACATAACCTGAAAGGCCACTCAGCAAGGAAGAAGCCACTGCTCCAAAACCGCCATAAAAAAAGCAAGACCACGGTTTGCAACTGCACATGGGGACAGAGATTGTACTTTTTGAAGAAATGTCCTCTGGAATGATGAAACGAAAATAGAACTGTTTGGCCATAATGACCATCGTTATGTTTAGAGGAAAAAGGGTGAGGCTTAGAAGCCGAAGAACACCATCCCAACCATGAAGCACGGGGGTGGCAGCATCATGTTGTGGGGGTGCTTTGCTACAGGAGAGACTGGTGCATTTCACAAAATAGATGGCATCATGAGGCAGGAAAATTATGTGGATATTTTGAAGCAACATCTCAAGACATCAGT
This sequence comes from Oncorhynchus tshawytscha, assembly GCF_018296145.1. NCBI lineage: Eukaryota > Metazoa > Chordata > Actinopteri > Salmoniformes > Salmonidae > Oncorhynchus > Oncorhynchus tshawytscha. Next base: position 16,144,343 of record NC_056435.1, read on the forward strand.
CAGGAAGTTTAAGCTTGGTTGCAAATGGGTCTTCCAAATGGACAATGACCCCAAGCATATTTCCAAACTTGTGACAAAATGGCTTAAGGACAACAAAGTTGAGGTATTGGAGTGGCAAACACAAAGCCCTGACCTCAATCCTATAGAAAACGTATGGGCAGAATTCAAAAGGTGTGTGCGAGCAAGGAGGCCTACAAACCTGACTCAGTTACACCAGCTCTGTCAAGGAGGAATGGGCCAAAATTCACCCAACTTATTTAGCACCTAAAGCTGCAATATGTAACTTTTGTGACCAGAACAAATTCACATAGAAATGTGAGATATAGATTTGTTATTCTCTTTGAAAGCAAGTCAATGAGAAATTGAAAGCAAGGCTATTATTGAAAGCAAGTCAATTACCTCAGAGGTGCAGGTCAGTCGCCGTGGATGTGGTGCCTCCTGCTGGAGCTGATACACTTGTGCAAAAACAGAACACAGTAAAACATGATTACAGTGCTCCCTACAATATTTTCATCATTAGAATACATTTATACTCACGGTAAGATTTCCACACTGGCGGCCTGTATTCATCATGGTCTGAGGAAAGAAGAACATAATTTCAAGTCTTAAAAAACTTTAACATTGACACACTACCAAAAATCTTTTATTTCCTGATTGACAGTGCCTCCAGGTGGTCATTCTATCACACTACACTTAAACTGTGTTGATTAAGCCACCCTGACAAATTAGATTTTCTACAGATTCAGTAACAGACAAGATATTTTTGACCCCAAACAAATGATTACATTAGCAGGCCTTCAGCACAATACAGGGTCACTCATTTTAGGCTAGACGCAAGATACTATGCAACTAGCCTAATCAACAATACCAAACTAATGCTGTGGGAAAATTAGCATTTTATGCAAATTCAGAATAAATCTAACATTGATATTAGCTTAGGCTTATTGTACTTGAGAAGTAAGTTCATCAATAAATTAAAACATTTATACATTATGGTGCCAAGCCAAACTGTTTTATGAGGGCTTTACTTTTCACACATCCGCCATTGTTGGTATGGTCGCTGTCTCCACTCGTAGCAACATATCCTTATAAAAAAATACCACTGTTCTATACTGAACCATACCACTACCGTAGCACATGCAGTTTGGGTCGACACCATTGTGTAGGATAGCTTTAAAGAGAGCTACTACTTACTACTGACAAATATTTCAATTAGGCTACTACAAGGATGTTCTGACCCTCAAATAGCTATTGCACTACATAGGACTGCAGACTGTGCTTTCAATCACACCATGAAAGGACTATGGCATGTGTGTTCTGACAGAATACACTGGATATCTGTCCCAAAGCACAGCGCTTCCAGTCTCATCCCCCACAGCCTGGAAGTTAGCTCGATCTTAAACTTGAAATGCACGTAATTTCCAGCCCCCTAACCGTTCTGTATGTATTTTCTCTCCCTCTCCTAGTTCAAATGTTACTGATATGTCAATGTTTTTTTGTTTAATGCAACAACAAAAAAGGCAAGACTGTAGTCTACTATTCCACCTCATGAAAAGTCTTGTGATACCCTTTGGTGATGAAGGGGTTTTAACATGGCTTAAAACGCTATAATACATGAACGTTGACAACGACTTAAATAAACTGTTAGTTAGCTAGCGTTAGCTATCGAACATCGTATCTACAAATCTGATGACGCAAAATACGGTGTTTCTATACTGTGCGAAAGAACTCTACAGGCCTCCCGACAAGGCCAAAAAAAATGCTGGCCAGATGGACAAACACAGATCACATTTCTATAGCAAAACATTTGCATATCTGTCACATGCATTACTAGGAAGCTGGCGTTAGAGCTGGTATTGGAACTAGCGAGGTATCAAACTGACAGAAAGGAACAGTTAACTAGCTAACGTTAGTTAACTTACCAAATACATTTAGAGCCATTCTTGGTGCGATAACTGATGCGCAATATGACTATTTCCACCGCCGTTAGAAAGCTGATAAGGGGAATACAGTGAATAAATATTATTTTGCGAGAAAACATTCAGCAACTAGGAAAAAAAATTGAAAACTGTATCAAAGTGTTTATACTACAATAACAGAGCCAGTCCAGGCTAGATAGCGTTGGACACTTAAGTTAACGCGTTTGCTCACACTGAGTCACCGCTAGTAGTACCGCCGACTTCATGACAAAAATAAACAAACCTAAGGAATGGGAACAGGCGTAGATGCAAACATGCATTTATCTACAGTGAGGGTAAAGCCTATATGTAATGTATCCGGTTGCATATGCATGCATATAGCTAATATAATTGATCCCAACAAACACCGTATCTATATTCTATAACGAAGTCGCCATCTTGTGATATCACGTGACCATCAGCCTCAATTTTAGGCCGTAGTTTTACCATGGTTACCATGTGAAGCTGCTCAGAAAAGGATGGGGCAGGGTTGGTGCTATCTGGGATCCTTAGGATGTCCCTACCCGTAACTATTTTACATTTCAATTTGGGAAGTCCCAAGGATCCCGGAAAGCATGGACCGGTGCAGCAGCAATCCAGTTAAATCACCATGTTAGAAGGATGACAGAATCCATACATCTGATTAGATTAATATACCGTTGAGATGTCCTTGTAATTTCGTTCTCGTTTTTTTGGGACATCCTAAATGGAAATCTTAACTGCAAATTCGGCTCTGCAAGTAGGCCTAGTACAGGCAATGTTTGAGCTAACGATTCATAAATCCTGCAGTCCAAAGGTAAGACCACTACTTGTGCCACCAGTCAAACACACGTACACATGGATTGTGTGTTGTAGATATGTGGTAGTAGAGTAGGGGCCTGATGGCCCATACCTAATATGTTGTGAATGTATTATGTTTATTTTTTACAACTGCCTTAATTTTGCTGGACCCCAGGAAGAGTAGCTGCTTCCTTGGCAGCAGCTAATGGGGATTTATAATAAATAGAAATACAAAATACCTATTCTATCATGGAAGGTGTGTGTGCTACCAACTTGATCTTGTAGGGTCATGAGAAGGAGCACAGGCCTTGTGCCAGGCACCATAATAGTAATTTATTACACATGTAGGCTGTACTTGGCAGCTATAGCGTAATTACATACATAGCACATAAGTAATTAAACAGTTAAAAATCAGGATGGGGGCAGAAGCAGTTTGTTTTTGGTAGTGTCAATGGGCTGAGCAGCAGGAGGCAGCATTCACAGGAATGAAGAATTAAGGTCACAGCAAGGGGGGTTATTGGTCAGAATCAGACAGGTCCAAAGCCATTAGCAGCACACTGCACTGTCCACTCACATACAACCAGTTGCATTATTCCCTCCCCCCTCTTAAAGCATCCTCCTAGCATTAGCACCAAGTCAACTATGCTCCAACAAAGGCTATCCCACTATTACAAAGCAATGCATAGTGTGAGAAATAATGGAGGGTCAATTCAAAAGCCCAGGCACTGCACAGGATCCAAACTCCATGTTTTGTATTCAATATAGAAAGTGAAATTCAATGGACCCAAACTGTTTCAATTTAGCATGCAGATAAAATTAAACAGCCAATGTTAGATCATCTCTGCTATGAATGTTTTAACTACCGGTATCCATAAATAATATCTGCTCATGACAACCAAAATGTTTACTTAGCGCTATGAAGTTTATAATCTCAAAATGCAAGAGATTGGAAGTGTCTATTCAATTGTAATCCAACAGCTGAACTAAAACTCACCAAATCTAAAATATCTTCAAGATCACGCGAAATGTATGGCTTTGGGGTGAAGTTTGCCCTAGGTAAAGAGCTCAGATCAGCTTCCCCAATCCCAACGCAAAACTGACCCAATATCAGCATCTATTGGCAACTTTAACATATATTAAATGGCTGTTCTAAAAAAATAAATGCAAAGCAGAGTCAAGTTGATCATTTTTCATGGAATAGCAGAAGAGGACATTGTATTACACCAGTGAAAGATGACTTCAGTATTTATTACAATTAAGAAAAGCATATGATAACCAAAAGTACAGTAAAAATGTACTTAAACTCACTTGATTGCAATCAACCTTAACATACCTATATGCTTTGTTTTGAGCTGAAGGGCACACACTAGAGAAATGCATTTGTTAATCCAAAATCTGGTGTTCCTTTAAATGTTTTGCAGGGAAGTGGGGCTACACACAAAATAACTAAACAATTTTAAAGTGAAATACATGCATTTAATTCTGTAATTGGTTACATTTTTACAATACATGCCTTTTCTTTTGTCAGCCTTCAACAAAAACTTGGAAAATGTACAATTCTATGACCAACACTGAACAATTTGGGTTGCTCGAGTAAAATAGGTAGCCACAGCTGTGGTTTCAAAATCATGATCACCATCTGCAGTAGACCTATTTACATGGCAAACAGGATCAGGAAAGCAACCATCAAGCAGAACAGACCCATGGCTTCAGACAGGGCAAATCCCAGGATAGCATAGGAGAAAAGCTGCTGCTTTAGGGAAGGGTTCCTGGGGAGAAAAAAAATAATAATAATTGCTAGTGCCATGAATCAAAACTGTGGGAGAGACTTGCAGCCATAGCGATTGTTTACCATTTTCACAAACATTGTAAAACAAATGACAAAAATCAACAAAGATTCACATAAAGGGCATAAAGTAGGGCACCATATTTATAAAAAAAAATGTACCTTTATTTAACTAGGCAAGTCAGTTAAGAACAAATTCTTATTTTCAATGACGGCCTAGGAACAGTGGGTTAACTGCCTGTTCAGGTTGCAGAACAACAGATTTGTACCTTGTCGGCTCGGGGATTTGAACCTTCCGGTTACTAGTCCAAGTCTAACCACTAGGCTACCCTGCCGCCCCAATATCTACTAATGGCAATAATTACCTTGCATAGCCGATGATAAGGCTGCCGAACACAGTCCCGATTCCAGCACCAGAACCAGCCACTCCAACTGTGGCAGCTCCAGCGCCGATGAACTTGGCTGCTGTGTCAATGTCTCTGCTCACAGCACTAGTCTGGAAACCCCGCAGTGCTACCTGAGAAAAGGCACTCTGTGGCACAAAGTCAGTGCTAGCCTGGGAGCAACAAATAAAAAGTCACAAAAAAATAATGAACCAATTGATCATAAAAACAGCTTGAAGATAAATATTACAATCATTTATGATTAAGACAACACTTAAATCATTGCAGAGGGGTCCAATAAAATTTGGAAGAGAACAGAGGGCTGTTTCCTTATCATTTCTATCAGCAACATTTTACCTAAGGAAAAAAAATCTAGACTAAAAGGTAGCATCAGTTGTCCATAGAAGTTTGTTGTTCCTCAGGGTAAAGGCGCTAAGGGGTAAAAGGGGCAGGTAGACACTCACCTCTCCTGTTCTGACATCCGGTCGGGAAAGCACAGACGCAGAGAGAGGTCTGTATAATGCCCTGGATCCAGCACGGACCTGCACATTTTTATAAAATGGTATACGTTAAGTGATGCAACTTCCATAACATTATTGTAACTTGATTATAAACACACCACTACAAAAAGAAATAACATTTGTTAACAGTCGCAAGGGGACACATGGCCAAATCATATGTACATCACCACTGACCAACTGTACAAGTCAGATGTGGGCAGTACAACAAGTAACTAGTAGCTTGCTACATACTACTAGCAAGCTACAGAGCCCCCCTCCCACACACACTGAGGAGAATGTGCTGTTAAACATGACAAATGCATGGAAGCACTGCAGTGTTTAGTTCCAAATATCTGCCTCTACTGAACCAGCCCTTGCAGATGTCCTAGACGACCAACTCAGAGGGCATTATGGAGTGGATCAATATGGAGTGCCATGGTCCAAAATACACAAACGCCAAACTGGCAAAGGGCACAACTAGGATTGACATTACTAGTAGCAAATGCACATAGCCAAATGAAATCAGTCTTTGCTGCTTTATTTCTGCATGACCTTGAAATTACAAAGTCTCATTGGCTCATTCGAAAGCTAACGAGCGATGGTTAGCAACCTAACGTAAGCATAGCTAAAGCTGGCAACCTAGCTTAGGTGACAAGAGGTAACGTTATTTCCTAAGAGCAGGTTTAACAATTATTATAATTATTTTTAAAGGTTAGCTAGCTACGTTGATTTCAATTACATTTCAAGCCAAGTTACTTACAATTCAGTGTGCACAATTGCATGCACTGAAACGTTACAGCAGTTCGTTCCTATGTCACAAATAAGTATAAATTCAGCAGGCCCATCTAACTTGCCTAGTTAACATTATGCTATGACAACTTATATGCATCATTACTTTCACAACTCACCAGTGCAGGCGTAGAAACGAACTTCGCACAGGCGTACATATTAGTTTAATGTGTTGACTGATCAAATCAACTAGACGAGTCACCTGGTTGTCTCAAAAAAAAGAGAGAACAGTCGCTAAGGTCAATGATAATTTCACTACAAATTCAAAGATACAGCGAATCCATGAAAACGATTAACGTTATGTGCAAAACAACTGTATTCACATAAATTATGTGTCGGTGTGGGATCAAAAAGACTTTAGATAGAAGATGAAAATGGATTGTTAAAATGTTTCAGCGTAGATCCCCATTTGCCTCCCCTTCACTTACCGGCTGCAGAGGTCGAAGCGCTGAGGAACAACTGCGCATGCCCGAAACCGTATTTAATCATATTCCCGGATGACGGGTTTACGACATCAGACCTCATTCCTTAGCTAGCACCTTTGTTAGAATATTGGAAAGAAAAATAGTACAATCACAGCGTATTCAATATTGTTCCTATCAACCATCTATGTTTCTATTTATCAATCAAATATCTATTGTATTCGTTTCAATGACAATGTGACGTATTTTAATCATGCTACTAGTGATAATAAACTCATAAACGCAGGGTGATAGTAGGGCACACTCAAAAGGGTTTCTTTCTACTTGTGTGAGTGCCACACTGTTCACCAGTGATGTTGAACTGCTATTTTTAAATTCTCTGTGAATGTATGTATCAGTTTTACCCCACATATTTGTTTTAACCCCAAAATAATTTTGAATTCTAGTTTTCCTGTTCTTTAGCCTTTTGTTGTATTCATATATGGACAGTGTCATCCTTTTCAAATGTTCTCTTGTATATTACATTTTTTTTAAATATATAAAACCATTAATTTATTTATTGAGTTTGGTTTTGCACTATAGCAGATCATATACAACATGATCCATCTCCAGCAGAGGGGGATGTGGTGTAAACAAATCAAATCAAATTTTATTTGTCACGTACACATGGTTAGCAGATGTTAATGCGAGTGTAGCGAAATGCTTGTGCTTCTAGTTCCGACAATGCAGTAATAACCAACAAGTAATCTAACTAACAATTCCAAAACTACAGTCTTATAAACAGTGTAAGGGGATAAGAGAATATGTACATAAGGATATATGAATGAGTGATGGTACAGAGCAGCATAGGCAAGATACAGTAGATGGTATCGAGTACAGTATATACATATGAGATGAGTATGTAAACAAAGTGGCATAGTTAAAGTGGCTAGTGATACATGTATTACATAAGGATACAGTCGATGATATAGAGTACAGTATATACGTATGCATATGAGATGAATAATGTAGGGTAAGTAACATTATATAAGGTAGCATTGTTTAAAGTGGCTAGTGATATATTTACATCATTTCCCATCAATTCCCATTATTAAAGTGGCTGGAGTTGAGTCAGTGTCAGTGTGTTGGCAGAAGCCACTCAATGTTAGTGGTGGCTATTTAACAGTCTGATGACCTTGAGATAGAAGCTGTTTTTCAGTCTCTCGGTCCCAGCTTTGATGCACCTGTACTGACCTCGCCTTCTGGATGATAGCGGGGTGAACAGGCAGTGGCTCGGGTGGTTGATGTCCTTGATGATCTTTATGGCCTTCCTGTAACATCGGGTGGTGTAGGTGTCCTGGAGGGCAGGTAGTTTGCCCCCGGTGATGTGTTGTGCAGACCTCACTACCCTCTGGAGAGCCTTACGGTTGAGGGCGGAGCAGTTGCCGTACCAGGCGGTGATACAGCCCGCCAGGATGCTCTCGATTGTGCATCTGTAGAAGTTTGTGAGTGCTTTTCGTGACAAGCCAAATTTCTTCAGCCTCCTGAGGTTGAAGAGGCGCTGCTGCGCCTTCTTCACGATGCTGTCTGTGTGAGTGGACCAATTCAGTTTGTCTGTGATGTGTATGCCGAGGAACTTAAAACTTGCTACCCTCTCCACTACTGTTCCATCGATGTGGATAGGGGGGTGTTCCCTCTGCTGTTTCCTGAAGTCCACAATCATCTCCTTAGTTTTGTTGACATTGAGTGTGAGGTTATTTTCCTGACACCACACTCCGAGGGCCCTCACCTCCTCCCTGTAGGCCGTCTCGTCGTTGTTGGTAATCAAGCCTACCACTGTTGTGTCGTCCGCAAACTTGATGATTGAGTTGGAGGCGTGCATGGCCACTCAGTCGTGGGTGAACAGGGAGTACAGGAGAGGGCTCAGAACGCACCCTTGTGGGGCCCCAGTGTTGAGGATCAGCGGGGAGGAGATATTGTTGCCTACCCTCACCACCTGGGGGCGGCCCGTCAGGAAGTCCAGTACCCAGTTGCACAGGGCATGGTCGAGACCCAGGGTCTCGAGCTTGATGACGAGCTTGGAGGGTACTATGGTGTTGAATGCCGAGCTGTAGTCAATGAACAGCATTCTCACATAGGTATTCCACTTGTCCAGATGGGTTAGGGCAGTGTGCAGTGTGGTTGAGATTGCATCGTCTGTGGACCTATTTGGGCGGTAAGCAAATTGGAGTGGGTCTAGGGTGTCAGGTAGGGTGGAGGTGATATGGTCCTTGACTAGTCTCTCAAAGCACTTCATGATGACGGAAGTGAGTGCTACGGGCGGTAGTCGTTTAGCTCAGTTACCTTAGCTTTCTTGGGAACAGGAACAATGGTGGCCCCCTTGAAGCATGTGGGAACAGCAGACTGGTATAGGGATTGATTGAATATGTCCGTAAACACACCGGCCAGCTGGTCTGCGCATGCTCTGAGGGCGCGGCTGGGGATGCCGTCTGGGCCTGCAGCCTTGCGAGGGTTAACACGTTTAAATGTCTTACTCACCTCGGCTGCAGTGAAGGAGAGACCGCATGTTTTCGTTGCAGGCCGTGTCAGTGGCACTGTATTGTCCTCAAAGCGGGCAAAAAAGTTATTTAGTCTACCTGGGAGCAAGACATCCTGGTCCGTGACTGGGCTGGATTTCTTCCTGTAGTCCGTGATTAACTGTAGACCCTGCCACATGCCTCTTGTGTCTGAGCCGTTGAATTGAGATTCTACTTTGTCTCTGTACTGACGCTTAGCTTGTTTGATAGCCTTGCGGAGGGAACAGCTGCACTGTTTGTATTCGGTCATGTTACCAGACACCTTGCACTGATTAAAAGCAGTGGTTCGCGCGAATGCTGCCATCAATCCACGGTTTCTGGTTAGGGAATGTTTTAATCGTTGCTATGGGAACGACATCTTCAACGCACGTTCTAATGAACTCGCACACCGAATCAGCGTATTCGTCAATATTGTTATCTGACGCAATACGAAACATATCCCAGTCCACGTGATGGAAGCGGTTTTGGAGTGTGGAGTCAGCTTGGTCAGACCAGCGTTGGACAGACCTCAGCGTGGGAGCCTCTTGTTTTAGTTTCTGTCTGTAGGCAGGGATCAACAAAATGGAGTCGTGGTCAGCTTTTCCGAAAGGGGGGCGGGGCCTGGGACACTAGGTGTCCCAGGCCCCCTGTGTGATGTAGTGGCAGCTAGGCAAGGTATCATTCCAGCTATACTGACCCAATCCCAATGTCAACCCTCAACCTTAACGCCCTGGGCACTTCAGTGATCTGAGAAGGTTTGACAGGTGTTAGCAATATGGCATTAAATCCAACTAGCCTATCTGAAGCCTAGGTGGAGCTATTACCATATCTATGCCATGTCCTTTCAGATCTCCAATCTGCACAGGGAGTAGGGCAGTGGTAGCAATGCATAGTATTCAACTCTTACACTACGAGGTCCGGAGCCTGCTTGTTTTCTGTTATACCTGATAATTAATTGCACACACCTAGTGTCCCAGGTCTACATCAGTCCCTGATTAGAGGGGAACAATGGAAAAATGCAGTCGAACTGGCTTCGAGGTCCAGAGTTGATTTTAAAGGCCGTAGGGTCTTATGATTAAAATTGAGATTGGGCCACTGTGTAGGCACACACACACACACATGCACACATGCACGCACGCACACACGCACATGCACACGCACACACAAACACACGCACACGCACACACACACACACACACACACACACACACACACACACACACACACACACACACACACACACACACACACACACACACACACATATACTGTACATACACAAAAACAAATGACCAGCTTAAAAAAAGAGTTGGATTAACATTCCTTGTCCATTAAATGAATGGTATTTTAGAGATAAGAGCAAAATAATGATGAACTACTATTTTCATGCCCTACCTCCCTCAACGATCTGTCTTTGTGTGTTTGTCTGGGTATGTGAGGGAATGACAGGGGCGAACAGACATGCAATGATTGGTTCATAGACAGGGTCTCTACCTATGTCTTCAAGGACATGTAGATGTAGCCTAGCTAAATTCCCAATCTGACCCTCATACCATCATGGCCACCTAATCATCCCCAGCTTCCAATTGGCTCATTCATCCCCCTTCCTCTCCCCTGTAACTGTTCCCTGGGTCATTGCTGTAAATCAGAATGTGTTCTCAGTCAACTTACCAGGTAAAATAAAGGTTGAGTGAAACATTTAAATGAAGATATTATACTGCATCGCCAAGGTTCTTAAATAACAGCAGTCTGAAGCTGATTAAAAGGCTTGGAGAGATGTATCATTAATGTATTGTGCTTGACCTTTTCTTCACATCAATATGACATTTAAATATCTAAACACATGCTTGGAAATTCACAAATGTGGACAACATACAGTAATTGTATTTGCATTTATTATGGGTCCCCATTCATTTTCCTGGGGTCCTTCAAAATTAAGGCAGTTATACAATTTTAAAAACATTACTCTACATTAATTACAGAATTCACAACACAATAAGTGTGTGCCCTCAGGCCCCTACTCCAATACCACATATCTTGCAATGCAAAATCCATGTGTACATGTGTGTATGTATGTTATCATGTGTGTGTATGCATGTGTCTGTGCCTATGTGTGTGTTGCTTCACAGTCCCCACTCTTCCTTAAGGTGTATTTTTACCTGCTTTTTAACTCTGATTCTACTGCTTGCATCAGTTACCTGGTGTGGAATAGAGTTCCATGTAGTCATGGCTCTATGTAGTACTGTGAGCCTCCCATAGTTTGTTCTGGACTTTGGAACTGTGAAGAGACCAATGGTGGCATGTCTTGATGGGCATGCATGTGTGTCCAAGCTGTGTGCTAGTATTTTAAACAGACAGCTCAGTACATTCAGCTTGTCAACACCTCTTACAAAAACAAGTAATGATGAAGTCAATCTCTCTTCCACTTTGAGCCATGAGAGATTGACATGCATGGCATTAATGTTAGCTCTCCGTGTACTTTTAAGGGCCAGCCATGCTGCCCTGTTCTGAGCCAATTGTAATTTTCCCAAGTCCCTCTTTGTGGCACTTGACCACACGACTGAACAGTAGTCTAGGTGTGACAAAATTAGGACCTGTAGGACCTGCCTAGTTGATAGTGTTGTTAAGAAGGCAGAGCAGCACTTTATTATGGACAGACTTCACCCCATCTTAGCTACTGTTGTATCAATATGTTTTGACCATGATAGTTTTACAATCCAGGGTTACTCCAGGCAGTTTAGTCACCTCAACTTGCTCAATTTCCACATTATTCATTACGAGATGTAGTTGAGGTTTAGGGTTTAGTGAATGATTTGTCCCAAATACAATGCTTTTAGTTTTGGAAATATTTAGGACTAACTTATTCTTTGCTACCTATCCCGAAACCAACTACAGCTCTTTGTCAAGTGTTGCAGTCATTTCAGTCGGTATAGTAGCTGACGTGTATAGTGTTGAGTCATCCGCATACATAGACACACTGGCCTTGCTCAAAGACAGTGAAATGTCGTTAGTAAACATTGAAAAAAGCAAGGGGCCTAAAAAGCTACCCTGGGGAATTCCTGATTCTACCTGGATTATGTTTGAGATGATTCCATTAAAGAACACCCTCTGAGTTCTGTTAGACAAGTAACTCTTTATCCACATTATAGCAGGGCATGTAAAGCCATAACACATCAAGTTTTTCCAGCAGTAGACTATGATCGATAATGTCAAAAGCTGCACTGAAGTCTACAAGACAGCCCCCACAATAATTTTATCATAAATTTCGCTCAGCCAATCATCAATCATTTGTGTAAGTGATGTGCTTGTTGAGTATCCTTTCCTACATGCGTGCTGAAAGTCTGTTGTCAATTTGTTTTCTGTTAAATAGCATTCTATCTGGTCAAACACCATTTTTTGGGTTGATAACAGACTGATTGATTGGCTGTTTGAGCCAGTAAAGGGGGCTTTACTATTCTTGGGTAGAGGAATGACTTTAGCTTCCTTCCAGGCCTGAGGGCATACACTTTCTAGTTGGCTTAAATTTAAGATGTGGCAAAAAGGAGTGGCAATATCACCTGCTATTATCCTCTGTCACCCCTGTGTTTTGATAGACAACAATAATTTTTTCACCTCTTCCACACTGACTTTACAGAATTCATAACTACAATTCTTTTCTTTCATCATTTGGTCAGATACACTTGGATGTGTAGTGTCAGCGTTTGTTGCTGGCATGTCATCCCTAAATTTGCTAAACTTGCCAATGAAAAAGTAATTAAAGTAGCTGGCAATATCAATTTGTTTTGTGACAAATGAGCCATCATCTGATTCAATGAATGATGGAGCCGAGATGACATTTTTCCAAAAATTTAATTTAAGGTGCGCCAAAGCTCTTTACTATCATTCTTTATATAATTTATCTTTGTTTCATAGTATAGTTTCTTTTTGTTTTTATTTAGCTTAGTCACATGATTTCTTAATTTGCAGTACATTTGCCAATCAATTGGTCTGCCAGACTTATGTGCCATACCTTTTGCCTCATCCCTCTCAACCATACAATTTTTCAATTCCTCATCAATCCAAGGGGATTTAACAGTTTTTACAGTAATTTTCTTAATGGGTGAGTGCTTATTAGTAACTGGAATAAGCAATTTCATAAATGAGTCAAGTGTAGCGTCTGGTTGCTCCTCATTACACACCACAGACCAGCAAATACTATTTACATATGAATCACTACCAAATTTATTGTATGACCTCTTATACATTATATTAGGCCCAGCCCTTGGAAGCTAGGTTTTCCTAGATATGGCAATTATATTGTGATCACTACATCCAATGGATTTGGATAATGCTTTAAAGCAAATTTCTGCAGCATTAGTAAAGATGTGATCAATACATATTGATGATTTCCTTCCTGTGCTGTTTGTAACTACCCTGGTTGATCTAAAACCTGAACCAGGTTGCAGGCACTGGTTACAGTTTGACATTCTTTCTTGAGTGGGCAGCTTGATGACACCCAGTCAATATTTAAATCACCCAGAAAATATACTTCTCTGTTGATATCACATACATGATCAAGCATTTCATACATATTATCCAGATACTGACTGTTAGCACTTGGTGGTCTATAGCAGCTTCCCAAAAGAAGGGGCTTTAGGTGAGGCAGATTAAGCTGTAGCCATATTACCTAAATAGTATTTAACATTAGATCGTCTCTAAGCTTTAAAGGAATGTGGTTCTTTATATAAACCATGTTTTGCCATGTATAACCATGTACTGCTACCACTGTATCATCAAAGGTATTATCTAAGTGAATTTCAAAGATTGTCAGAATATGGAAGTAATCTGTTACAAGCAAGTTATTGACTTCATGGACTTTGTTTCTCAGGCCGCATATGTTAATATGGGCTATTTTAGCACTATTCTGGGACTCTTGATTGTTTTTAATGCTTTACTGGGAAGCTTATCAGAAGTAGTCTTGCTCATGCTATTTATATTGGAGCTGATAGTGCAGGGTGAAATGCACAAAGTGCTCTTCCTACTAGGGCACGCCACCTCATTGCTAATGGTGTAACTCTGATTCATATGCTCCTGATTACTGCATACAATAGTAGCAGGATCAACAGAGTTATTCAGGGCAATTAGGGGGACATAAATTACATAGTGTCCGCAAACGCCACAAGGAAAATGTACATTTGATGCAGCATTATGACAACTCACTGTAGATCATAGTCTGCTGCTGGAAAAACATACTTGTTATGGATTTACACCCACTGCTATAATGTGGATAAAGAGTTATTTGTCTAACAGAACACAGAGGGTAGAAGCCTATCAAATATAATCCAGTTAAAATTAAGAAATCCCTAGGTAGCTATTTAGGCCCCTTGCTTTTAAAATGTTTTATGAACGACATGACACTGGCTTTGAGTAAAGCGTGAGTGTCTACAGTTGGAGTAGGAAGTTTACATAGACTTAGGTTGGAGTCATTAAAACTCATTTTTCAACAACTCCACAACTTTGTTGTTAACAAACTATAGTTTTGACAAGTCAGTTAGGACATTTACTTTGTGCATGAGACAAGTAATTTTTCCAACAGTTGTTTGCAGACAGATTATTTCACTTACAATTCACTGTATCACAATTCCAGTGGGTCAGAAGTTTACATACACTAAGTTGACTGTGCTTTAAACAGCTTGGAAAATTCCAGAATATGATGTCATGGCTTTAGAAGCTTCTGATAGGCTAATTGACATAATTTGAGTCAATTGGAGGTGTACCTGTGGATGTATTTCAAGGCCTACCTTCAAACTCAGTGCCTATTTGCTTGACATCATGGGAAAATCAAAAGGAATCAGCCAAGACCTCAGAAAAAAATGGTATACCTCCACAAGTCTGGTTCATCCTTGGGAGCAATTTCCAAATGCCTGAAGGTCATCTATACAAACAATAGTACACAAGTATAAACACCATGGGACCACGCAGCCATCATACCGCTCAGGAAGGAGACGTGTTCTGTCTCCTAGAGATGAACATCCTTTGGTGCGAGAAGTGTAAATCAATCCAAAACAACAGCTGGAGGCTCCGGACCGCATACCGTTGCTGGAGACTCCGGAACGCCGACCGTCGCTGGAAGCTCTGGACCGCGGTCCCTCTCAGGATGTTCCGGACCGCCGACCGTCGCTGGGGGCTCCGGACCGCGGACCGTCGCTGGAGCATCCAGACCGCCTCAGGAGGTTCCGGACCACGGACCATCTCAGGAGGTTCCGGAACGCGGACCGTCATTAGAGGTTCTGGACCGCGGACCGTTATTGGAGGTTCGGGACTGTGAAATGTCGCCGGAAGCTCTGGACTGGGAACTGTCGCCGGAAGCTCTGGACTGGGAACTGTCGCCGGAAGTTTTGTACTAGGAACTGTCACCGGAAGCTCTGGACTGTGGAGGCGTACTGGAGGCCTGATGCGTGGGACCGGTACAGGTGGTACCGGGCTGATGACATGCACCTCAGAAGGAGTGCGGGGAGGAGTCACAGGACGTACTGGACTGTGGAGACACACTGGAGGCCTGATGCGTGGGACCGGAACAGGTGGCACCGGGCCGATGACACGCACCTCAGGGCGAGTGTGGGGAGTAGCACAGGACGCACTAGGCTGTGAAGGTGCGCTGGAGACACAGTATGCATGGCCGGCGCAGGATATACTGGGCCGTGGAGGCGCACTGGAGGTCTGGAGCGTAGAGCTGGCACAACGCGTCCCGGCAAGTGCGGGGCGCTGGCACAGGACGTACTGGGCTGTGAAGGCGCACTGGCGACACATTGCGTAGAGCCAGCGCAGGATATCCTGGACCGAGGAGGCGTACTGGAGACCAGGAACGCTGAGACGGCACCACCCATCCTGGCTGGATGCTCACTTTCGCACGGCAAGTGCGAGGAGCTGGCACAGAATGCACCGGGCTGTGGATGCGCACTGGAGACACATTGCGTATCTCCGCAAAACATGGTGCCGGTCCCACGCTCCTCACGGCGACTGTCTTGCTCTAGACACCAAAACATCCACTCTACCTCATCACTCCCCTCAGCTCTCTCACAATACTCCTCGCTCAGTCTATCCCAATATTCCTCTTCGCTTTCAGACTCGCACCTCGGCTTTGCCGACCAACCCGTGTGCTCCCTCCCAAAAGCATTCTGAGGTTGCCTCTCAGGCTTCCGTCGTGGTCGTGAACTTCGGAGTCGCGGTTGATCCTCCTTTGCTGCCTCCTGCATCTGCTTCCATGAAAGGCTTTCGTCTCCTGCCAATATCTCCTCCCATGTCCAGGATGTCTTCTCCTCCTGGCCACGCTGCTTGGTCCGTTTGTGGTGGGATCTTCTGTCACGCTCGTTGAAATGAGTGGACCAAGATGCAGCGTGGTATGTTTCCATCCTTTGACTTAGAAGAGAAACTTAAAGCACAAAAACAGTAAAGCAAATAAACGAAACGTGAAGCTACATGCAGTGCAAGCAACTACACACAAACATAGTCAAGATCCCACAAAGCACAAAAAGGGTAAATGGCTGCCTAAATATGTTCCCCAATCTGAGACAACGATAAACAGCTGCCTCTGATTGGGAATCATACCAGGCCAACATAGATATATAATTATCTAGATGACCCACCCTAGTCACACTCTGACCTAACCAACATAGAGAATAACAGGCTCTCTATGGTCAGGGCGTGACATCTCTCTACTATTATTAATATTAGACCCCTCCTGTCTCAGCCTCCAGTATTTATGCTGCAGAAGTTTATGTGTCGGGGGGGATCTAGGGTCAGTTTGTTATATCTGGAGTACTTCTCCTGTCCTATCCGGTGTCCTGTGTGAATTTAAGTATGCTCTCTCTAATTCTCTCTCTCTTTCTCTCTTTCTTTCTCTCTCTCGGAGGACCTGAGCCCTAGGACCATGCCTCAGGACTACCTGACATGATGACTCCTTGCTGTCCCTAGTCCACCTGGCCGTGCTGCTGCTCCAGTTTCAACTGTTCTGCCTGTGATTATTATTATTTGACCATGCTGGTCATTTATGAACATTTGAACATTTTTGCCATGTTCTGTTATAATCTCCACCCGGCACAGCCAGAAGAGGACTGGCCACCCCACATAGCCTGGTTCCTCTCTAGGTTTCTTCCTAGGTTTTGGCCTTTCTAGGGAGTTTTTCCTAGCCACCGTGCTTCTACACCTGCATTGCTTGCTGTTTTGGGTTTTAGGCTTGGTTTCTGTACAGCACTTTGAGATATCAGCTGATGTACGAAGGGCTATATAAATAAATTTGATTTGATTTGATATTATTCTGACATTTCACTATCTTAAAATAAAGTGGTGATCCTAACTGACCTAAAACAGGGAATTTTTACGAGGATTAAATGTCAGGAATTGTGAAAAACTGTGTTTAAATGTGTTTGTCTAAGGTGTATGGAAACGTCCAACTTCAACTGTATGTATGCGGATGACTCAACACTATACAAGTCAGCTACTACTGCGACTGAAATGACTGCAACACTCAACAAGGAGCTGCAGTTAGTTTCAGAGTGGGTGGCAAGGAATAAGTTAGCCCTAAATATTTCTAAAACTAAAAGCATTGTATTTTGAACAAAACACCCACTAAAACCTTAACATCAACTAAATCTTGTAATAAATCATGTGTAAATTGAGCATGTTGAGATGACTAAACTACTTGGAGTAACCCTAGATTGTAAACTGTCATGGTCAAAACATATTGATGCAGTAGTAGCTGAGATGGGAAGAAGTCTGTCTATTATAAAGCGATGCTCTTCCTTCTTAACAACATTATCAACAAGGCAGGTCCTACAGGCCTTAGTTTTGGCTCACCCTGACTACTGTTCAGTCATGTCGATGCCATAAAAAAGGACTGAGGAAAATTGCAATTGGCTCAGAACAGGGCAGCACGGCTGGCCCTTGGATGTACACAGAGAGCTAATATTAATAATATACATGTCAATCTCTCCTGGCTGAATGTGGAGGAGAGATTGACTTCATCACTACTTTTATCTATGAGAGGTATTGACATGTTGAATGTACTGAGCTGTCTGTCTAAACTACTGGCACACAGCTCGGACACCCATGCATACCCCACAAGACATGCCACCAGAGGTCTCTTCACAGTTCCCAAGTCCAGAACAGACTATGGGAGGCACACAGTACTACATAGAGCCATAACTACATGGAACTCTGTTTCACATCAAGTAACTGACACAAGCAGTAAAATTTGATTTAAAAAACATTTTAAAAACACCTTATGGAACAGCGGGGACTGTGAAGCAACACAAACATTGGCACAAACACACACACACACACACACACACAATAACATATGAGGTAAAGGGTGGCTACTTTGAAGGATATAAAATATATTTTGATTTGTTTCACACTTCTTTGGTTACTACATGATTCCATTTGTGTTATTTCATAGTTTTGATGTCATCACTATTATTCGACAATGTAGAAATTTGTTTTAAAAAATAAAGAAAAAACCCTTGAATGAGTAAGTGTGTCCAAACTTGTGACTGGTATTGCACATATTTCATAAACAGACAGATGGGGAGGTGCCAACGTCTGTTTGGAGATCAACTGTAAATGGGAGGATTTAGGACCTTCATCATACTCTACGATGATTTGTAAGGAATCTATAACAGTGATTTGATAAATCACTAATTTCATTTTGTACATTCATGGAAATGAGGTTGCTTGGTTTTTAAACATGTATTATATTTGTCTTATGTGACAGTGATTGTAATTGGATGCTTTTACTGGTTCAGTCTGCAGCTACACCCTAAGTCTGACTCAGAGGAGAGCAATAAAGTCACACTGATGGAGGTCCTGTGGGCTGCAGTATGTCTGCACCAGCAAATTCCAGAAAGTTCCATTTGTAGATAGAAAATAATTTTGCAGGAATACTTTACATTTTTCGTTTTTGATAAAAAGGCATTCTTACATAAATTGCTTTTCAATCAACCCAGCCTATCAAAACAAAATCAAATAAAATTGTATTTGTCACATGCACCGAATGCAACAAGTGTAGACTTTACTGTGAAGCGCTTACTTACGATCCCTTTCCCAATAACGGAGTTAAAAAGTAAAAAAATTAAATAGATAAAAAAGAAAATAGTAACACAATAAAATAACAATAATGAGGCTATAATCAGGCTATATACAAGGAGTACAGTGTACTGGGGTACAAGGTAGTTGGGGTGATTGATTAAGGTAATATTTACATGTAGGTTTGGTTAGGTGATTGATTGTTTCTATTGATCTATACCATATATACTTCAAAGGCTATTAAAATACAAAACATTTTAGTAGTATAATGTATGTCTCAGTTTTATGCAATTGGTGTTACCACCTTAAAAATAACTGATTACAAAGGCATACAAGGACCTTGAGCATTCTCCCCAGTGGGAAACTTATCGGGGGAGGGGTCTATATTAAAGAAAATTATTAGCTAATCTCACCCTTTTAGTATGTCATACATTTGAGGATTCCATTAATAGTTTGGTGAATCTAAATCCGAAGTACCACAAGGTGTTAGTCAGTTTAAATGAAGGGAAATAACATTGTGAAAAAATTATTACAAATAATTTACTACAGTGATATTATTAAAGATTTGATTTGAGCATTTGTGGCCTCAATTTCAGAAAATCCAAATTTTGCAGATTTAAGATATGTTAAGATACCTTAAGTCACAGTGTTGTTTGCTAGCCTACAGCTCTACTGTTAGTTTGGATTAGTGAGAAATGGTGTATGTACCCCTTACGTTCTATTTTCTATCAGTGTGGTTACCATTGCTACATGCATTTATAGAATACCACTAGGCCTACTCCTGATTAGGCCATAACCAAGCAAGAAAATGCTCATCCAGAGCTGGGAACTTCAATGCAGGGAAACATAAGCCTACCAGATGAACTAAATGACTTCTATGCGCGCATCGAGGCAAGTAACACTGAAGCATGCATGAGAGCACCAGCTGTTCCTGACGGCTGTGTAATCACGCTCTCCATAGCTGATGTGAGTATGACCTTCAAACAGGTCAACATTCACATAGCCACAGGGCCTGTCAGATTACCAGTACACCAAGTACGCGCTGACAAACGAGCAAGTGTCTTTACTGACATTTTCAACCTCTCCCTGACCGAGTCTGTAATACCAACATGTTTCAAGCAGACCACCATAGTCCCTGTGCCCAAGAACAGCTAGGTAACCTGCCTAAATGCCTAGAACTCACGTCTGTAACCATGAAGCGCTTTGAAAGGCTGGTCATGGCTCACATCAACACCATTATCCCAGAAACCCTAGACCCACTTGCATACCGCCCCAACAGATCCACAGATGACGCAATCTCTATTGCACTCCACACTGCCCTTTCCCACCTGGACAAAAGGAACACCTACGTGACAATGCTATTCGTTGACTACAGCTCAGCGTTCAACACCATATTGCCCTCAAAGCTCATCACGAAGCTAAGGACCCTGGGACTAAACACTGCAACTGGATCATGGACATCCTGACGGGCCGCCCCAGGTGGTAGGGGTAGGTAACAACACATCTGCCACACTGATCCTCAACACGGGGTCCCTCAGGCGTTCATGCTCAGTCCCCTTCTGTACTCCCTGTTCACCCATGACTGCATGGCCAAGCACAACTTCAACACCATCATTAATAAATCTTCTTAGGGATTGGCGTCCCATCAACTGGACAGTTGTAAATCATGCAGTGCCTTGTGTCAAGATCGCAGATTGTAGAGAAACAAAAAATGTCGGTACATATATGTGTTTTTTATCGGCTGAAAGTACAAAATATCTATAGTATCTTAAACACAGACTGTGTTGGCTGGGGGCCACTGAGAGATTTGGGAGAGGGCAGGGAGTATTTCTCACGGCATCCCTAATCTTGGGGGAGGACAGGGAGTGCTTCTCACTTCTACCCCGGCCAAACATGGATGACGACGCAGAGCCAGTTGTGTGTCGCCCTATGGCACTCCCAATCACGGTCGGATGTGATACAGCCTGAATTCGAACCAGGGACTATAGTAAATGCTCTTGCACCGAGATGCAGTGCCATAGACCGCTGCGCCACTTGGGAGCCATGACCATAGTGGGTCTATATATATATATATATATTTGGTCATGGCTATATATATATATATATTTGGTCATGGTCAACATTTCAGAATCAGAACTATGACTAAACAGAATACTATTACATTACTGTATGGATGTATGAATATTATTATAATCATAATACTGAATATAATGTGTGTAACTATAATCAAGAATTAGAACAAAGACTGTCTGTTCCTTGGTAGAAACGAATGAAGCTATTGTCAGACTGGCTAGAATGCTGTGTTCCTTACGGGACATCTTATCTACACCGGGAGAGGAGAGACCTTGGGCTGGTAGTAAACTATCTAACAGGTGGTGGACGATGTGGGAAGGCTTGTGAACTATACTGCCATTGTATCGGAGTGGATGAGGGACAGTTTAAAACCTATGACGTCATTTTTAGTTTATAACCTCTTGTAAATTGTACCATGATCAGTACTCTCGAGATTAAACGCTATTGATTGATTTTGAGACTGGTCTCTGTTCATTTTATGCAAATAAGTATCTTACAAATTCTTCGAAATGGGTGAAATACATCCAGTGTATTAATTGAATTGGTTAATAAACATATAGGAATCAAATTCCTTTAACAAGCTGCATTTAAGTGTATGTCGATATAGGACTCGTTTCCTCCAGCATCTTCACAAGGTTCTTTGCTGTTGTTCAGGGATTGATTTGCACTTTTCGCACCAAAGTACATTCATCTCTAGGAGACAACACACGTCTCCTTCCTGAGCGGTATGATGGCTGCGTGGTCCCATGGTGTTTATACTTGCGTACTTTTGTTTGTACAGATGAACGTGGTACCTTCAGACGTTTGGAAATTGGTCCCAAGGATGAACCAGACTTGTGGAGGTATACATTTTATTTCTGAGGTCTTGGCTGATTTCTTTACATTTTCCCCTGATATCAAGCAAAGAGGCACTGAGTTTGAAGGTAGGCCTTGAAATACATCCACAGGTAAACCTCCAATTGACTAGAATGATGTCAATTAGCCTATCAGAAGCTTCTAAAGCCATGACAACATTTTCTGGAATTTTCCAAGCTTTTTAAAGGCACATTCAACTTAGTGTATGTAAACTTCTGACCAATTTGAAAGATGTCCTAACCGGCTTGCCAAAACTATAGTTTGTTAACAAGAAATTTGTGGAGTGGTTGAAAAACAAGTTTTAATGACTCCAACCTAAGTGTATGTAAACGTCCGACTTCAACTGTATATATTGTTTTTTCAGAATATCAACCGTGTGTAGGTAGATACGTGTGTAGCTAGATGTGGAAAGATAGATACAAATTATTTTTTGCAAGTTGGGGGGGTCAAACCTAGCTCAAGTTGGGGCTTGGGGGGGTTCACACCTAGCTCGGCTATTAGTCATTTCTTTTGTAAAGGTTGAATAGTCTACAGTTCATCTAAAAGCCCATCCTGCTATGCCTGTGAAAAACCAATACTAATACTTTTTCCCCTTTCCACATGTTAAAGATTCCAAATGATAAAGTGTTTTTAGCCACAATCAGCCCCAACCCCAATGAATACATTTGGGCACAGTCTTCGGACTTCGCGTGCTAGACTTCGGGCTAAAATGTTGAGGGTTCAGAACCTGCTCCTTGCTTGTTTCATTACATTGTTTTGCCAGTCTCAGAGCAAATGATCCTGGATTGTTACTGCCATCTCGTTCCTCGCTCTCTTCCATGTGTCATTCTCCACCTGAGATGCTCACTTGTGGGAGTGCTGGCAGGATGTACTGTTTTTTATTCTGTAATCAAGTTAGGTTTCTCCAGAAATAAATAATTCTAAATAACAAACTGGATTTATTTACAAATTAGTGATAATGTCTCACCCCATGTTCAAGAATTGCCTTTCTCTCACTCACTCTAAATTAAATGGAAACAAAATGTGTTAAAACTGCTTAGGGCTAGGCATCCCGCTAGCGAGACAACTTCCAGTGAAATTGGAGGGCGAGCAAATCAAATAAATAATTTTAAAAAATTATGCATATAAAACATTTAGGTACATAGAAGTGTTTTATATCAGTTGAAGCTTAAATTCTTGTTAATCTAACTGCACTGTCTGATTTACAGTAGCCATTACAGCAAAAGCATGCCAATGCGATTTTTTGAGGACGGCGCCCAACATCAAAACATTTTTCCACCGGCACAGGTTTCATAAATTCACAAGTAGCGATTAAATATTCACTTACTTTTTGAAAATCTTCCTCTGATTTGTCATCCAAAGGGTCCCAGCTATAACATGTAGTGCCGTTTTTTTTATATAAAATCCTTCTTTATATCCCAAAAAGTCTGTTTAGTTGGCGCCATCGATTTGAGTAATTCACTCGTTCAACAGGCAGAGGAAGGAATATCTTTGTTTGATAAAACCCAAAGAGCAATCCAGAGCATGAGTTAATGTTTCTCTTCTATACCGTACCAGGGAGATATGGTTCCAGTTTGGAGTCGGAGGGCCAGAAACTGGTCTCTATACAATGAAAACTGTTGACACAGCAGATACTGTCTGCTATGCATTATAGGTATCTTTCATACGAATCTTAACCTTGTGACCAATTCTATATATCTGTTCTTCATCATGTATGTTGAAAGGGGTGTATCTTGGCTATAAAAGACCTTTGTACTTTTGTCTCGGGGCTAATTCGGTAATTTGTCGACCAGCCATTGCTATTGCAAAGCTCTAACTAATTAAGATTCAGTTTAAGTATAACTCTAACTTGTGTGATAAGTTTGTCTCTCCTCATTTGATAATACAGAAATTAACCACCACAGTATGTAAAGTTCCAACTTCAACTGTATGTACATGTAGGTAGAGTTATTAAAGTGACTATGCATAGATGATAACAACAGATAGTAGCATAGTTGTAAAAGAAGGGGGGTCTGGGTAGCCATTTGATTAGGTTTTCAGGACTCTTATGGCTTGTTTAGAAGCCTCTTGAACCTAGACTTGGCGCTCCGGTATCAAATCACATCAAATCAATTTATATAGCCTTTCGTACATCAGCTGATATCTCAAAGTGCTGTACAGAAACCCAGCCTAAAACCCCAAACAGCAAGCAATGCAGGTGTAGAAGCACGGTGGCTAGGAAAAACTCCCTAGAAAGGCCAAAACCTATGAAGAAACCTAGAGAGGAACCAGGCTATGAGGGGTGGCCAGTCCTCTTCTGGCTGTGCTGGGTGGAGATTACAGCAAAACATGGCCAAGATGTTCAAATGTTCATAAATGCATAAATGCAGCATGGTCAAATAATAATAATCACAGGCAGAACAGTTGAAACTGGAGCAGCAGCACGGACAGGTGGACTGGGGATAGCAAGGAGTCATCATGCCAGGTAGTCGTGAGGCATGGTCCTAGGGCTCAGGTCCTCAGAGAGAGAGAAAGAGAGAATTAGAGAGAGCATACTTAAATTCACACAGGACACCGGATAAGACAGGAGAAGTACTCCAGATATAACAAACTGACCCTAGCCCCCGACACATAAACTACTGCAGCATAAATACTGGAGGCCGAGACAGGAGGGGTCAGGAGACACTGGGGCCCCATCCGATGATACCCACGGACAGGGCCAAACAGGAAGGATATAACCCCACCCACTTTGCCAAAGCACAGCCCCCACACCACTAGAGGGATATCTTCAACCACCAACTTACCATCCTGAGACAAGGCCGAGTATAACCCACAAAGATCTCCGCCACGGCACAACCCAAGGGGGGGCGCCAACCCAGACAGCAAGATCACATCAGTGACTCAACCCACTCAAGTGACGCACCCCTCCTAGGGACTGGCATGAAAGAGCACCAGTAAACCAATGACTCAGCCCCTGTAATAGGGTTAGAGGCAGAGAATCCCAGTGGAAAGAGGGGAACCGGCCAGGCAGAGACAGCAAGGGCGGTTCGTTGCTCCAGAGCCTTTCCGTTCACCTTCACACTCCTGGGCCAGACTACACTCAATCATTTGACCCACTGAAGAGATGAGTCTTCAGTTAAGACTTAAAGGTTGAGACCGAGTTTACGTCTCTCACATGGGTAGGCAGACCATTCTATAAAAATTGAGCTCAATAGGAGAAAGTCCTGCTTCCAGCTGTTTGCTTAGAAATTCTAGGGATAATTAGGAGGCCTGCATCTTCTGACCGTAGCGTACGTGTAGTTATGTACGGCAGGACCAAATCAGAGAGATAGGTAGGAGCAAGCCCAAGTAATGCTTTGTAGGTTAGCAGGAAAACCTTCAAATCAGCCCTTGCATTGACAGGAAGCCTGTGTAGGGAGGCTAGCTCTGGAGTAATATGATAAAATTTTTGGGTTGTAGTCAGGATTCTAGCAGCCGTATTTAGTACTAACTGAAGTTTATTTAGTGCTTTATCCAGGTAGCCGGAAAGTAGAGCATTGCAGTAGTCTAACCAAGAAGTAGTCTAACCAAGAAGTTTTTCTGCATCATTTTTGGACAGAAAGTTTCTGATTTTTGCAATGTTACGTAGATGGAAATAAGCTGTCCTTGAAACAGTCTTGATATGTTCGTCAAAAGAGAGATCAGGGTTCAGAGTAACGCCGAGGTCCTTCACAGTTTTATTTGAGACGACAGTTCAACCATTAAGATTAATTGTCCGATTCAACAGAAGATCTCTTTGTTTCTTGGGACCTAGAACAAGCATCTCTGTTTTGTCCGAGTTTAAAAGTAGAAAGTTTGCAGCCATCCACTTCCTTATGTCTGAAACACAGGCTTCTAGCGGGGGCAATTTTGGGGCTTCACCATGTTTCATTGAAATGTACATCTGTGTGTCATCCGTATAGCAGTGAAGGTTAAGATTATGTTTTCGAATGACATCCCCAAGAGGTAAAATATATAGTGAAAACAATAGTGGTCCTAAAATGGAACCTTGAGGAACACCGACATTTACAGTTGATTTGTCAGAGGACAAACCATTCACAGAGACAAACTGATATCTTTCCGACAGATAAGATCTAAACCAGGCCAGAACTTGTCCGTGTAGACCAATTTGGGTTTCCAATCTCTCCAAAAGAATGTGGTGATCGATGGTATCAGAAGCAGCACTAAGGTCTAGGAGCACGAGGACAGATGCAGAGTCTCGGTCTGACACCATTAAAAGGTAATGTACCACCTTTACAAGTGAAGTCTCAGTGCTATGA
This sequence comes from Oncorhynchus tshawytscha, assembly GCF_018296145.1. NCBI lineage: Eukaryota > Metazoa > Chordata > Actinopteri > Salmoniformes > Salmonidae > Oncorhynchus > Oncorhynchus tshawytscha. Next base: position 16,170,762 of record NC_056435.1, read on the forward strand.
TGGGGTTTAAAACCAGATTGAAGCATTTCGTATACATTGTTTGTCTTCAGGAAGACAGTGAGTTGCTGCGCAACAGCCTTTTCTAAAAATTTTGAGACGAATGGAAGAGTCGATATAGGCCGATAGTTTTTTATATTTTCTGGGTCAAGGTTTGGCTTTTTCAAGAGAGGCTTTATTACTGCCACTTTTAGTGAGTTTGGTACACATCCGGTGGATAGAGAGCCATTTATTATGTTCAACATAGGAGGGCCAAGCACAGGAAGCAGCTCTTTCAGTAATTTAGTTGGAATAGGGTCCAGTATGCAGCTTGAAGGTTTAGAGGCCATGATTATTTTCATCATTGTGTCAAGAGATATAGTACTAAAACACTTGAGCGTCTCTCTTGATCCTAGGTCCTGGCAAAGTTGTGCAGACTCAGGACAACTGAGCTTTGAAGGAATACGCAGATTTAAAGAGGAGTCCGTAATTTGCTTTCTAATAATCATGATCTTTTCCTCAAAGAAGTTTGTGATTTTATTACTGCTGAAGTGAAAGCCATCCTCTCTTGGGGAATGCTGCTTTTTAGTTAGCTTTGCGACAGTATCAAAAATAAATTTCGGATTGTTCTTATTTTCCTCAATTTAAGTTGGAAAAATAGGATGATCGAGCAGCAGTAAGGGCTCTTCGATACTGCACGGTACTGTCTTTCCAAGCTAGTCAGAAGACTTCCAGTTTGGTGTGGCGCCATTTCCGTTCCAATTTTCTGGAAGCTTGCTTCAGAGCTCGGGTATTTTCTGTATACCAGGGAGCTAGTTTCTTATGAGAAATGTTTTTAGTTTTTAGGGGTGAAACTGCATCTAGGGTATTGCGCAAGGTTAAATTGAGTTCCTCAGTTAGGTGGTTAACTGATTTTGTCCTCTGACGTCCTTGGGTAGACAGAGGGAGTCTGGAAGGACATCAAGGAATCTTTATGTTGTCTGTGAATTTATAGCACGACTTGTGATGTTCCTTGGTTGGGGTCTGAGCCGATAGTGGTCCGATAGTCCAGGATTATGAGGAAAAACATTAAGATTCACAACATTTATTCCATGGGACAAAACTAGGTCCAGAATATGACTGTGACAGTGAGTAGGTCCAGAGACATGTTGGACAAAACCCACTGAGTCGATGATGGTTCCGAAAGCCTTTTGGAGTGGGTCTGTGGACTTTTCCATGTGAATATTAAAGTCACCAAAAATGTGAATATTATCTGCTATGACTACAAGGTCCGATAGGAATTCAGGGAACTCAATGAGGAACGCTGTATATGGCCCAGGAGGCCTGTAAACAGTACCTATAAAAAGTGATTGAGTAGGCTGCATAGATTTCATGACTAGAAGCTCAAAATTGAAATTTGCTATCGTAAATGTTAGCAACACCTCCGCATTTGCGGGATGCATGGGGGATATGGTCACTAGTGTAGCCAGGAGGTGAGGCCTCATTTAACACAGTAAATTCATCAGGCTTAAGCCATGTTTCAGTCACGCCAATCACATCAAGATTATGATCAGTTCATTGACTATTATTGCCTTTGAAGTAAGAGATCTAACATTAAGTAGCCCTATTTTGAGATGTGAGGTACCCTCGTCAGTTTCTGTTGGAAAGCAGACTGAACCAGGTTTTCCTCTAGGATTTTGCCTGTGCTTTGCTCTATTCCATTTCTTTTTATCCTAAAAAATACTCCCTAGTCCTTGCAGATGACAAGTATGCCCATAACATGATTCAGCCACCACCATGATAGATAATATGAAGAGTGGTACTCAGTGATGCGTTGGATTTGCCCAAACATAATGCTTTGTATTCAGGCCATAAAGTAAATGTATTTGCCACATTTCTGTCAGTTTTACTTTAGTGCCTTTTTGCAAACAGGATGCATGTTTTGGAATATTTTATTCTGTACAGCCTTCCTCCTTTTCAATCCGCCAGGTTCGTGTTTTGAGGTAACTGCAATGTTGATCTATCCTCACTTTTCTCCTAACACAGCCATTAAACTCTAAATGTTTTAAAGTCACCATTCGCCTCTCCAGCAACTGAGTTAGGATGGATGCCTGTATTATTTTAGTGACTGGGTGTATTTACACACCATCCAAAGTGTAATTAATAGCTTCACCATGCTCACAGGGATATTCAAAGTCAGCTTTTTAATTTTTACCCATCTACCAATGGGTGCCTTTCTTTGCGAGGAATTGTAAAACCTTCCTGGTCTTTGTGGTTGAAATTCACTGCTCGACTGAGGGACCTTGCAATTAAATTGTATGTGTGGTCTACAGAGTTGAGATAGTCATTCAAAAATCTTGTTTATGAGAGCAAAATTACAAGATTATGTTATAAATGCTGTTATTGCATCAAATGGTTGTTTTATGCAATAGAATAGGGGGTTCTTAGAATTATATTGTCTTTGTGAACTTAGATTGGGCCTCTGGAGGCTTAATGCTGACAGAAGATTTACAAATTCTTCAGTGATAAACCTAACAAGACTGCATTCCATAGCGTGAGTTGGTGTTTGTGTGCTGGGAGGTACCAGGATGGAGATGGCTCCGGTATGGATAATGATGAGAGGAACTTTGTTTTGGGGTCCAGACCCTGGTTTCTACACAATGAGAACAGTCTTTACAGCAGATACAGTCTATTGCAGAGTCCATGCAACTTATGACTTAAGCACAATTTTACTCATCTTTGTAGTGTCTTAAGCCTGGGTAAGGCCTAAATGTCACAAATTCCCCAACTCATTAGTTCTCAATAAACATTTTGCATAAATCAAAGGTATGCCAAACATCCTTCCCACGAATTTCATGTCAGTAAGAACCAAAACATAATAAATCTTTGGGCTTATTTTGTATGGAATTGCCCACTATGGCGCTGCCTGCAAAGCACTGCAGTCTAACCTGGAGTAATATGAAGTAGAAGCACCCTTTGTCTTGTTACAATAGTCTACCATGAATTGATTGAGAACATGTCTTTTATTTTATTAAAAAAACAACCATTATTTGGCATGCCATCTACATATTAATAAAAACAGGCATTTGCAAAGATTTGGTGTGCCAAAAACCTGACATACAAATTAAGCTCCAACACAAAATATATATATTTTTATTTACTTCATGGCTGAACATAACACAGGCTTGAAAGAAGATGTGGAACTGCTTCTTGGCCAGAATAAATAATATAAATAATATTCATTCTACTTTCACTCTGTAAACAAAAGTTTTGCCAGACTAGGCTTACGATTGAATAAGTTTCAATATTTCCAGAACTGCTGTAAATAAATGTAAAACATGTCTTAACTATTTATTGTGTAGCCTAATGAATAACACAATCAGAGCAAATCATGAAAGACAGACCGGACCAGTGCATTTGGCAAATGTATCTTTTCAAAAGAAAAGGTGGATTTGGCAAGTATGTAATCAAAGTCAATGTAAGAAATGCTCTTTCACACCTGCCAAGTTATGGTTTAAGTGAGAGAAAAAAAAGTGGTAAATTCTAGATTATTACTTCACTTCCAAAGAATATTGTGCATTACAAGCATCTTATGTAAATCCAGGAGCTGGGTACCACATGATTTTTAAACAAACACTGCACCATGTCAGCTGATATACAGAGGGGAGGGTAGGAATTCAATGTTTTCTACTCTGTTTCCAATTGGGGGACTTCTTGCTTTTCTCCTGGTCTCTCAGGCTCCTCTTCTGTGTGTACCGTCTCTGCAGCCTCTGGGTTTTCTACGTTGGCGTCTGAGGTCTCCTCTGTAGACTGGGCCTTTTCAACTTCAGGCTCCACTTCATCAGAAGGGGCCTCCAGCTCATTCTCTTCTACAACCAGAAGACAGACATTTATAAAGCTTACATTAACCATACATATCTACCACTTGTTTGTTTCTGATAACAGGACTCGTTCCCTCTGCCTCTGAGCCACTTTGTACAAATCACACATTCATAAGCCACTATAATATATTTACTGTAAAGTATTACTGTCAAACTGTCAGAGCAGCCTATTATCAAACATTCACAAAAATATCAGAGAAAGAAGGGGGGTGAGTGAGTGAGAGAGTGACAGGGTTAAATCATTTTAACAGTCAAACCATTAAATCACTAACTTTGTGTAATTACACTACAATAATAATTTGCAGCATGCCCAGCCTGCTAATATTATATACAATGACTTGATCTGTGAACACTGAAGCTTTACATTACTCCAGAAATAAGTTAATTATCAACAACTTTCAGGGTCAAAAGAGTGGGATCAGTACAATGGACATTTGATGGTCCAACGTGAAATAATGCATCAACATCATTGTGTGATGCCATGCAATAGCTTGTGTAGCTGTGATAGACAGATGGGTAAAACAGAAATTTCAGTTCAATTCCTGAATCAAAAATAAATTGACCCCAAATCTGATTGTTAGTTGCTTGATCATATTAAGAATGTGATATGATTATGGGGCCAGATGCCACAAGAAGTCCATTTAAATAGCCTTTAATCAGGGTAAGTGATTGGTGGGACTAAAATCATTATTTGTAAGGGGCTGCAAAGCACCAGGCTGTGGTAAGATGGGACCTTTGTGGTGATGGTGGACAATGGTGAAACTGTGCACTGAACTCCATGAAGCAGTTGCTAAAGATACAGTGGGCGCCCTGGTAGCCACATGACTGGGACCACTGTCTTCACTTTGATCAGCTATTCAAAGACAAAGTATAAAGCAATGGTAAATATTAGGATTAAACAAACATGCACAAAACGACGACAATGCTAAATTGATCATTGAGTTTGTTATAGCAACAAACACTATGCTACATTTACCATGTGGTTTTAATGACCTGAAGATTATGAATTCATGACTAACCAAGTTGGTCACTGTCATTTAGAACGTTGTTGACCCATCCTCAGTTGTTTTCTCCCATCACAGCCATTCAACTCTGTAACCGTTTTAAAATCACCACTGGACTCATGGTGAAATCCCTGAGCAGTTTCCTTCCTCCCTGGCAAATGAGTTTAGGAAGGATGCCTATATCTTTGTAGTAACTGGGTGTATTGATAAAGCATCTAAAATGCAATTAACAACTTCACCATGCTCAAAGGGATATTCAATGCTTGCTTTTTTATTTTTTATACCCATCTACCAATAGGTGCCCTTCTTTGCGAGACATGGTCTTTGCTCCCTGGTCTTTGTGGTTGAATCTGTGTTTGACATTCACTGCTTGACAGAGGGACCTTATATAATTGTGTGTGTGGGGTACAGAGATGAGGTAGTCATTCAAAAATCATGTTAAACACTATTATTGCATACAGAGTGAGTCCATGCAATGTATTATGTTTATTAAGCACATTTTTACTAATTTAGGCTCTGGATGAGCATCTGATAAATTACAAATGTTTTACAGAGACACAAATGACTAATTACAATGACAGGTATTTATATCAACAGGGTTACATGACTTTCTGGGGCACAACATGTGCTTCAGAAGTAGCTAGAATTCATATTGGATATATCTCAATCGATTAAAAAAAATCATATTTTCTGGTTCCTCTTAAATGTAAACATCATTTTAAAAGTTGGGAGCACCAGTGCTGTTAATTTACAACCTGTTCATTTAGAGCCCCGAATAAAATAAACAACTTTTTTTTAACCTTAATGTCAACACATTTGGGTCCACTTAACTCCTCTGATCTTTTGACCCTTGGATTTGGCCAAGTGCTACATATATACTTAGTTCATTTCCAAAGGTAACTCTAGTTACTATACCTCCAGAGGGGTGTGTGCTCTCATCAGTGGCCTCTGATGCTGCAGATTTTTCTGGGGTGGGTGATTCCGAGCGCATTCTCCGCTCAAAGCTAAATTCTGGGAGTCTTGGAGCTTGAGGTCGGGTCTTCCTTGCATGGTTCAGGACGTAACAGTAAGCACACCTGAAAGCTAAACGGTCATAATGTAAGTAACATTATTTCAAAGGCAAGCTTCAACAATTGCCCCACAATTTTTTAAAGACATGTTGAAGATGCATAACTGCATCTGCTCAATGGATTAACCTTATTTCGATGTCATAGCTTGAGCTACTTTGGTTACAAAAGGTTGGTTGCACCAGCATATTAGAAAAAAACATAACCCAAGGACATTCAACAAGCACAGCACTTTCACAAATTACTGATGATTGGCTGAGAGAAATTATAAAAAGATTGTGGAGGCTATTTTATTAGACTTCAGTGCAACTTTTGACATGATTGATCATAGTCTACTGTTGGAAAAACATATGTGTTATGGCTTTACATCCCTGCTATATTGTGGCTAAAGAGTTACCTGTCTAACAGAACACAGAAGGTGTTCTTTAATGGAAGCCTCTCCAACATAATCGAGGTAGATTCAGGAATTCCACAAGGCAGCTGTCTAGACCCCTTTTTTCAATCTTTACTAACGACATGCCACTGGTTTTGAGTAAAGCCATTGTGTCTATGTATGCGGATGACTCAACACTATACATGTCAGCTACTACAAATCAAATCAAATCATAAATCACCAGCATCTACAGCGACTGAAATGACTGCAACACTTAACATGGGTGGCAAGGAATAAGTTTGTCCTAAATAATTCAAAAACTAAAAGCATTACATTTGGGACAAATCATTCACTAAACCTCAACTAAATCTTGTAATAAGTCATGTGGAAATTGAGCAAGTTGAGATGACGAAGCTGCAATCCAGTAACTGTGGATTGTACACTGCCATGGTCAAAACATGTTGATACAACAGTAGCTAGGATGGGAAGAAGTCTGTCCATAAAAAAAGCACTAGGCTTGTTAACAGCACTAACAACAAGGCAGGTCCTACAGGCTCTCGTTAATCGCACCTTGACTACTGTTCACTCGTGTGGTCAGGGGCCATAAAGAGGGACTTTGCAATTGGCTCAGAACAGGGCAGCACGGATGTACAGAGAGCTAAAATTAATAATATGCATTTCAAATTCTCCTGGCTTAAAATGGAGGAGATATGGACTTGTTTTTGTGAGAGGTATTGATATGTTGAAAGCACCGAGCTGTCTGTTTAAACTAGCAAACAGCTCAGACACCCATGCATACCCCACAAGACATGCCACAAGAGGTCTCTTCACAGTCCAAGTCCAGAACAGACTATGGGAGGCACACAGTACTACATAGAGCCATGACTACATGGAACTTTATGCCACATCAGGTAACTGATGCAAGCAGTAGAATCAGATTTGTTTTAAATGATAAAATTACACCTTATGGAACAGCGGGGACTGTGAAGCAACACAAACATAGGCGTAGACACATGCATACACACACATGATAACATACGCACTATACACACACGTACACATGGATTTTGTGTTGTAGATATGTGGTAGTGGAGTAGGGGCCTGAGGGCACAAAGTGTGTTGTGAATATATTGTAATGTTTTTTTAATTGTATAACTGCCTCAATTTTGCCGGACCTGCTGCCTTGTCTGCAGCTAATGGAGATCCATAATAAATACAAAATACAAAGCTGGCAGCCAAGCACCAAAGGACAAAGTTAATGCATTGTTTGAAGGGTAGTGACAGGAAGCAGTATTTCTCAAAATCTTACCAATATATTCAAATTCCTCTTTTAATGCCATACCATTATGGGAGAAGCACTGCTGGCATATAAGGGCATATCTGGGGATAAAAGAGCATACATAACAGCGAGAAGAGATCAACCTTGAAGTTGCCTAGATGCAAAACTGTTAAAAGAAGAACTCCAGTAAAGGTCTACCATTTAAAGCTATATGTTACAGTGATCGTCACAACTGATGAGCACAAAATAGTGATGCCAAACAGAGAATACGATCCTCTGCTCACTGTAGGCATAGTACTCTACGAAGCACATCAGTAATGAGGTCATTGGAAATGCTTTGGACGGAAGTACAGACCTGTTCTGAGGGCCATCTCCCACAAGGTATTCGATGACTCTGTCCACAGCACCTCGGTCTCGAGGTAAGACGGGTCTAGCCAGGGGTGGGCCTGGGGGGTGCATACCTAACATTATAGCACATCATAGGAACACAGTGACAATTAGTGCTTAGTTTAGTTTCTACACATTTTAATACTACAGCCTTAAAAAAAACTACACAGGCTAGTTTTTAACAGGTTCCTCTTGAAAGGTAAGAATGTAAATCACCATTGTTTAGTGCATAATATGGCATTTAGATTTGGGATACATAAAAGTATAGGCCATGGAAAATAAGCTCAAGTATTTTAATAATCTACACTGGAATCCATTAACAACCCATAAGCAGCTTAGAGGGCTACATACAGTGCTAAGTGAAAGTCTACATGTCTTGCAGTTTTCACATTTTGCTGTCTTCAAATATAAAAAAAAAAAAAGGATGACATTTGTCAGCTGTAAATAATTTTGAACAAGATTCTACCAAGTTTGTACAACTCTTAGGGTAACCATTGATGTACAGTGATATTCAAACCTTGTCTCTGATTATCAAGCAGATTTAAGACAAGACTGAGACTGGACCACACAATTGGCCCAGCATCGTCTTGGTTTGGCCGGTGTAGGCCTTCATTGCAAATAAAAATTGTTCATAACTGACTTGCCTAGTTAAAGGTTAAATGTAAAAAATAATAATAATTTTAAACATGATTCTTCCACCACAATACTGGAAAATACAAAGGGTTTCGCTCAGTGATGTGTTGTACTGGATTTGACCCAAACCTGAAGATGTTAATATAGGCCAAAAAGTTAATTTGTGTAATACTGCAAGACAACATGGCAAACAGTCTTGCAGTAACAGCGTTGTCGCAATTATTATTTTAACCTCCCCTGATCTATACCGGTCTGAAAATGTATCCCAGACATGCTTTAAAAGCAGCTCTGAGGTTGAATAATTGTTTGACACTCATTATCAAATTGAAGTGACCTTGCAGAGACAGGGGAATTTTAAAATTTTTAAAAATGTAATTTAGCAGACGCTCTTATTCAGAGCGACTTACAGGAGCAATTAGGGTTAAGTACCTTGCTCAATCGGCTTGGGATTCAAACCACCAACCTTTTCAGTTAGTGGCCCAAAGCTCTTAACCGTTAGGCCACCTAGTGGTTAAGTTGTTCTTAAATCATGAGAACCACTACTTTTGCAAACAAATGGACCTCATCCCCCAACATTTTTGATTTTGTATGAACATATTACATTCTGAACATATTTAGATGTGCCACAGCAAGGGGTTTAAAGACCTTCACAATCAAGACTTCTTTATGATATATCTAGCACGCGCTCCAGCAGATCTCTCTCACTGGTCACCCCCAAAGCCAATTCCTCCTTTGGTCGTCTTTCCTTGCAGTTCTCTGCTGCCCATGACTGGAACGAATTGCAAAAATCTCTGAAGCTGGAGACTCACATCTCCCTCCCTAGCTTTAAGCACCAGCTGTCAGTGCAGCTTACAGATCACTGCACCTGTACATAGCCCATCTGTAAACAGCCCATCTACCTACCTCATCCCCATACTGGTATTTATTTATTTTGCTCCTTTGCACCCCAGTATCTCTACCTGCACATTCATCTTCTGCCAATCTACCATTCCAGTGTTTAATTGCTATATTGTAATTACTTCGCCACCATGGCCTATTTATTTCCTTAACTTACCTCAGTTGCACTCACTGTATATATACTTTTTGTTTTCTTTTGTTCTACTGTATTATTGACTGTATGTTTTGTTTATTCCATGTGTTGTTGTATGTGTCGAATTGCTACACTTTATCTTGGCCAGGTCGCAGTTGCAAATGAGAACTTGTTCTCAACTAGCCTACCTGGTTAAATAAAGGTGAAATTATGGTTTCATTTAAATGAATCTCCTAAATTTGCAGTCATTTAGCCGACGCTCTTATCCAGAGCGACTTACAGTTAGTGCATTAATCTTAAGATAGCTAAGTGGGACTAGAGCTGTTACGGTGACCGTATTACCGCCACCCTGGCGGTCATGAGTCACGACGGCAGTCAAATTCCACGTGACTGTTTAGCCACGGTAAATAGGCTTATTTAAGCTCTGATGCTGCTGATAATCATTAGTAGCCTACCAAACTTGCTAACTGCCTGGTACTCAGCACTCTATTGTCCCTCTAAATCACTCTGACATCAATGCAAATGTTGCAAAACATTTCTATAGGCTATGCAATTGCTTGAGAAAACAGAGTGATGGCCTCTATTAAAAAGAGGTTCCCATCAGCTTCCTGTAGGCTAGGCCTACTATATTTATTCCTCAACTTTCCACGTCTTAAGCACATTGCTTCTCTTTACAACAGCAGTATTGCCTACCGCGTTGGAATTGGATAAGGACGCACACACTTGCGTCCCCTGTGTATCTACCTTCACTCCTAGCCGGTGAGAAAGCTTTCCGTCACGTGATTGGGTCTATGTGAGAGGTGCTTCAGAGCACGCAGCCGGGGGAAGGGAATTATATCTAGTATATTCAGCCAAGGGGCATAACGGCCATTATCAAGTGGTTAAGAGTGATGAAGTGTTTGCAGCCTGAGCAAAAAACAAAGCAGAGCTCATGCCTTCCATGCAATTTTTTTCAAATCATCAGTAGTCACATCATGCAACCGTAGTTGGTATTAAAATAAACAAATATACGTTTGTATCACAACTAAAGTTACATAAATAATTCTAAATTAAGCATTTAGGAGTACCTGTTTCTATAGCTGCATGTGCGCACTCCCTCAAATCGCTTGGAGATTCGGAAAGTATTCAGACCCCTTGACTTTTTCCAAATCTCTGACCAAGGCCCTTTGCCCCAAATTGCTTGGTTTGGCCGGGCAGCCAGCTCTAGGAAGAGTATTGGTGGTTCCAAACTTCTTCAATTTAAGAATGATGGAATGCTTTGTGTTCTTGGGGAGCTTCAATGCAGCTGAAATGTTTTGGTACTCTTCCCCAGATCTGTGCCTCGACACAATCCTGTCTCGGAGCTCTACGGACAATACCTTCGACCCCATGGCTTGGTTTTTGCTCTGACATCCATTGTTAACCGTGGGACCTTATATAGAAAGGTGTGTGCCTTTCCAAATCATGTCCAATCAATTAAATCTACTACAGGTGGACTCCAATCAAGTTGAAGAAACATCTCAAGGATGGTCAATGGAAACAGGATGCACATGAGCTCAATTTCAAGTCTCATAGCAAAGGGTCTGAATTCTTATGTAAATAAGCCAGAGCCTGGACTTGACCCCGACCGAAAATCTCTGGAGAGACGTGAAGATAGCTGCGCAGAGACGCTCCACATCCAACCTGACAGAGCTTGAGTGGATCTGCAGAGAATAATGGGAGAAACTTCCCAAATACAGGTGTTCCAAGCTTATAGCGTCATACTCAAGAAGACTCGAGGCTGGAATCGTTTCCAAAGGTGCTTCAACAAAGTACTGAGTAAAAGGTCTGAATACTTACGTAAATGTGATTTAGTTTATTTGTAATAAATTTGCTAAAATGTCTAATATCCTGTTTCTGCTTTGTCATTATGTGGTATTGTGTGTAGATTGATGATTTTTAAAATTTTAAATCCATGTTAGAATAAGGCTGTAACGTAACAAAATGTGGACAAAGTGAAGCGGTTTGAAAACTTTCCTAATGCATGCATGTTCAATTGTCTTCTTCACACTATAAAATAATGCCACAGAATTCTAAGCAAATCTTGTCTGCTAAATTAACTACTGTAGCCGACAGCCAGATCAGGGCCTAACAGAAGGACAGTTGTCCTTATGAAATAGATTACATTTTCTTCATAAATGTTTCTTTAGACCGGTCTAAAATAAATAATGGATTTGTGAAGGTATATTACACTTCTTAAAATGTAGATGTTCCAAAAGGTCTGCATCAGATGCTTGTAGGCTATGCGTTGAAGCCAGAAGATGCTAAATGTATTTATGTTAATTAACAGTCAATTATCGTGAGACCGGCAGATATTTGCTAGACAATCACTGGCTGACAAAATATAATGACCGCCATAGCCGTGGTTGGGATGACCATATACCACATATCAAGTACATTTTCCTCATCAGCAAAGTCAGACCTAGTAAGGGATGAAAAAAGGCAAGTGCGAGTGTTTGTTCACGAAAGGCCTTTTTTGGGGGGGCTGCTGTGGGATTATTTAAGATACTCTTCATAGAGATAGCCATCCTGTTGTTTTCGGAAGATGGGCAGGGTCTCTGTTGCCCTAGTTTCAGGGGGAAGCTGGTTCCACCATTGGGGTACCAGGACAGAGAAGAGTGGACTTGGCTGAAGGATAGGAGGACCAAGAGACCAGAGGCAGCCAGATGGAGTATCCGGATTGGGGTGTAAGATTTAAGAATAGCCCCCTCTTGCTGCTCCGTAGGCAAGTACCATGGTTTTGTAGTGGATGCGTGCTTCGATTGGAAGCCAGTGGAGTATGGGGAGGAGTGGGGTGACATGGAAGATTGGTTGAACACCAGGAGGGCTGCAGTGTTCTGGATAAGTTGCAGGGGTTTGATGGCGCAAGTGGGGAGCTCGGCCAACAGCGAGTTGCAGTTGTTCAGACGAGATAACAAGCGCCTGGATTAGGACCTGCTGTGCTTCCTGTGTGAGGTAGGGTCATACTCTACCGATGTTGTAGAGCATAAACCTGCTGGAGCGAGTCACTGATTTGAACGACAGGTGTTGTCCAGGGTCACGTCAAGATTCTTTACACTCTGGGAGGGGTACACAGTGGAGTTGTCAACCATGATGGAGAGGTCTTGGAGCGGGCAGGCCTTCCCCAGGAGGAAGAGCAGCTTTGTCTTATTGAGGTTGAGCTTGAGGTGGTGGGCCAGCATTTAAGCTGAGAAATCTGCCAGACACGCAGAGATGGGTGTCACCACCTTGGTGTAAGAAGGGGGGGGGGAAGTAGTTTAGTGTCACCCGCATAGCAATAACAGGAGATTCCATGGGAGGATATGACAGAGTGACTTCATGTACAGAGAGAAGAGGAGAGGGCCTAGAACTGAGATAAGATAGAATAGGAGAATAGGAAAGAGTAGTGAAGACTGCAATGGCACATGACCATCTGGGTAGGGGCTGAGTGGATAGGGTTGGAGGAGAGACAAGACAGTAAAGGAAACAAACAGCCTCTAGTAAAGATGTGGTCAAGCGTATTGCCTGCCTAGTGAGTGGGAGGGGACTGAGAAAGGGTGAGGTTAAAAGATGGAAAGAGGGGAAAGAAACAGTTGGAAAGAAACAAATTCAGACATCGGGAGGTTGAAGTCACCGAGTACAAGGAGTGGTGAGCCATGGTCAGGAAATGAGCTCATCAAGGTGTCAAGCTCATTGAGGAAGTTTCACTTGGAAAATGTTGAGTAGGTTGTGTAGATCAGTTGAATCCCTTTTTAGATGAAAAGTAGTGTGGAAGGACCACCAGAGGGCAGGCTGGGCTCACAGATAGTAGCCCAACAAGGCATGTGACACAAGGTAACCAAAGGCAATTAAGCACAGCTGACGGTACTAATGACATTCTCTTTCCCCTATAAGAGAGAGGATGGAACCAGCAGACAGAGGGAAGATAAATTCTCTCTGTAGAATGACTACCAAGAGAGGGGAGCTATCCAAGAAGATCAATTAAGACGGTGACAAATCTGTGATTGTTGTTATAGTTTAATTAAAGATAGTCGGCTTGTGTTCTAAAGAAGATGTAAGTTGTTCCTTGGGAGATTCTCATTGATTGTGTTGGAGTGTTTGTATTGTCAGAAATCTCTCAATAGAGAACTGTGTTCAATCAAGAAAACCTACTCCCGACTCGTTTATTCCACCTTTCCGCTTTAGAGTGACACCAAATTACTTGGTCCGCTCTCATTAGACAATAGACAAATCTTTTCTAGCAATGATTGTTATTTTCTACACAAGATCATACAGAATTATTGCCTGATGATCTTCCCTGATGTTTCCGTCAGACTGAACTTGCTTTGATTACATTGCCTTTTTCACATGGTGGTGTCACCTAGAAGTTGCTGATATCAAAATAGGGTCGTGGGCCACAAGAGTTTGGTAAACCCAGATATAGGGGGACCAGAAAGCGCTATAGAACTTTTGTACAATTCTGGTAACTGTGAAATAATTATTTCTCATTCAAAACAGGCCAAATAACTATCCTATTAGATCTTTACTCACCCATTCCTGTGATAGGGGTGCAGGGTGTCATAGGGGGTCTCCTCATCATGGTTTGCTGGGCGACTGCGGCAGACAGGCCTCTATCCGGGGGTCCTCCTGGGGGCCCACCTGGGGCTGAGCGAGGAAGGGGACCCGTAGGGGTGGTTCCAGCACCCCCGACAGGGGGCCTCAAGGCTATGTTGCGTTGACGGAGTTCTGAAGAAGAGGGACATGTAGAAAGGGTATTCTTTCTCAAAATGGGGACACTACACAAATGGTTCTGAGTTAAGGCATTCTGTTTAATTTGCATATCTATGGTAATGTGGGTTGAAGTACAGGGACATTTTCTTGCTATGCTCAAGGGCACAACGGCAGGAGATGGCATCTAGGATTTGACACCAGCAACCCTTGGTTGCCGACTCACATCATGGCAGATTTTTCCTGTCTGATTAGGGGTTCAAAACGGCAAAATTCCAATTGCTGGCCCACATCTGTAATGGCACATTTCCATGCAAAATTTACTGCAGTGTTTTACCCAGAAAGTTCATGCTCTTCTGTTTCCATCTACGAAGGCCGGCACCCGTGTCTCACTGGGCTATGGCTCCTGCGGACCTGCTCTCACTTGGGGCCAAAGTGGGGCTACTGGTACTTTTCAGCCAGCATTTGCATATCAATGTCTAACTAAACATCTCCACTTTCTCACAAAGATTTTTATTATGCAGAGGTGGTTGATTCTCACTGTCAGCTCTAGCTATGGAAATACAATTTCCCAGTATAACATAAGGCTGTATACACTAGTGCAGGGGTGGGCAGACTTTTTGGCTCGAGGGCCAAATCGGGATTTCGAAATTCAGAGACGAAAAATGTTTTTGCTGTTGACCCGATTTGTTTGTCAAAATCTATTTCTGTGCCATATTTTTAACCCTTAATAATGCCCCCCCATCCTGAAAAAAAACAGGGTTGGGCTCGTAGTTTGCCCAACCTTGCAGCATAACAAAGACTACCTGCCGCCCCCATTCATTGAACGGAAGTCCTCAAGGGGCATTGAATAAACAATTCCCACAAGCGCTCACTCAATTATGATCAACCTATTTGTTCATTGACTGAATGTAGAGAAATAAGTGTGTGACTGCTCTCCTGAATGTAATCAATTATACAGGACTGACAGCTCAGGCTCACACCGTGAGCACATGAACAGATCAATTCTATGTAACCTAGTCAACCACAGAAATTGTGGTTGCAATCAAAAGGTAAGTAAGGCATTTATAGTTTTACAATCTTTGGCTTTATGCTTGAATACAAAAACAACTAATGTAGAGAGGATGCCTTCACCTTGGCCCGGTCTAGGAGTCATCTGACCTGGCCTGATTGGCGTGAATTCCATTTCCTTTTAAAATAAAATAAGAATCTCAGATCAATTCATAACTTAAATAAATAGCAGATTAAGTCACTTGTTCGTTTAAAAAACAGATACTGTACTTACCACTTTCTTATTTGCTTCAGGATCAAACCTCTCAAGAATTAACTTGGCATTTTTGTATGTTTCGGTCTCCATCACCTCTTCCAACTGTAGAAATAAAGTTTTAAAAATAAAATCAGTTAAGGAACTATCTGCAGAGCATAAGAATACAAAGGGAGGGTATATTACCAGTAAACAACAAACATTTTGGTAGCTTTCAAGTTAAAATACATATATACTGGAAAAATATATACATGCAACATGTAAAGTGTTGGTCCCATGTTTCATGAGCTGAAATAGAAGATCCCAGAAATGTTCCATACACAAAAAAAGCTTTTCTCTCCAATGTTGTGCACAAATTAGTTTACATCCCTGTTGGGGAGCATTTCTCCTTTGCCAAGATAATCCATCCACTTGACAGGTGTGGCATATCAAGAAGCTGACTAAACAGCATGATCATTACACAAGTGCCCCTTGTGCTGGGGACAATAAAAGGCTACTCTAAAATGTGCAGTTTGAGGGAGCGTGCAATTCGCTTGCTGAATGCAGAAATTTCCACCACAGCTGTTGCCAGAGAATTGAATGTTCATTTCTCTACCATATGCCACCTCCAACGTCATTTTAGAGAATTTAGTAGTATGTCCAACCGGCCTCACAACCACAGACCACATGTAACCACGCCAGCCAGGACATCATCTGGCTTCTTCACCTGCGGGATTGTCTGAGACCAGCCACCTGGACAGCTGATGAAACTGTGGGTTTGCAAAACCGAAGAATTTCTGCAATAATTGTCAGAAACCTTCTAAGGGAAGCTCATCTACGTGCTCATCGTCCTCACTAAGTAGGAGTGGCAAACCTCAACTATATCTTGTAATAAATAATGTGGAAATTGAGCAAGTTGAGTTGACTAAACTGCTTGGAGTAACACTAAATTGTAAACAGTCATGGTCAAAACATATTGATGCAGTAGTAGCTAAGACAGGGAGAAGTCTGTCTATAATAAAGCGATGCTATGTCTTCTTAACAAAACTATCAACAAGGCAGTTCCTACAGGCCCTAGTTTTGTCGCACCTTGACTCCTGTTCAGTCGTGTAGTCAGGTGCCACACCTGAGCTACTTTGGTTACAAAAAGTTGGTTGCACCAGCATATTAGAAAAAACCTAACCCAAGGACATTCAACAAGCACAGCACTTTCACAAATTACTGATGATTGGCTGAGAGAAATTATAAAAAGGTTGTGGGGGCTATTTTATTAGACTTCAGTGTAACTTTTGACATTATTGATCCTAGTCTACTGCTGGAAAAACATGTGTTATGGCTTTACATCCCTGCTATATTGTGCATAAAGAGTTACCTGTCTAACAGAACACAGAAGGTGTTCTTTAATGGAAGCCTCTCCAACATAATCGAGGTAGATTCAGGAATTCCACAAGGCAGCTGTCTAAACCCCTTTTTTCAATCTTTACTAACGACATGCCACTGGTTTTGAGTAAAGCCATTGTGTCTGTGTATGCGGATGACTCAACACTATACATGTCAGCTACTACAGCGACTGAAATGGCTGCAATTTTTAACA
This sequence comes from Oncorhynchus tshawytscha, assembly GCF_018296145.1. Lineage (NCBI taxonomy): Eukaryota > Metazoa > Chordata > Actinopteri > Salmoniformes > Salmonidae > Oncorhynchus > Oncorhynchus tshawytscha. Next base: position 16,187,912 of record NC_056435.1, read on the forward strand.
AGGAATAAGTAAGTTAATCCTAAATATTTCAAAAACTAAAAGCATTACATTTGGGACAAATTATTCACTAAACCCCAACTAAATCTTGTAATAAGTAATGTGGAAATTTAGCAAGTTGAGATGACGAAGCTGCAATCCATTAACTGTGGATTGTAAACTGTCATGGTCAAAACATATTGATACAACAGTAGCTATGATGGGAAGAAGTCTGTCCATAAAAAAAGCACTAGCCTTGTTAACAGCACTAACAACAAGGCAGGTCCTACAGGCTCTAGTTAATCACATCTGGACTACTGTTCACTCATGTGGTCAGGTGCCACAAAGAGAGACTTTGCAATTGGCTCAGAACAGGGCAGCACAGCTGGTCCTTGGAGGTACACAGAGAGCTAATATTAATAATATGTATGTCAATCTCTCCTGTCTGAAAGTGGAAGAGAGATTGACTTCATCACTACTTTTATTTATGAGAGAGGTATTGACATATTTAATGCACCGAGCTGTCTGTCTAAACTACTGGCAGACAGCTCAGACACCCATGCATACCCCAAAAGACATGCCATGCCACAAGAGGTCGCTTCACAGTCCCAAGTCCAGAACAGACTATGGGAGGCACACAGTACTACATAGAGCCATGACTACATGGAACTCTATTCCACATCAAGTAACTGACGCAAGCAGTGAAATTAGATTTTAAAAAACAGATTAAAAAACACCTTATGCTTTGGCAGCAGCTAATGGGGATCCATAATAAATACAAATACAATGACATGATAAACACTAATAGTAAATCATAGTGTCTATGTATACCTTACAACAAGATTTTAAAATAATTTTACGCTTATAACATTATCCTAGTGGTTTAATTTGTTGTAACCGAAAATGTGTACTCAGTGGCAGAAAAAACTGGGGCTGAGTGAGGAAGGGGACCCGTCGGTGTGAACACCAAAACTGCTATGTAAGGAAATTCTGATTTTGCAAGCCAGCAATATGATTTGCAATTCAACACCAAACATTGTTAATTGTTAGCTAGTAGAAGATAAATAATAACATGCACCAAAATGAGTAATGGGGTGTGAAAATCCCTCAGCCACAATTATTGGAAGTTATTAGACATGACAGAAAATGACATCCTCTCCATACTTACTGCTATACATTTACAGAGAATCGTTAAGGGAGCGCTTTATGGAACACAGTCTCTCTGCCAATTAGCCTGCATTGATTTTAGATTATTTCTTAGCACTGGCAATTAGCTCACTGCAAAGTGCTCTAAGAGCTCAATAAAGGCTTCCTAAGAAGGCAGGAGACTTCCATTGTAAGCTTGAGGCACCTGTACTCAATGCCTGCCTGCTGTAGCAAAGAGCCTCCCTCTACTAAGGGAAAGGGGTAGGAGATGGGGGGGGTGTAAATATGCATAGATCAGCACAAATTACATCAATGTGTTTCAAAGGTTAGAGCGCATGCGAGTTGTGCAAGGAGCTCCTGACACGATTAAACATTTAGGGCTATTAAAAGGGCAATCAGGGAAAGAGGCATTGTGTCATTAAGATATCAGCTCTGGATCAATAACACGCTTACTTCAAAACACTAAGGGCTGGTTTCTCCATTGAGCATGTTTTTTAGGCCAGGACTAGGATTCATTTGTGTCCACGAAACCAGCTCTGCCCTGAATTATCTAAAATTATTGGAAGAAATTAGATATAAAAATCTACACTTACAATTTTTCTTTTTTCAACTTTTAAATCTTCTAGTTTGTCATCTGAAACAAAAGTGACAAGGAATGCGTTGAGTATTTGTCATGAAACACATGCATTTTCAAACATCTGCATTTTAAGAGACATATTGATAAATATTTTTAGTATTATCATTCTTTTTTAACAATTGGACATTTACAATTGGACAGACTTGCAATTCAAAACAAGATAAGATATACTTAATGTAAAGAAGAGAATCCTACATGTGTAAAAACCAAAATATAGAACAAAGTTACTTTTGTCCTCCAAAGAAGGGGGTGGTTGATGGGCCAACAAAAATGGAATAAAAATAAGAGAAGCCTTACTGTTTCTTTCCGTTCGCTTTGAGAAAAGGAATAACAGCAGCTTCCTCATAAACCACACTCTGAAAAGCAATCAGGAATATTAGAATGCAGCAGAAACAGTCTTCCATTGTTGAATAGTTACTCAGAAAAGCAGATCAGAGAGCATCACTTTCTGTGGTAAAGCATTTTGTGATCAATGGAACAAAACAGAAGATTCTTCACTTTGAAGACTATGTGGTGGAAATTTTACATGGCAGGACATGACCTGAAAGAGTAGTATAGGCCTACATATTGAAAAGTAACTTTGGCATTAGAGGCACAAAACCAGTACAGTTGTGGAATAAGAAAAACTATTGATTTAAACAAATATAAACATCTATGTCTGTGCATGGAAGATTTCATGTGAATGAAAAATGTAGATGCTCGGCATCTTCTCTGACTTATGTGCCAGGGGTACTTTTGAACTGCCAACAAACATCTTTACAAAGGAAGCTGCAGGCACATAATAGTATACATACTTAAAGGGGTAATCAGGGATTGGTGCATACATTTTAAAAATAATTTTAAATAAAGGATATATAGCCATTGATTCTTGAAGAATACAACTTTCTTATCAGAAACCAAAATATAAGCTTGTTATACACCGATGTTTGTAAATAATGTAATTTCAAACAAACACAGTATAGCTATAAAATATGAATCTGAGAGTGAGTACATTCCTCCAGTCCCATGTTTACCAACAACAACAAAAAAAGAGCACCACTTCATTGTTGTTTGAATCCCAAATTGCCCCTTTAAGGTTATGTGTGGCAGTGGACAGAGTAGGCTATACTTACAATATAGGAAATAGAAATAAGGGCAAAGTCATCACGATGCGTCCTGTCCATTGTTCGGGGAGATAGCAGAAGTAAACACTTATGCAAGTAATAAGATAAAGCACAGATGAATACAGAAGCAGTCTTCCCACCCACAACTTCTCCAATCTCTGATTCTTCGCTCTAAATTCCTCAAGGTCCTTAATATCCTGAAAAGACAACAAAATGCCATGACAAGTATTTTATAACAGATAACAGGTAATACTTGGATTATAAGAATTATTAAATGCTTGGGTAATGCCAGAGTATTTCCCAGTCTTATGCTACAATTAAAAAAGGGTTTAATGTAGCGTTCTAATTCTTCTATAAAAAGTATAACCTAGTATCTAGTATCTGACAGCCAATGTGCTGGCCAAAGTCAGAGTTGTGGACATCTGCACCTGTCACTAAAAGATCAAAACAGATCACTGCCTGACTGATAATTACAGACAGATACAAGATGAAGCTCATGGACAGGACTGTGGGAGAAGCTTGGTGCTGTGAACAATTTTTTGAATACTAGTAGCCTATATAATGTTGAAAAGCAGGGCTTATAGCAACATTTAACCTAATACTTACCTTGTCAATGCCTTCTAGAAGTTCCACCGTCGTTGGTTTAGCCTGTTTGAAGATTAGATACAATTTACTTCTGAATCACTCAAAACAAATGGCTACGACCAGATGTGTGTGCTGAATGCAACGCTTTTTCTCTCTGAATGATAAAAAAGGTAATTAATAGATATTATGAACATTAACTTCAACACATCATGCATGCCCTCAAACGCCAAAAACATTGCCTCAATTCCATTCTGACACTAGCCAGACAGTACAGTTCAGTTCAGTTGACTAGTCAGTGATGTAGGCTACTTGATTACGTTAATTTAAACTGAAAGGTTGAAATGCTAAGGGAGCATTGGGTTGGTAGCTAGCTAGTTAGACAGTGGAGTAGTCGGTTTCTCCAGATTTATTCAACCCTGTTTTATAAGCGCAGAGATCGACTCTACCACTTGAGCATGCTTTTGTTGCACAATCAATGGCGTGCTGGGCTTCAGGCAAGAAGGTTGATGGCTCGAGACGCACTTCCTGCTTGTTTCATTACATTGGTGTCAGAAGTGGGATCAGAGCTCGCATCCACTAGTGTGTGTGCTTGACTGGTGAGCGCGTTCCTGTAAGACGGCGTCCTGAGGTCTAACGCAAGGACATGCTCTTTGAGAGAGAGTTGTCTTGTTTTGCACACTTTGTACAAAATAATAAAATGCAGTACTACAGGATATTTCTTAATGTAGCTCTTTATTAGCTAGCTATAACTGGTATGCTCACATATCGCCAACCAGGATCAAACTGCCCATGACCTAACCATTTGGATGGTCTTAACCAATCATAACACAGTATGATATGGTGGTAAAATGCATCCAATTACAATTCAGTATGTTTACACATATGAATATTACAGGAGTTGTGTAGGGACCCTGGTTTATAAACTTGGATAACGACTGTGCCACTAAGCATGCTTTTGTGGCACAGTCGATGGACCTCGGCTTCAGGCCAGAAGGTTTGGGGTTCCCGCTTCTGACACCAACGTAATGAAACAGGCAGGGAGTGTAGCTATAACCCTCAACCTAATGCCAAAAAAGCATACCCAAGTGGCAGAGTCGATATCTGCGTTTATAAACCAGGGTTGCTAGAATACTTTGGATTATTATAGCTAAACTAGCTTACGTTACTGTTACGGACTTGTTTAACGTGCATATAGTTACCTTCCACCGGGAAACAACAGCACCCATCTCTGTAGGATGTATGGTGTGTCCCGCTCCTCGTCCACTCGTTTCCTTTACGTTAGCTAGCTGCCTAAAAGTGTTGAAAAGTAAAGGTAAGACATAGCTTGCTACCTAAACAATAGCTCAGACGGCTAGCTAGGTAAGGTTACAGAATGGAAAGTGCAAACGATAGCTAGCCCATTCAGATGGTTGTTACTGGCTATGAAGTAAAAATTCACGAATAAAAAAAATGTGCTCTTTGGTCTTACTGTATGGTTAGCATTGTGGTTAAGGTTAGGTTTAAACTCTGATTTTAAGAAAAAGCATTTTAGAAATAGTCCGTGTACACTTTAGCCATATTTATGACTTTGTGGCTGTGGTAACTAGTGAAACCCCCCCATTCACAGACAAAAAGTCGAAGCTAACGCTAAACAGCCCTGACATGTTCCATTGAAGCACCTGAAGGAAAATGCTCAGTGTTGGGCATGACTGACACGGTTTTGTAATCCTGAGTCACTCAACATAATTGTATAGACTAACGTAACACTGTAGATTGATGCTTGTGACAGCTCGCTAGCTGACATAAACTGGCTAGCTAGCTAGCAGAATATTACTAGCAGCATACGCTAGCACGTAACGTTAGGCCTAACGTTAATCATTCTTAGGCCTAATAGAAATACATCAAAGTCTGCTACTTACGGTTGCTTGGTAGCTATTTCACGTTAGATAGGTCCGTGTCATGCAAGAAAGAGTCAATAACAATACGGGGGGGTTCGGGTTCTTCCTCGTCCTTTTCTCCTTCTATGGTAGAATGGCGGTCCGCGAACAAACGTTTAGGGTCCATGCCGCCACCTACTGTGCGTGGTAATCATGGTTTACTACACTACATACAGTAGTAGCTCTGGCTACATCAGTATAAAAGAAATTAAACACAAAACACCTAAACCCTCCTACCTAATTATGTTCCCGCGTAACGCAGTGCTAGAGGTGTCACTACAGACCCTGGTTCAATCCCGGGCTGTATCACAACAGACCGTGATCTGGAGTCCCATAGGGCGGCGCACAATTGGCCCAGCGTCGTCTCGGTTAGGGGAGGAATTGGCTCAAATGCATTAAGAAGTCAATAAATTCCGCGAACAAACGTTTAGGGTCCATGCCGCCACCTACTGTGCGTGGTAATCATGGTTTACTACACTACATACAGTAGTAGCTCTGGCTACATCAGTATAAAAGAAATTAAACACAAAACACCTAAACCCTCCTACCTAATTATGTTCCCGCGTAACGCAGTGCTAGAGGTGTCACTACAGACCCTGGTTCAATCCCGGGCTGTATCACAACAGACCGTGATCTGGAGTCCCATAGGGCGGCGCACAATTGGCCCAGCGTCGTCTCGGTTAGGGGAGGAATTGGCTCAAATGCATTAAGAAGTCAATAAATTCCACAAATTAACGTTTAACAAGGCACACCAAATTGAAACGCATTCCAGGTGACTACCTCATGAAGTTGATTGAGAGAATGCCAAGTGTGTGCAAAGCTGTTATAAAGCAAAAGGATAGCTACGATGAAACATCTAAAATATATTGTTTAACACTTCTTTTTGCTGGCGCTTGGGCCCCCCACGGGCTTGGGCTCAGGGGCTTCAACTCCGGTAATGTCACACCCTGATCTATTTTCACCTGTCTTTGTGATTGTCTCCACCCCCCTCCAGGTGTGGCCCATCTTCCCAATTATCCCCTGTGTATTTATACTTGTATTCTCTGTTTGTATGTTGCCAGTTTGTCTTTTTTGTTCAAGTCAACCAGTGGTTTGTGTCTCAGCTCCTGGTGTTGAACCTTGCCTGTCCTGACTTCGAGCTCATCTGCCTGACCACTCTGCCTGACCCTGAGCCTGCCTGCTGACCTGTACCTTTGCCCACCTCTGGATTACCGACCTCTGCTCTACCCTGAGCCTGCCTGCCACCCGGTACCGTTGCCCCACCTCTGGTTTTCTGACCATTGTCTGCCTTGACCTGTCGATTGCCTGCCCCTGTTGGAATATTAAACTCGTGTTCATTCGATACAGTCTGCATCTGGGTCTTACCTTCATACCTGATAGATAAGCCCCTGCATTAATCCAGCCCTGGTCTTGTGAGTTACTCATATTATTCTCCTACCTTTGATTTACATTAGGGCTTGTGTAGTTGTCTAATATTTGTGGGGCAATTACTACTTCCTCAGTCTCCACTTACAACGTGAAAAATACATTCTAGACTTTTTAATGCATAATGGAAAAAATATGTTTAACTTCACTGTTTCTATTTTTTTATTTTGTATTATTATTTCACCTTTATTTAACCAGGTAGGCCAGTTGAGAACAGGTTCTCATTTACAACTGAGACCTGGCCAAGATAAAGCAAAGTAGTGCGACAAAAACAACCACACAGTGTAGCTGTGCAGATGATGATGTGCAAGTAGAGATACTGGGGTGCAAAGGAGCAAGAGGTTAAGTAATAATATGGGGATGAGGTAGTTGGGTGTGCTATTTACAGATTGGCTGTGTACAGGTACAGTGATCAGTAAGCTGCTCTGACAGCTGATGCTTAAAGTCAGTGAGGGAGATATAAGACTCCAGCTTCAGAGATTGTTGCAATTCGTTCCAGTCATTGGCAACAGAGAACTGGAAGGAAAGGCGGCCAAAGGAAGTGTTGGCTTTGGGGATTGACCAGTGCAATATACCTGCTAGAGCGCGTGCTACAGGTGGGTATTTCTATGGTGACCAGTGATGGTTCAAACGCAGGTAACTATTGCAGACTCTGTCTGTAAGCCCCACACTGTGTCACTTCACATTGACTGTGTTTGCGTGTGAGTACAGAAAATCACAGTAAATCACGTAGAGCTCCGAAACCCACGTAATCGGATTCGCCTTAACAAATCCGCAACTGAATCTAACTTTAAATTTAAAAAAAATAAAAATTGTTTAACCATCATCAAGCAGACGTTGTACGATTTTTCGTAAATTACGATAGATAAATGGCTGGCTCTATTTTTCCTTACACCATAGGTTGATGTACTTTAATGTGAAGCGGTCAAATTAGCGCTGTATTACCATTTTTTTACCTTTAATCCCAGAAAATGGGCATTATAACTCAGAGCATTGAGGCCTCGACGCCATCTTGTTTCTGGGCTAAAAGTACATTTGGCCAAGCCTGTGCTCACCGAGTTTCGTCTTCGGAGTCTTTTCCTGTTTACGAGAAACGGCCATCTTGCCGATTTTAGGTTTATCATCTTTGTTGATCAGCAAAAGTGAGTAGTACTGCAGACTTTACAGAGGCATACAAACAACAAATGAAGGTGAGTACATTACTTGATACATACTTTGTTGACTTGTCAATAGGCTATTTAAGACAACGACAATAGTATATGGTCCAAATTGTCCCCAGAATTTCTAAGCAAACAGCTGGAGGCAGGGCTTTCTCCTATAGAGCTCCATTTTTATGGAATGGTCTGCCTACCCATGTGAGAGATGCAAACTCGGTCTCAACCTTTAAGTCTTTACTGAAGACTCATCTCTTCAGTGGGTCATATGCTTGAGTGTAGTCTGGCCCAGGAGTGTGAAGGTGAACGGAAAGGCTCTGGAGCAACGAACCGCCCTTGCTGTCTCTGCTTGGCCGGTTCCCCTCTTTCCACTGGGATTCTCTGCCTCTAACCCTATTACAGGGGCTGAGTCACTGGCTTACTGGTGCTCTTTCATGCCGTCCCTAGGAGGGGTGCATCACTTGAGTGGGTTGATGATCACTGATGTGGTGTGGGGGCTGTGCTTTGGCAAAGTGGGTGGGGTTATATCCTTCCTGTTTGGCCCTGTCCGGGGGTGTCATCGGATGGGGCCACAGTGTCCCCTGACCCCTCCTGTCTCAGCCTCCAGTATTCATGCTGCAGTAGTTTATGTTTCGGGGGGCTAGGGTCAGTTTGTTATATCTGGAGTACTTCTCCTGTCTTATCCGGTGTCCTGTGTGAATTTAAGTATGCTCTCTCTAATTCTCTCGTTCTTTCTCTCTCTCGGAGGACCTGAGCCCTAGGACCATGCCTCAGGACTACCTGACATGATGACTCCTTGCTGTCCCCAGTCCACCTGGCCGTGCTGCTGCTCCAGTTTCAACTGTTCTACCTGTGATTATTATTATTTGACCATGCTGGTCATTTATGAACATTTGAACATCGTGGCCATGTTCTGTTATAATCTCTGCAGTAGTTTATGTGTCGGGGGGCTAGGGTCAGTTTATTATATCTGGAGTACTTAACCTGTCTTATCCGGTGTCCTGTGTGAATTTAAGTATTCTCTCTCTAATTATCTCTTTCTTTCTCTCTTTCAGAGGACCATGCCTCAGGACTACCTGGCATGATGACTCCTTGCTGTTCCCAGTCCACCTGGCCATGCTGCTGCTCCAGTTTCAACTGTTCTGCCTGCGGCTATGGAATCCTGACCTGTTCACCGGACGTGCTACCTGTCCCAGACCTATTATTTGACCATGCTGGTCATTTATGAACATTTGAACATCTTGGCCATGTTCTGTTATAACCTCCACCCGGCACAGCCAGAAGAGGACTGGCCACCCCTCATAGCCTGGTTCCTCTCTAAGTTTCTTCCTAGGTTTTGACCTTTCTAGGGAGTTTTTCCTAGACAACGTGCTTCAACACCTGCATTGCTTGCTGTTTGGGGTTTTAGGCTGGGCTTCTGTACAGCACTTTGAGATATCAGCTGATGTACGAAGGGCTTTATAAATACATTTGATGTGTATATTCGTCTGAACCTTGTTCTCTCTGACAGTGCAGACAGTCACTCAGAGATGTGTAGATTTCAAGCATGCAGCAATATCATGAGAAAAGTAGATACTTGTCAAAATGTTGGAAAACCCCCAAAACAGGGGGGCTAAGATGCAAATATGTAAAGGTTTTTAGGGACGTCTCTGCTTAACCAGTTATATGATGGAGGAACCCACACATAATAGGCTAACACATTTTTTTGTCTAGATCAAAAATATCCTGTTTAATTCTTCAGATGTTGTCCCTCTTTTTTTATTTTTTTTACAGGAAATACGAACCAAACCTGTAACATATCACATCATATACGACAACAAAGATCACGTTACATGATCTCTGATTGTTCTGGCAATTCTCACATAGAAATTAATTGGGAGGAAGGATATTTAACATGCTTTTTGCATATGTATCACACAACACAGTTTAAAAAAAAAATCGTGATACAAAAAAAGGTGGTAGCTTGTACAATTTTATTTAGACCATTTTTGGAAGTAAAGCAGGTAAATGATAATTGCAGGCATATTTGGTTAGTATCTTGACATAACGGTAGCAGAGCTGGTGAATGGTAGCTTTCTGGGCAGAGAGGAGATCTTGTCCTATTCATCGTATCCTTTTCCCCGATACTTGGTCTGCAGTCCTACTCTGAGTGTGGCTATGGGCTCAGGTCCGAGCGACGTATTGGCGGAACGATTGTGATTGAACTAAATTTGGAGCAGGAAAAACAGGCGCGTCGTACCACTGCGTCTGACGTCACCTTTATGACTCTACGCTAAGCGTGCCCTTAACCTTGTTTGCCACATTTTATTTTACACCATTCTGGATTGAATTTCTGTCCGATTTCATCATGTCTCTTGCTGCAGAGGCATTCGTCTCCCAGATAGCAGGTAATGTGTGTAGCCTGTGTTCTGCAACATAAAGCTAACGTCATTAGCATTCGTTTTGTCGTTAGTTAGCATCAGATGCTAGCCACTAGCTAGCCGTGCAAAGATTCATTTTTGTCTGCGGCTTCGCTGACAAATGAGGTAACTAGCTTTCCATATCAAACTAACGTAAACTCACTCACTTTTGTACATCGCATTGGTCCGTACAATTTACCTTATTTTAGCGCCCCAAAACGTAATACTTCCAGATCAACTGTAATGTCAATACCATTGTAAAGCACAATTTCTCCCCTTTCCAACAGAATCAATTACATGACCCCACGCTGCCCTTTTCTGCATGATTCAAGAAGGCAATGAGCCTCGTCAGGTCTTTTTAAAAATGGCGGGTGGGGAAGCGAAACTAATGCCTGATAGTGAGAAGGAGAGATGTGTGGGAAAATTGCTTTTTTTTCACTCGATCTGTCCAACTTATCACCTTATCGCCTCTAAAATGTAAATAAAACACTATAAAGAGTTTATATAATGTGTCATTTACATACCTATTTGAAGGTTTGTGTCGAATTTGAATCAGGTTTTTAGGGTGGTGCTAAAGTGATCTTGGAAGTAAACAGCGGCTTTGAGAATGATGATCGCATGCAATGATGACACAGAAAATGACTAGGTATCCCCCCTTACCCCGTCACTGTCCATTTCTTGTTTTGAAAGGATGAGAGAAGTGCTACACCTGGTGTTGAGAGATTGTAAGACAGGAATAGTTGCTTTATGCATGCAGGACGTTACGGCATGGCATGACATGTAACGGAGGGTCCGTTTTTTTCAACTTTTCTCCAATACTATAGAGCCATTACCATGTCGATCAACACTTGAATAGAAACGTAGTTCACACCCCCGATTTTGAAGTCAACACAGTCGCTGCAGTCCCATGAGTTCTTTGTAGCCTCGTTTGAATGTTGAGGTTGCGCACATTTGTACGGAATGGGGTGAGTTTACGTTACACTACACGAAAATATAAACGCAACATGTAAAGTGAGTTGAATGAAATCTCCCAGAAATTTTACATACCCACAAAAAAGCATATTTCTCTCCGATTTTGTGCACAAATTTGTTTACATTTTTGTTAGAGAGCATTTCTCCTTTGCTAAGATAATCCATCCACCTGACAGGTGTGGCATATCAAGAAGCTGACTAAACAGCATCATCATTACACAGGTGCAACTTGTGCTGGGGACAATAAAAGGCCACTCAAAAATGTGCAGTTTTGTCACACATGTCTCAAGTTGAGGGAGAGTGCAATTGGTATGCTGACTGCAGGAATGTCCACCAGAGCTGTTGACAGACTGCTAATTTCTCTACCATAAGCCACCTCCAATGTTGTCTTAGAGAATTTGTCAGTGCGTCCAACCGTCCTCACAACCACAGACCACTCAGTTTGCTGATGTCAATGTTGTGAACAGAGTGCCCCATGGTGGCGATGGAGTTATGGTATGGGCAGGCTTAATGATGGTGTTGGTGTCGAGCCACGCAGTCGGGGTTGAACCCGGGAATATAGGAGGAGACTATAGATGCACCCTTGGGGGCCCTTTTTAAAATTGTATTTTTATGTTAAATAAAAAGTTTAAACTAGGCAAGTCAGTTAAAGAACAAATTATTATTTTCATTGAAGGCCTCTAGGAATAGTGGGTTAACTGCCTTGTTCAGGGGCAGAACGACAGATTTGTACCTTGTCAGCTCGAGGATTCGATCTTGCAACCTTTCGGATACTAGGCTACGCTGCTGCCCTTGTGTTGAGGATCAGCGTGACAGATGTTGTCGCATCTTCATGAACCCTTTATACTTCTATCTTCCATTTTTAATGCTCTGGTACACAGGGAGGAGGCGGGGTTGCTCCAGTACAGTAGGTGGCGTTAATGTTAGATGCCAACCACCAATAAACCCCACAGAAGAAGTAGAAGAGGCGGGGAAACAATGGTAGCTAGCTAACGAGAACACTGGTAGAAAGTGTCTTTCGCCCCCGCCTGTCGGGCACTGCTTTCCCGCAGTTATTTTAACGACGGCGATGGAAGGTATTAGCGAAGAACACTGGGTGCTAGTGTAACAGTATAGACTTTAGTCCGTCCCCTCGACCCGGGCGCGAACCAGGGACGCTCTGCACACATCAACAGTCACCCTCGAAGCATCGTTACCCATCGCTCCACAAAAGCCGCGGCCCTTGCAGAGCAAGGGGAACCACTACTTCAAGGTCTCGGAGCTAGTGACGTCACCGATTGAAACGCCACTAGCGCGCACCACCGCTAACTAGCTAGCCATTTCACATCGACTACACTAGCTAGGACTCCGATGCATAGCAGGCGGGATATGGAGCTAGCGCCTGTTGGGCACTGCTTTCCCGCAGTTCTGTTAACGACTATGAGGGCAGGCTTCAGTGAAAGACATGATTGCAGGTGTTGGCTCCGATTCCGGTAGGCAGGAGACGGTGGCGACACCGGTAGCTATCTAGCTTTGCCCTCATGTCGGGCACTGATTTCCCGCAGTTCCATTTAATGACGACAAGGGCAGATGTTCAGCAGGCGGGAGCGAAGGACACTGTGCTAACTGGGGGGGGGAGCAACACTGGTAGCTAGCTAGCTAGCCAGGCGATTAAATTATATAATGTATCAACTTTGCTCGCTCTGTGCGCTGCTCCAAATGTAACAACCGAAGACTTATCAGGGTCTGCATCCCAGCTCGCCATTACGGCTAAATTATATTTTAAAAACTGATGGATGCACAGGGAAAGTGGGATGGAGAGAAGCAGGTGTTTTAAAACGTAACCTTTTATTTAACTAGGCAAGTCAGTCAAGAACAAATTCTTATTTACAATGGCGGCCCACCGGGGAACAGTGGGTTAACTTCCTTGTTCAGGGGCAGAACGACAGATTATTACCTTGTCAGTTCGGGATTCGATCCAGCAACTGGTTACTGGCCCAAAGCTCTAACCACTAGACTACCTGCTGCCCCCAGCTAATCGCTGGAAGGGGATGCAGCTGGCTGATCACAGCTGCCACACATGAGATGTGCGTGAAAGTGAAGTTGACATTATTGGACTGGTGCATACAAGCAACTAGTTGCTGAATTTGTATTTTTACTGCATAGATTTATTATTATAAAGTATGTTTAAAATCAAACAGGTGTCAGCTGGTTCTTTAGCTCAGTAGGGCCGATGCTTAAGGTGCATTACCAGCGCTTTGAAAAGTTGATTTAATAATACTTTACTGTGGATATATTGTCTAAAATGTGTTGCCACATAAGGACCAACTACGCAGACAATCGGTAATGTAATTTTATTCAATATTCTAGGTTGTAGAGGACCTGAGAGGACCATTTCCAGAATCAAACAGTGTAATGTCCCAGACGTTGGTGGTCTGATCCCCAGGCAATGTTATACTAGGCCTCTGAAATTCAATCATCCTCACAGGAACATTTTATGATGCTGCCTCTCAGATTGGCTCAAGCTCAAAATTCATCATGTCACAACAGTGTCACTGTTCTGCAACCTGACAAACTCCTCAATGTGACCTTTTGCCAATGCTCTCCTGAATATTTTGTCCCACAGCTGCGGAGCCATGGCCTGAAAATGCCACCTTGTATCAGCCTCTGAGAGGTAAGTCATTCACTCACTTTAGAGACAAAACTGTTCAAATACCTACTTCTGCATTTACAACGTTAAATCATGTGTTGGATAATGCGAAAGTTATTTACTTTATTAATTTAGTTTAGTTTAGGCTTAAGCCCTGAACCCTACAATGTTGTGGACTATTAGTGCACTGCTAAACATACCCAATTAAATTTATTTGATGTAATGTTGAGGAAAATTATGCTAATGAATCAGAGAGGAATATAGGTTTTCAGAATTTTAATAACTGTTTGAGCCATATTTATCAGTGTATCTTGTCACTTTATAATGTGCAAATGCATGTCTGTCTGTTGCCTGTTTGTTTTTTCAGAGGATCAGATACTACTATCAGATTGTGCATCATCACTTGCTGTACAGGTAAGATAATGTTTATGCCTTTGCCATAGCCAAATAGGATGTGAAACTAAGACAGTTGGCTCGTTGGCATTAACCGTTACACAAATGTTGTGGTATAGGCTAGGCCTCCTTAAAAGACCATACAGTATACGGGGGCCCGTAAAGCTAGTCCTCCGATCAAACATGGCCAAATGTGTTGATAGGGTTTGTCATATTTTATAAAACTTTTCATAAGACACCTGTTTTCATTAAAATCCAACAACTTCATGGATGTCATTGTTATATGGAAGAAAAAAATTAGAGGATGGAAACCCCTGTGCAGATGATGGCTGCTTGTCGTTGTTGGCTCTATTGTAGCTATCTGGTATACAACTGTGCATGCCTGTGTCATGGACAGGATCTGAACTTGGGTCTCCAGGGGAGAAACAAACATGTTAGACCAACAGGAAATTCCCACATCACAAGACCATGAGCTGGACTCATGTCTGCTACATTCACCCGCCTTTGACCTCCTCACCAAAAAGAGCCTTGCCCCACAGTTGGGCGCCATTGTCACCAGCGGGGTCTGAAACCAACATCTTGACAATTTGTCGTCGCAGACTCCGGTGACAATAGATTTCATGTGCCTTGGGGAGTTAGGTCTTAGCACAGCGTCTGCGGTGGGTGTGAAGTCCACTCTTGAGAGGCAGACTCGGCCATAGTTGTCACATTTGTAGACTGCACTGCTGTTGCAGATCAGGGGCCCCCAATTACATTCAGCCGTGGGCCGATTTATTTATTTCCCTGAGCGGAGGGTCGGGGGGCTGGAACAAAGTTATAAATAATTTGTACACTGCAAGATCCCAAACATATAGTATTTGACAAAAATTGAATAATTTCAAACATTGATTACATTGGGATATGATCACATATGCCTCTTTATGTGTGGGAATACTTGGGAAACAGATTTCCTGAATTTAAATCACTGAGCTGATTTATTGGTGATTTTATAGTCTTATATCCAACAATGAATACAACTAAATATTTATTTATACATTTTTTGCTCAGAAGACTTGGGGGGACAAATAAAATCACCCGCGGGCCTGATTATACCTTCCGGCTGCTTATTGGGCAAGCCTGTTGTAGATGTTGCGGCGGTGTCCTGATCTTCTTTCATTTTTGCTCTTTACTACTTAGTGTTGCGCCAGGGTGGATTTGCTGGTTAGCAGCCCGCTGCGAAGTGCCCGCTGTTAGTGAAGATAGTCCTCGGCGCCATCTTCTCAGGTGTCGGTGTTGATGCCAAAGGACTTGAGGTCTTGCTTGCAGAAATATCTGTGGTCTCTTTCCAGAGGTTAATTCTACATAGAGAATGTCCTTAGGGATTTGTCAGTTGGTGTTTAGCGGTACACAAGTAGCGTTCAATCGGTGACTTCACCTGCTCTGAGACTGCTTTTGTGGAGTGACGGGTAATAATGCCTGACAGTTGTCGATATTTTCAGAGGGTCTCTGACTGAGTCCAGGATGGAGCAAGGAGAGGGACGGAAGCCACAGTTACATTAGCACGGTGGCTAAGTGTGAAATGTTTTCCTATGGGAAATGCTCACTGTTTCCCATCCCAAATATTAACCTTTAGACTACTGAAATGGAATTTAGTCCAAATACTGTCTTTTTTTCACAAATGGGATGACTAGATAGTACTTTATGTAGTCTTTTATTTCTAAAATATAATGCAGAGACCCTCAAATAAAATGTGATATTCTTTACCTTCACTTAATATCCATATGTAATTTGACTGCAAAAATAACGAGAAAGAAAACACTAGATTTAACATATGCATTCAACCCCTTGAGACAATACATGAGTCTTTCTGGTTAAGTCTGTAAGAGCTTTGCACACCTAGATTGTACAATATTTGTACATGGTTCTTTAAAAATGTCTTTAAGGTCTCTCGAGTTGGTTGTTGATCATCGTTAGACAGCCATTTTCAGGTCTTGCCATAGATTTTCAAGCTGATTTTAAGTCAACTGTAACTAGGCCACTCAGGAACATTCAATGTCATCTTGGTAAGCATCTCCAGTGTCTATTGAGCCTTGTGCTTTAGGTTATTATCCTGCGGAAAGGTGAATTTGTCTCCCAGTGTCTGTTGAAAACATGGTTCAGTCTGCTTTCCATCTAGGATTTTGCCAGTGCTTAGCTCTAAGTTTCTTTTTAGCTTAAAAAAATACTGCTTAGGCCTTACCGATGAAGGCATACCCATAACATGATGCAGCCACTATCATGCTTGAAAATATGAAGTGGTACTCAGTGACGTGTTGTTGGATTTCCCCCAAACATAAGCCCTGGTCTTTGTGGTTGAATCTGTGTTTGAAATGAACTGCTCGACTGAGGGACCTTACAGATAATTGTATTTGTGGGGTACAGAGATGAGGTAGTCATTCAAAAATCATGTTAAACACTATTGTTGCACACAGTGAGTCCGTGCAACTTATAAGGTGAGTTGTTAAGCAAATTTCTACTGCTGAACAGATTTAGGCTTGCCATAACAAAGGGGTTGAATACTTATGAACATAAGACATTTGATCTTTTCATTTTTAGTTAAATTTAATCCATTCAGGCTGCAACACAACATTTGGAAAACAAGGGGTGTGAATACTTTTTCAAGGCACTATACCTGAGACAGAGAAGAATACTGATTCAGCAATGAAAAAAAGGATCCACATTTTTGTATTTTATTAGGATCCCCATTAGCTATTGCAAAAACAGCAGCTACTCTTCCTGGGGCCCGCATCAAACATAAACATGACATTAGAGGTCGACTGATTAATCGGAATGGCCGATTAATTAGGGCCGATTTCAAATTTTCATAACAATCGGAAATCTGTATTTTTGGACACAGATTTGGCCGATTTTGATTTAATTACATTTTTTACACCTTTTATTTAACTAGGCAAGTCAGTTAAGAACACGTTCTTATTTTCAATGATGGCCTAGGAACGGTGGGTTAACTGCTTTGTTCAGGGGCAGAACGACAGATATTTACATTGTTAGCTCGGGGGATCCAATCTTGCAACCTTACGGTTAACTAGTCCAACGCTCTAACCACCTGCCTCTCATTGCACTCCACGAGGAGCAAACCTGTTACGCGAATGCAGTAAGAAGCCAAGGTAAGTTTCTAGCTAGCATTAAACTTATCTTAGAAAAAACAATCATTCAATCAATCAATAATAATCACTAGTTATCTACACATGGTTGATATTAGTAGTTTATCTAGCATTTCCTGCATTGCATATAATCGATGTGGTGCGCATTTGCGGAAAAAGGACTGTCGTTGCTCCAACGTGTACCTAACCATAAACATCAATGCCTTTCTTAAAATCAATACACAGAAGTATATATTTTTAAACCTGCATATTTAGCTAAAAGAAATCCAGGTTAGCAGGCAATATTAACCAGGTGAAATGGTCACTTCTCTTGCGTTCATTGCATGCAGAGTCAGGGTATATGCGATAATAATAAACGTTTTGTTTTCGAAATTATAGTTTCCAGATTCAACCATATTAATGACCAAAGGCTCATATTTCTGTGTGTTATGTTATAATTAAGTCTATGACATTGCGCTGTTTATGACTTCAAGCCTATCAACTCCCGAGATTAGGCTGGTGTAACCGATGTGAAATGGCTAGCTAGTTAGCGGGGTGCGCACTAATAGCGTTTCAAACGTCACTCGCTCTGAGACTTGGAGTAGTTGTTCCCCTTACTCTGCCAGGGCCGCGGATTTTGTGGATCGATGGGTAACGATGCTTCGAGGGTGGCTGTTGTCGATGTGTTCCTGATTCGAGCCCAGGTAGGAACGAGGAGAGGGACAGAAGCTATACTGTTAGACTGGCAATACTAAAGTGCCTACAAGAACATCCAATAATCAAAGGTATATGAAATGCAAATGGTATAGAGAGAAATAGTCCTATAAATACTATATTAACTACAACCTAAAACCGCTTACCTTGGAATATTGAAGTCTCATGATAAAAGGAACCACCAGCTTTCATATGTTCTCATGTTCTGAGCAAGGAACTTAAACGTTAGCTTTTTTACATGGCACACATTGCACTTTAAAAAAAAAAATATTTCACCTTTATTTAACCAGGTAGGCTAGTTGAGAACAAGTTCTCATTTGCAACTGCGACCTGGCCAAGATAAAGCATAGCAGTGTGAACAGACAACACAGAGTTACACATGGAGTAAACAATTAACAAGTCAATAACACAGTAGAAAAAAAGGGGAGTCTATATACATTGTGTGCAAAAGGCATGAGGAGGTAGGCGAATAATTATAATTTTGCAGATTAACACTGGAGTGATAAATGATCAGATGGTCATGTACAGGTAGAGATATTGGTGTGCAAAAGAGCAGAAAAGTAAATAAATAAAAACAGTATGGGGATGAGGTAGGTAAAAATGGGTGGGCTATTTACCGATAGACTATGTACAGCTGCAGCGATCGGTTAGCTGCTCAGATAGCAGATGTTTGAAGTTGGTGAGGGAGATAAGTCTCCAACTTCAGCGATTTTTGCAATTCGTTCCAGTCACAGGCAGCAGAGAACTGGAACGAAAGGTGGCCAAATGAGGAGTTGGCTTTAGGGATGATCAGTGAGATACACTTGTACTTTCTTCTCCAACACTTTGTTTTTGCATTATTTAAACAAAATTGAACAGGTTACATTATTTATTTGAGGCTAAATTGATTTTATTGATGTGTTAAAATAAGTGTTCATTCAGTATTGTTGTAATTGTCATTATTACAAATACTTGTAAAAAATTGTCCGATTTCATCGGTATATGCTTTTTTTGGTCCTCCAATAATCGGTTTCGGCGTTGAAAAATCATAATCGGTCGACCTCTACATGGCATAATACAGAACATTAATAAACAAGGACAGAACGACATACATTTAATCATGGCACACAGCCGACATATACTTACACACAAAATATTTAGGTCAAATGGGAGAGGCGTTGTGTCGTGCGATCAAATTTTATTGGTCACATACACATGGTTAGCAGATGTTAATGTGAGTGTAGCGAAATTCTTGTGCTTTTAGTTCTGACCATGCAGTAATATCTAACAAGTAATCTTAACAATTTCACAACAACTACCTTATACACACAAGTGTAAAGGAATGAATAAGAATATGTACCAATACAGTGAGCACCATAATTCATTGGACAGTGACCATTTTTTGTTATTTTGGTTCTGTACTCTAGCACTTTGAGTTTGAAAGGATGCAATGACAACGAGGGTGAAGTTACTTTATTCTACATTATGTTAAACTGTCCAATGTTTTTTGATGGCCTAAAATTGGGGAGGACTATGTACAAAGCTTCTATAATTTCTAAACGGTTCATTCGATGTGTATGAAAATACCCTCAAATTAAAGCTGAAAGTCTGCACTTCACCCTCATTGTCATTGTATCCTTTCAAACTCAAAGTGCTAGAGTACAGAACCAAAATAACAAAAACATGGTCACTGTCCAATTAGATGAGTAATGTAGGGTATGTAAACATTATATAAAGTGGCATTCTTTAAAGTGACTAGTGATACTTTATTACATCCAATTTTTAATTATTAAAGTGGCTAGAGATTTGAGTCAGTATGTTGGCAGCAGCCACTCAATGTTAGTGATGGCTGTTTAACAGTCTGATGGCCTTGAGATAGAAGCTGTCTTTCAGTCTCTTGGTCCCAGCTTTGATGCACCTGTACTAACCTTGCCTTCTGGATGATAGCGGGTGAACGGGCAGTGGCTTGGGTGGTTGTTGTCCTTGATCTTTTTGGCCTTCCTGTGACATTGGGTGGTGTAGGTGTCCTGGAGTGTAGGTAGTTTGCCCCCGGTGATGCGTTTGCCCCCAGACCTCACTACCCTGTGAAGAGCCTTGCGGTTGTGGGCGGAGAAGTTGCTGTAGCAGGCGGTGATACAGCCCGACAGGATGCTCTCGATTGTGCATCTGTAAAAGTTTGTGTTTTTGGTGACAAGCCAAATTTCTTCAGCCTCCTAAGGTTGAAGGGGCGCTGTTGCGCCTTCACCACGCTGTCTGTGTGGGTGGACCATTTGTTTGTCTGTGATGTGTACGCCAAGGAACTTTCCACCTGCTCCACTACTGTCCCGTCGATGTGGATAGGGGGGTGCTCCCTCGGCTGTTTCCTGAAGTCCACAATCATCTCCTTAGTTTTGTTGATGTTGAGTGTGAGGTTATTTTCCTGACACCACACTCCGAGGGCCCTCACCTCCTCCCTGTAGGTCGTCTCGTCATTGTTGGTAATCAAGCACACCACTGTAGTGTCGTCTGCAAACTTGATGATTTGAGTTTGAGGCGTGCATGGCCACGCAGTCATGGGTGAACAGGGAGTACAGGAGAGGGCTGAGAAAGCACCCTTGTGGGGCCCCAGTGTTGAGGATCAGCGGGGTGGAGATATGGTTTCCTACCCTCACCACCTGGGGGTGGCCCGTCAAAAGTCCAGGACCCAGTTGCACAGGGCGGGGTCGTTTAGTTCGGTTACTTTGTTCCTGTTCCAAAGAAAGCTAATGGTGGCCCTCTTGAAGCATGTGGGAACAGCAGACTGGGATAGGGATTGATTGAGTATGTCCGTAAACACACCAGCCAGCTGGTCTGCGCATGCTCTGAGGACACGGCTAGGGATGCCGTCTGGGCCGGCAGCCTTGCGAGGGTTAACCCGTTTTAAATGTTTTACTCACGTTGGCTGCGGTGAAGGAGAGTCCGCCGGTTTTGGTAGCGGGCTGTGTCGGTGGCACTGTATTGTCCTCAAAGCGAGCAAAGAAGTTGTTTAGTTTGTCAGGGAGCAAGACATCTGGGTCTGCGACAGGGCTGGTTTTCTTTTTGTTGTCCGTGATTGACTAGACCTCTCGTGTATGAGCCATTGAATTGCGTCTCTACTCTGTCTCTATACTGACGCTTAGCTTGTTAGATTGCCTTGCGGAGGAAATAGCTGCACTGTTTGTATTTGGTCATGTTTCCGGTCGCCTTGCCCTGATTAAAAGTAGTGGTTCGCGCTTTTAGTTTTGTGTGAATGCTGCCTTCAATCCACGGTTTTGGGTTGGGGAAGGTTTTAATTGTCGCCGTGGGTACAATATCACCGATGCACTTGCGAATAAACTCGCTCACCGACTCAGCATATACATCAATGTTGTTGTTCGACGCTATCCGGAACATATCCCAATCCACATGATCGAAGCAATCTTGAAGCGTGGAATCAGCGTTGAACAGACTTGAGCACGGGCGTTTCCTGTTTTAGTTTCTGTCTATAGGCTGGGAGCAACAAAATGGAGTCCTGGTCAGATTTGCCAAAAGGAGGGTGAGCTTTGTTTGTGTTGTGGAAGTTAGAGTAACAATCGCATATCGCTCACACGATATGCTGATCAAATTTAGGGAGCCTTGTTTTCAGATTAGCCTTGTTAAAAATCCCAGCTACAATAAATGCAGCCTCAGGATATGTGGTTTCCAGTTTACATAGAGTCCAATGAAGTTCTTTCAGGACCGTCAAGGTGTCTGCTTGGGGGGGGGGATGTACACGACTATAAATGAAGAGAATTCTCTTGGTAGATAATGCGGTCGGCGTTTGATTGTAAGGAATTCTAGGTCAGGTGAACTGGACTTGTTCAGGACTTTTTCCTGTATGTTATGATCACACCATGACTCGTTAATCATAAGGCATACACCCCCGCCCTTCTTACAAGAGACATGTATGTTTCTGTCGGTGTGATGCGTGAAGGAACCAGGTGGCTGTTCCGGCTCTGATAACATATCTCGAGTGAGCCATGTTTCCGTGAAACAGAGAATGTTGCAATCTCTGATGTCTCTCTGGAAGGCAACCCTTGCTCGGATTTCGTCTACCTTGTTGTCAAGATACTGGACATTGGCTAGTAGTATACTCGGGAGCGATGGGCTATGTGCCTGTCTACGGAGCCTGGCGAGAAGACCTCTGTGGCACCGTTGTTTTGGGTCGCCTGCTGGGATCCAATCCATTGTCCTGGGTGGTGGACCAAACAGAGGATCCGCTTTGGGAAATTCGTATTCCTGGTCGTAATGTTGGTAAGTTGACATTGCTCTTATAGCCAATTGTTCCTCCTGGCTGTATGTAATAAGACTTAAGATTTCCTGGGGCAACAGTGAAAGAAATAATACATAAATAAAAATAAATACTGCATAGTTTCCTAAGAACGCGAAGCGAGGCGGCCATCTGTCGGTGTTGCTTTATCTGTTTTTTTTTTAAACCAGGTGTGCTCTTCATTTGAGCATTATGAGATAGAAGGGAGTTCCTTGCAATAATGGCTCTAATACCGTATGTTTCTTGAATTTATTCTGGATTTGGGACTGTGAAAAGACATCTGGTGGTGGTAAGTGTGTGTGTCAGAGCTGTGTGTAAGTTGACTCTACTAACTATTTAGAATTGAACACATTCTTGTTTCTTATAAAAAGAGCGATGCAGTCAGTCTCTCAACTCTTAGCCAAGAGACTGGTATGTATATTAGCCCTCTGATTAGCCCATCTTTCTTTGCAGCACTTGACCACATGGCAGGACAATAATCAAAATGAGACTAAACTAGAGCCTGTAGGACTTGCTTTTTGGAGTGTTTTGTCAAAAAAGCACAGCATCTCTTTATTATGAACATGCCTCCTCGTCTTTACAACCGTTGACTCTATATGTTTTGACCATGACCGATTTTGCAATCTAAGGCAACACCAAGTCATTTAGTCCCCTCAATTTGTTCAACAGCCACACCATTCATTACCAGATTCAGCTGAGATCTAGAGCTTAGGGAATGATTTGTATCAAATAAAAATGCTCTTAGTTTTAGAGATGTTCAGGACCAGTTTATTACTGGCCACCCATTCCAAAACGAACTGCAACTCCTTGTTAAGGGTTTCAGCTGTGGTTACTGACACGTATATGGAGTCATCAGTATACATGGACACACAGGCTTTAATGACAGTGGCAGGTCATTGGTCAAATTCGAAAAGAGTAGAGGACCTAAAGAGCTGCATTAAAGTAAACCTTGTCATTTCTATTAGATGGATTGACATATCATGGATTCAGAGCTGAGGTTGAAATGTTTTATGGCTTAAGTTCTCAACAACAGGTTATGGTCAATAATATCAAAGGCTGCACTGATCTAACAGGACAGCTCCCACAATAATTTTATTATGAATTTCTTTCAACCAATCATCAGTCATTTGTGTCAGTTAAGTACGTGTTTAGTGCCCTTCAATATAAGCATGCTGAAAGTGTCAATTTGTTTACAGAGAAATAGCATTGTATTTGGTCAAACAATATTGTTTTCTACAGTTTGCTAAGAGCTGGAAGCAAGCTGATAGGTCTGCTGTTAGAACCCGTAAAGGCCACTTTTACCACTCTTGCAGAATAACTTTGGCTTCCCTCCAGGCCTGAGGACAAACACCTTCCTCTAGACTCAGATTAAAGATATGACAGATAGGAGTGGCCATAGTCAGCTACCATCCTCAGTAGCTTACCTTCAAAGTTGTCAGTGCAAGGTTTGTCATTATTGATTGCTAACTATTTTTCCACCACTCCCATGAACTTTACAACATTAAAACTTTGTTTTTCTTTCATTATTTGTTTTATGTATGAATACGATGTCTTACTGTTCATTATTGGCATTTCCTGCCTAAGTATGCCAACTTTGCCATTGAAGTAATCATAAAAATAATTGGCAACATCAATTGGTTTTGTGATGAGTAAAGCCATCTGATTCAATTAAAGGGGGAGTTGAATTTGTACTTTAAATTAAATTATGGGCAGAAAGACTTTTTTTCTCCATCATTGATCTTGGCTTCATAGTTTCTTCTTCTTTCTGTTGAGTTTTGTCACACAATTAATCAATTTGCAGTAAGTCAGCCAGTCGGATGTGCAGCCAGACTTATTAGCCACTCCTTTCCCCCAAAATCTCTTTCAACCATACCGTTTTTCAATTCCTCAACCCATGGAGCCTTAAGTTCTAACAGTCAGTTTAACAGGTGCATGTTTATAAATTATTTTATAGCCAACAATAAAATATGATATTTACACTGATTGCTTGGAGGAAGAAAAAAACAAACACCCACCGTCTTGTATGAAACTATTAAAATGTAATATTCCTCTCCAGAAATGATCCCAATAACATATTGATAACTTTTATCTTTTAGGTCCATATTAACATGGTCTATATTATCAGGCAGGTGTGCTACTATGGATGACTATCTGGCCCGGAGGGTTTCAAGGGGGTCCCCGGGCAGGTGGGAATGTCGAGCTCTTGTGGTACAGTGAATAGCCTAGGCTACATGTGTTCAGGCTGAATGGTTCTAGCATGACTGGTAGTGCTGCTCGGGTAGTCAAAAGCAGTGGAGCCATATTGTTTTTCTTCTGCACAACAGTGCTATAATTGTTCTGGGAACCAATGTCGGTGTGCTTGACAAAATAATGATAGTGGTGCTGTGTCCATGCTAGAACACAACCTTCTGAATTAATTAGTCTCCCCTGAATTAATTGAATAAACCAAATTATTCTATTTTGTTCTTGAAATATTGATTTACCTTGAATGTCATTTGAAGTAAGAAAACAACCACAGTCATGAATACTAAGCATATTCTGTTTGATTTCTGTTCATATGTGTTGCTATTTGATCTACTGATTACTGCATTTAGATTGTTAACTAGCTGTGTTGTTGGTGTAGTTCATATGAAATGCTGTTTTTTGTCGCAGGCTTATCTGAGGATGTGCAATCTGCCTGTTCATGTATCCTGTCGGTCAAACGCAGAGTACATGTCCCCATCTGGTGAGTTCCCCATGCTATTGAAAATGTGTGTATGCCCTCCCTCCCTCCCTCAGGTCTATGCTTGTGCTTTTGTATAACTTGACCAGCTGTTTATGCATCCCATATGTGTACATGGCCAAGAGAACCTTTCCTGTCACATGCTGACTAGACCGGGCGTGCAGGTATACCATCGTGCGCATGTGGATTTTTGTCCATCCACACCTGGACGTGATCAGGACCCAAATTTTGAAATATCAAAACAAACTCTGAACCAACTATATTAATTTGGGGACAGTTCGAAAGGCATTAAATATTCATGGCAATTTAGCTAGCTGAGATTATAAGCAGTGGGTTGTTATTTTACCTGAAACGCACTCTGACAATTAATCCACAGATAAAAGGGTAAACCGAGTTTGTTTCTAGTCATCTCGCCTCCTTCCGGCTACTTCTTCTTTGGACTTTAAATGGCGGTTGATAACCAACTTTAAGGTCCATTACCACCACCGACTGGAATGTGGACCTCAGTTCATCTTTCAATTACCCACGTGGGCATATGCTCCTAAAAACCAATGAGGAGATGGGAGAGGTAGGATTTGCAGCGCATCAAGCGAGACTAATAGAACTAATAGAAGTTCTATTTTAGTGCCTGGCTACGCAGACGCTCATTGACACAATGATTGAAATATATGTATGTGTAAGTTTATTTTGAAACACTCGTGCACATAATGTGAGCGGTGTGGTCAGCATGTTGGGTATGTGTAAATATTTATCCCCTGGATGTGGACAGGCCTTTTGTCGGAGCATCACACATTACATTGCAGCTGGTAGACCGATAAAGGATGACTGTAAAACGATGACTAGGGTTGCTGCTCTCAGATAAATTTGAATCATGCTATAAATTATTCTCTCAATTACTGAATTTAGCATCTGAAAAATACTGGAGAACTTCTAATGAATTTAGGAATCATACATTTTAGACTGTTTTTAACTGAAGAACCTCAATGTTTTTAATCACTGCATTTACATTGAATTATGCCAGTTTGAGATTACATTTATTTTATGGGAGTGTGAATCCTTAGTTTCCTTTCCAGCCTCCTCTCATAACTCACCATCTTGCAGAGAATGATGCAAAACAACTGTCAGATTCAATTAAAGGACTAAATTAATTTCCATACAATTCATAGGAATTGTTGGCTCAAAATGGATGAACATAACACCATAGCCTACCTGGGATTTGGAGAATCCAATACAGTGTGATGTAGCCTGGTGTTTGACTTAGGATGTGATTTGCAAATGTAATTCAATATTACCACAATTTCTGTGTAATGTTTTCTTGTAAGCTCAACACTCAAAACCAACACATAAGAGACTCGAGCTTCATCATTGATTTCTGCCCAGTCAAACCCACTCAAACACTTTACTAAATGTTATGAATTTGATTAGCTCTGTACTCAGTGCAGCCTGCTGGGCAGTTTTGAGTAACAACATTGGAGACCAGATTCTTATTTACAGAGGAGGGTTTAAAATATGCATTCTATAGTCTCTCTTCTTTCCCTTTGTCACTAGAAATGAACTTTTATATGGTTTATTCCTCTCCCTTCAGGTAAAGTCCCCTTTGTCCATGTGGGAAATCAGGTCGTGTCTGAGCTGGGGCCCATAGTCCAGTTTACCAAGGCAAAGGTAAGTGAGCCTTATGAATGAGAAGCAGGACCCCTGTCCTCTTTAAGATCAGTCATCAATCACTCCCTACTACTCTCTCACATACATGCATTTTGTTGTGCTACAGCCTGATTATATTTACATTTTGTCACTGGCCTAGACACAATACCCTATAAAAACAAATCCACTTTGGCACTAGACATTTATTTTTATTAATTAAAAAAAACATGTAATCAAATGTCTTGAGTCAAGTATTCAACCCATTTGTGGTGATTCTAACATGAATTGACTCAGGGGTGTGAATACTTATGTAAATGAGATAATGACGTATTTCATTTTTTGTAAATTTGCTAAAATTTCTAAACACGTTTTCACTGTCACTATGGGGTTATTGTGTGTAGATGGGTGAGAAATTATTTGATCCATTTTGAATTCAACAAAATGTGGAATAAGTCGAGGTGTGTGAATAATTTCTGAAAGCTTTACTGTCACGACTGCTTGCTTATCTAAGCATACTGATATGCTACACCCTCGTATGCGCACACACACACACACACGTATGTCTCACACACTCATCACTGCTTATCTCTCGCTCTCCAGGGTCACTCTCTCAGTGATGGTCTGGATGACGTTCAAAGGGCTGAAATGAAAGCTTACATGGAGCTGGTCAACAACATGCTGCTCACCGCTGAGGTACAGTAGAGAAACCCCTCAACAGGAAGGAATACTCCATTACATACTGAATGTGTGGGTATTTATGCTGCTGAAGCCCTCTATATTCCTGTCAGAGAAAGGAAGTGCTTGGCAAGGGACTCGTGTGGTTACAACAAGAAGTTGTTTGAAATGTCATGAGCATATCCTTGATATGATCTTGTTTCATGATTTGTGTATATTTGATTATCTACATGTGATTTAGGTATTCATTGAAATCCTTTGCTCCTTAAGTAATGTTCAGTAAAATCAAGCAATGACGCCATGTACTCTGTGAGAAATGTTCTTCCCCCTAGATCCTTTATCCTTCACTGCTCGCCACTACTTTTCCTCCCTTTGTTTATTTTCAAATTTTGCCCATCTCAAATCCCCCTGTATACCCCCGCTTCTCTCATATTTTCTTCTCTTCATGCCTCGTGTCTTATATCCTTCCCTTTCCCTCCTTCCTTCCCCTCTATGTTCTATGTTCATCCTTTGTATCCCTCTTTCCTCTATGCAGTTGTATATCCAGTGGTGTGATGATACCACGGCGACTGAGGTGAGTGCTCTCCCTGGGCATTCATCTTCATTAGGCTGCAGCCTCGGCCCCCCTCTCATAAATGAGCCATGCTTTTTACTCAGCTTCCATTTAGTAGGCCCTCACACACACTGCTGAGTCCCACTCATTGCCCTCTGCATAGCCCTTTTATTGCCGCCCTCAGCTGTGACTTTTGTGTTAATTTACGACGATTTTTAGAAACGTTCTCCCCCGGTTGACATTCATTCATCTTCAATGTTAGGGATGGGCATTTGAAATGTTTTCATTACTCTTAGTATGTCATAAGTTTCTCTTTCATAGCCAAAACCTATCAGAGAATACTAACGGCAACAGTGAAAGAGAAGTCTGATGTTTGCCATGATAGAACTGATTCTGTTTTTTATTTATGGTGAGTGTTTTTGCATTAATCTGTGAAAAGGTCTTGTGGAACCTCTGTTAGGTGCGCACCTATAATAGCTCATTGAAATGGGTGAAATAGCATAGGCTATTTTGTCAGGGCTGACTGGAGGGCTAAGTGCGCTTTGAAAGTAAAATGTCCTCTCTAAATGTTATATCTATAGGCTACATTGAGGTTTTTCTTTCATCATTTTAGGCTATCTGGTGCGTAAGTGCGTAAGCTTTAGGGCCTAACTGTACGTACACCAAATAGCCTACACGCTAATTGGCAAATTAGGTTTACGGTCAACGGAAGGCAAAAAGGAATATCAGAGTTTATTTCAATAAGAGAAAAGCTGCAAAATGGAGAGTTGAAAATAGAGGTAAGGGCCAGTAAAGTAAAGTTTAGGAAATATTTGGTGAAGTGGTAAGAGGATGATGGCAGTGCTAGCTATCTTATGTGTGATGATTGAGGTGCTATACAAATTACACAGTCACAAGACGGGGACATCAAATAAGCCTATGGCACATCAAGGGAACTGTAGCCTACTGTTCAGATGTGTTAAATGGAAACTGAAATCTGAACACTGACTGTAGGTCTTTAACCTCTCACATAGCCTTATATTAACTCCAGAAGAATTAAGCATTTCTTGCAGTAAAATGTTACACCAAGTTAGTTAAAATTGGCTCGGGAACAGGAGTGGAGAAATAAATTTATTTTTTTCAGAATCTTATGCAAATGCACTGTTAGGTACCGACTGTAGAGATGCTATCTTTATCAGCATCATAAAACCTGATAGTATTTCAACCACAAAATATGCATGTATCCAACTGAAATCTTATCAGAAACATGTTGGGTTGTTTTCACAGCGCTTTTTTTTTCTCCATTTCCTTACAACTGGCCAAACTGATGCCATTTGGACATTTTGCACAGAAAATCTTTCCATTTTTGTTGTTGCATTTTCTCCCTGGTCCCTAAACGTCTTTGCTCCGCAGAAGAAGCCAAGATGACAGAACTTTATTGATGTCACCTAGATTGAGCCACTCATTCTATAGATTTATGACATTTTGGTGAGCAAGGGTTTATTTAGCCTTCTAGGGAAACATATGACCGAAGAGAAGCTGCATGTCCTCTATCTCTACACACAATACCCCATCATGACAAAGTGAACATGTTTTTTTTTTAAATGTTCGCAAATGTATAACAAATCTAATCTTATTTGCATAAGTATGCAGACCCTTTACTATGAGACTCAAAATTGAGCTCAGTTGCATCCTGTTTCCATTGATCATCCTTGATGTTTCGACAACTTGATTGTGGTCCACCTGTGGTAAATTCAATTGATTGGACATGATTTGGAAAGGCACACACCTGTCTAGATAAGGTCCCACAGTTGACCATGCACTAAGCCATGAGAGCAAAGGAATTGTCTGTAGAGCTCAGAGAAAGGATTGTGTCGATGCACAGATCTGGGGAAGGGTACCAAAAAATCTCTGCAGCGTTGAAGGTCCCCAAGAACACAGTGGCTTCCATCATTCTTAAATGGAAGAAGTTTGGAACCACCAAGACTCTTCCTAGGGCTGGCCACCAGGCCAAATTGAGCAATCGGGGGAGAAAGGCCTTGTCAAGAACCTGATGGTCAATCTGACAGAGTTCTCCTCTGTGGAGATGGGAAAATCATCTCTGCAGACTCCACCAATCAGGAAATACAATAATATTTTAACCTGGGTCTATCTATAAAGCTATTAAAATCTTTATCTTTGGCAGTGGCATAATTGTGTTTAAAGTATCTTTTAGTGTTTGTCTTTTGTTTACAAGAACCACCCAACTTAAGCCAGACAATGTTCAAAATGTGGAAACTTTTTTAATCTCACCTCAGCCTCATGTCTGTAGATATCCAGGCCGAGATACAGCAGCCCATACTCCTGGCCCCTCAACCAAATCCTGGCCTATCAGAAGCAGTGGGAGGTCCGTCGTAAGATGAATGCCATTGGCTGGGCAGGGAAGAGCCTGGAGCAGGTCAGTGCCCTGTGTTCTCGGAAGCCCAGAACGAAAATCTTGTGTAATTTCGTCAGATACTCCATAAGGTTTTGGGGGGAGATGTATGAGAAAAGATATTAGAACAAGTAGTGGAAGTCTATGGGCCAAGTTTTCCCTCAATCCTATTTATTTACAAAGCCCTTTTTTACATCAGCAGATGTCAAAGTGCTTATATGGATTCCCAGCCTTAAACCCCAAATAGAAAACAATGCAGATGTAGAAGCATGGTGGCAAGGAAAAACCTAGAGAGGAACCGGGCTCTGCAGTCCTCTTCTGGCTGTGCCGGGTGGAGATTAACAGTACTTGACCATTAAGGCCAGATTGTTCTTCAAGATGTTCATAAATGACCAGCAGGGTCAAATAATAATCACTTGTTGCAGAGGGTGCAGCACCTCAGGATTAAATGTGAGTGTGAGATATTACACCAGCGACTGAGACGGGGTGGGGGACTTACTACCTTAAGACAAGGCTGAGTATAGTCCATGATGATTTCCCCCACCTTACGAAGCCGAGGGGGCGCAACACCTGACAGAAAGATCCCCGTCAGTGACTCAACCCACTGAACTCGAGTATAGCGAACTTCAAAAGAAACACTCACCCGCTAAATTGCGATTGGTTCAAATAATAAGTGATGAAACTGTTGCTTGTTAGTGTTGCATCCCACAGTCTTTTGACAGACATTAGGATACAATTTGTAACAGTCTGTCCACCAGAGATTAGCGCCCTGAGATGCCAACCTCAGCTGAAAAAGAACACCATATTACCTGAACTACAATCAGTTCAGCTATTTTACAGATGTATTATTTGTTTCCTTGAAAGCAGTCTATAGACAAAGAATTACTGCAATCCACACTTAGGTTTTGTTAAACCTAGTCACTGCCAATTAATGCTAACGCCAGCATTCTCTGTTCAAAACCTTGTGTAT
Source organism: Oncorhynchus tshawytscha (assembly GCF_018296145.1). Classification (NCBI taxonomy): domain Eukaryota; kingdom Metazoa; phylum Chordata; class Actinopteri; order Salmoniformes; family Salmonidae; genus Oncorhynchus; species Oncorhynchus tshawytscha. Next base: position 16,219,297 of record NC_056435.1, read on the forward strand.
ATATATATCAATGTCCCACGTTTAGCATGTTTTTTAAATGTCATGCCAAAATCTTCTCAAAAGAATTGTAAACCAATGAATTGAGCAACACAATCCATTAGGCATGACATTTAAAACTTGCTAAACAGGGGAGATTGACTTGCATGGGGTTTTGGTCCGAAATGCTAATATTAGCATTTGCTGTTAGTGGCCAGTTTAACAAAACCAAAGTGTGGCTGGATTTCTCATATCATGCAATGTTTCCACATAGTTGTAATATTATTGTTATATTGTAACTGTTTCCACGCTTCTCCAGGTTTATGAAGATGTTAGCCAATGCTGTCAAGCTCTTTCCCAGAGGCTGGGCACACAGCCATACTTCTTCAATAAGCAGTAGGTTTATAAAATTGTCTTTGCATACTTTTTTATTTCTTCTGATAGACAAATAACAATATATTGGTTGATGCTTACATCTGTCCTATTTCACACGTGTAAATTAAATGCATTTTTTTGCATATCCCACTCTTGAGACACCATCAGAGAGTGGAGTAATGGCCAGGGATCTGACATTATTGAGGGGGACCATGGAGCATTTTGGGTTAAGTGCCTTGCTCAAGGGCATATCAGATTTTTCACCTGATTGGCTCAGAGATTTGAACCAGCAACCTTTTGGTTACTGTCCCAACACTCCTAACCGCTATGCTACCTGCCGGCCCTTGAAAAGAAAACGAATGAGAGAAGTGGTACATTGAATTGGAGACATACAAAGGAGCAGTGGGATTCATACTCACTGTAACGCCATAATGAATGTGCTGCAAGTGGCGGCATTACCCGCTGGAGGCCACAAATTGTCTATACCCGGGGTGTCAAACATAAGGATCCGGCCCACGACTAAAATGACTAAACCAGATGAAAGCTGTAGAAATGATAATGGACACAAAGTTTTTTTTGGACTGTGTCCAGCTCGCTAAAAATCACCTAAATGAAAGCTACACAGTCAGGGAGCATTAAATTCCAAAAACAATGGAGACTATTTAGCCAATTTTTACAGCGTAGAAATAAATAAATTCAGTGCTGCCTTCCGGACCCCGTTGAAGACCGAATGCGGGCCCCTTGGAAAAAATGTGTTTGACACCCCTGGTCTATACCATGTTAGACCTATTATTACATTGTATTTGCCTGTTGTGCTAACATTTTTGTCCTTTTACTTTATCAGTCCTTTCAATGTATTCAATGAATCCTATTATATTACATTAGTCGCATTAAAGTGCTGATCTTAAGGTCTCAAAACAGATTGTTTTCCTGCTACTCTAAAAGAAAAAAAGAGGTTAGGGGGAGCCTTATACTTGCACACCCTTTGTCAATCCAATGCTTTTAAATCCATGACAGGAACTTTGGGAGAAGTGTGGCGAATTGGGATGCAGACTAATGCTGTTTTGGGTCAGACTTGGGCCTATACAGTACCTCTTAGATAGCCAGGGCTTTGACTACCATTTGTTTTCACTGGGTTAGTTTACACATAGTGCTGAAGGATAGCACTGCTGAATCTGTGAACCCAGCGCTCCCCTTTCTCCCATTGTCTGAGCTTTCTCCCCCCTGAACCTGCGGGGGGAGGGACCTCTAATTAATCTGGTAATGACATCTTGGCCTTGTCATATGCTACAAGAGAGGACAATAACTTGCTGTAATAAAAATTAAGATTGCCAGTATGGGTTAAGTCTTAAACCTCATTACAAAGCTGCCTGAGTGTGATGTTGTATAATTGACTGACTGCCTGTGCTGACCTTGGCTAGAGCAGAGAAAGAGAGTAGTCAACATAATACATTGTTGTGCATAGAATAAATATGTAAGGTCTTTGTGAATCCATCAATGGTATGGCATGTTGCCTTTTAAATGGTAATGTCTCCCACACATGGACATGGTGACAAATGACAGCCTTATTTGCTGTATGATTCAAAATTGATTACTTTTTTCCTAATCTATCTACACACACTACTCCGAAATGACAGTGAACATGATTTTGATTTAATATGAAATGCAGAAATATCTCATTTACATAAGTATTCACAACCTTGAGTGAATACGTGTTAGAATCCCCTGTGGCAGCGATTACAGCTGTGAGCCTCTCTTAGTTAGTCTAAGAGCTTTGCACACTTGGATTGTACAATACCTGCCCATTTATTATTTTCAAAATTCTTCAAGCTCTGTCGAATTGGTTGTTGATCATTGCTAGACAACCATTTAAGTCAAAACTGTAACTACACCACTCAAGAACATTCTCGGATAAGCAACTCCAGTGTATATTTGGACTTGTGTTTTAAGTTATTGTCTTCCTGAAAAGTTTATAAATCTCCCAGTGTCCCGTGTAAAGCAGACTGAACACCATTTTCCTTTTGGAATTCAGGATGCATGTTTGTGGAATATTTTTATACAGTTGATTTTATTAGGCTTGCCATAACAAAGGGGTTGAATCCTTGACGTGACATTTCAGCTTTTCATTTCATTAATTGGTCAAAATTTTGAGAAACAGAATTCTACCACACTTTGGTTTTGTTTAACTAGTCAGTGCCAATTATTGTTAATGTTAGCATTTTCTGTAAAAACCTCATGTAAATCGATGTCCCCATGTTTAGCATGTTTTAAATGTCTTTCCCAAATCTTCAAAAGAATTAAACAAATTAATTGAGCAAAACATGCTAAACAGGGGAGATTGACTTACACAGGGATTTGGTCCAAAAATGATATTAGGATTTGTTAGTGGCTTAGTTTAACAAAAGCAAAGTGTGGCTGGATTTCTCATCTATCAGGCCAGTGTTTCCACATAGTTGTAATAGTAACTGTTTCCACGCTTCTTCTCCAGGTTAATGAAGGTGTTAGCCTATGCTGTCAAGCTCGTTCCCAGAGGCTGGGCGTACAGCCATACTTCTTCTATAATTGTGTGTAGGCCCGTAACAGAAACTCAATCTATTTTAAATTTGAGCTATAACCCAAAATGTGTGCGCATACATTTTACATATGTGTGGTCCTAGAAAACTAGCCTACAAACTGAGCCATACAAGCCACAAATATTGGAACTAATTGACACCCCTGGTCCATGACTACGGGACTTAAGCCCTGTCTCGGCCACTCTGCGCTTATATACCATCTATCCAATCAATTGGATTGGTGAATCTGATCTCCTTTAAAAAAAATTAAAAAGTATGTCTGTGTCAAGAATCATGCTCAAACTTTTATGGGTTATAAAAGATTCCCTTTGTCCTCAGACCCACTGAGCTGGATGCGCTGGTGTTCGGCCACCTCTTCACCATCCTGACCACACGACTCACCAGCGACGAGCTGGGCGAGAAGATCAAGAGCTACAGCAACCTGCTGGCCTTCTGCCGCCGCATCGAGCAGAGCTATTTCGAGGACAGCCAAGCTGGCTCCTCGTCCAGAGGCTATTCGAAAGGCCCCTCCCTCTTTTGATGCCCATCACCTGAAGCCCAACAGTCCCATTCCATCTCCATCCCATCCTATCCTACCCCATTCCCAGTCTTCCTTTCCCCACTTGCTTGCCTGTGAATGCCATGAACTGGAAGTATGACTTTCTTGAAAATGTAGTGGTGATTCTTTGATGTAGAAACTAAATGAAAAGCAATTGTGATTTATTTTTTCCAGATTGTGCAGGTTTTTTTCTGGTTTGATATTTGAATGGAAAGTGCCTACAAAAATACAATTCCACACACAACTCTTATTCTTCACAATTTATGGTTTCTATTTAGAAGTGTGAGCTTAGTATTAAAACAAGTTAAGTATGAAATTCACAGATGTACCATGTTATTATCATGCTTGTGGAAAACCTTGAAGCACTTTCAAGAATTACAAATAAAAAGTGAAAGTAACATCTGTACCATTAATGTTGTTTGGGTAATATGCTGTAGGTTATACTAGTTTATTAACATTGACGGTCCGAGGCCTGGGAGATAAGATGCATTAAACCAGTAAACCCAAAGTGGGTTAGGGATTTCAACTGGTGTATCCAGTTATAACACCCAACAAATCCCCTTAATAGCAGTCACACATTCTGTAAATTGAGCTATTCAGTATATACAGTTGAAGTCGGAAGTTTACATACACTTAGGTTAGAGTCATTAAAGCTTGTTTCTCAACCACTCCACAAGTTTCTTGTTAACAAACTATAGTTTTGGCAAGTCGCTTAGGATGTCGACTCTGCATGACAAGTAATTGTCCCAATAATTGTTTAGAGAGATTATTTCACTTATAATTCACTGTATCACAATTCCAGTGGGTCAGACGTTTACATACACTAAGTTGACTGGCTTTTAACAGATTGGACAATTCCAGAAAATGATGTCATGGCTTTAGAAGCTTCTGATAGGCTAATTGACATAATTTGAGTCAATTGGAGGTGTACCTGTGGATGTATTTCAAGGCCTACCTTCAAACTCAGTGCCTATTTGCTTGACATCATGGGAAAATCAAAAGAAATCAGCCAAGACCTCAGAAAAAAAATGGTAGACCTGCACAAGTCTGGTTCATCCTTGGGAGAAATTTCCAAACACCTGAAGGTACCACGTTCATCTGTACAAACAATTGTACGCAAGTATAAACACCATGGGACCACGCAGCCGAGCGTACTTTGGTGCGAAAAGTGCAAATCAGTCCCAGAACAACAGCAAAGGACCTTGTGAAGATGCTGGAGGAAACCGGTACAAAAGTATCTATATCCACAGTAAAATGGTAAAGGAAAGCACAGAATCATCTAGAATGTCATTGTATGCTGTAGCATTAAGATTTCCCTTCACTGGAACTAAGGGGCCTAGCCCAAACCTTGATAAAGAGCCCCAGACCATTATTCCTCCACCAAACTTTACAGTTGGCACTATGCATTCGGGCAGGTAGCGTTCTCCTGGCGTCCGTCGGACCGCCAGATGGTGAAGCGTGATTCGTCACTCCAGAGAATGTGTTTCCAATGGCGGCGAGCTTTACACCACTCCACCTGACGCTTGGCATTGCGCATGTGATCTTAGGCTTGTGTGCGACTGTTTGGCCATGGAAACCCATTTCATGAAGCTCCCGACGAACAGTTCTTGGGCTGACGTTGCTTCCAGAGGCAGTTTGAAACTCTGTAGAGAGTGTTGCAAACTGAAGACAAAACTATTTTTACTCGCTATGCATTTCAGCACTTGTTGGTCCCGTTCTATAAGCTTGTGTGGTCTACCACTTTGCGCCTGAGCCGCTGTTGCTCCTAGACATTTCCATTTCACAATAACACTTACAGTTGACCGGGGCAGCTCTAGAAAGGCAGAAATTTGTTGGAAAGGTGGCATCCTATGACGGTTTCAACACCACTTTGAAAGTCACTGAACTCTTCAGTAAGGACATTCCATTGCCAGTGTTTGTGGCTGAAATAGCTGAATCCACTAATTTGAAGGGGTGTCCACATACATTTGTACATACAGTGGGGAGAACAAGTATTTGATTTAAGCTAATTATGAGTAGGCATTGCATGCTTATTGGTTGATGCATTGTAAACACTTAGAAATGTGCTATTATCACATACACTATACAGTGGGGAGAACAAGTATTTGATACACTGCTGATATTGCAGGTTTTCCTACTTACAAAGCATGAAGAGGTCTGTAATTTTTATCATAGGTACACTTCAACTGTGAGAGATGGAATCTAAAACAAAAATCCAGAAAATCACATTGTATAATTTGAAGTAATTCATAAACATTTTATTGCATGACATAAGTATTTGATCACCTACCACCCAGTAAGAATTTTGTCTGTCACAGACCTGTTCGTTTTTCTTTAAGAAGCCCTCCTGTTCTCCACTCATTACCTGTATTAACTGCACCTGTTTGAACTAGTTACCTGTATAAAAGACACCTGTCCACACACTCAATCAAACACACTCCAACCTCTCCACAATGGCCAAGACCAGGGAGCTGTGTAAGGACATCAGGGGTAAAATTGTAGACCTGCACAAGGCTGGGATGGGCTACAGGACAATAGGCAAGCAGCTTGGTGAGAAGGCAACAACTGTTGGCGCAATTATTAGAAAATGGAAGAAGTTCAAGATGACGGTTAATCACCCTCGGTCTGGGGCTCCATGCAAGATCTCACCTTGTGGGGCATCAATGATCATGAGGAAGGTGAGGGATCAGCCCAGAACTACACGGCAGGACCTGGTCAATGACCTGAAGAGAGCTGGGACCACAGTCTCAAAGAAAACCGCTAGTAACACAATACGCTGTCATGGATTAAAATCCTGCAGCGCACGCAAGGTCCCCCTGCTCAAGGCAGCGCATGTCCAGGCCCGTCTGAAGTTTGCCAATGACCATCTGGATGATCCAGAGGAGGAATGGGAGAGGGTCATGTAGTCTGATGAGACAATAATAGAGCTTTTGGGTCTAAACTCCACTCGCTGTGTTTGGAGGAAGAAGAAGGATGACTGCACCGTATTGAGGGGAGGATGGATGGGGCCATGTATCGCGAGATCTTGGCCAACAACCTCCTTCCCTCAGTAAGAGCATTGAAGATGGGTGGTGGCTGGGTGACATGACATGACAACGACCCGAAACACACAGCCAGGGCAACTAAGGAGTGGCTCCGTAAGAAGCATCTCAAGGTCCTGGAGTGGCCTAAGCCAGTCTCCAGACCTGAACCCAATAGAAAATCTGGGAGCTGAAAGTCCGTATTGCCCAGCGACATTCCCGAAACCTGAAGGATCTGGAGAAGGTCTGTATGGAGGAGTGGGCCAAAATCCCTGCTGCATTGTGTGCAAACCTGGTCAAGAACTACAGGAAACGTATGATCTCTGTAATTGCAAACAAACGTTTCTGTACCAAATATTAAGTTCTGCTTTTCTGATGTATCAAATACTTATGTCATGCAATAAAATACAAATGAATTACTTAAAAATCATACAATGTGATTTTCTGGATTTTTGTTTTAGGTACACTTCAACTGTGAGAGACGGAATCTATGATAAAAATGACATGCAAGTAGGGCAATCTGCAAAATCGGCAGTGTCTCAAATACTTGTTCTCCCCACTGTATAGTGTATGTGAAAATAGCACGTTTCTATGTGTTTACAATGCATCAACCAATAAGCATGCAATGCCTACTCATAATTAGTTTAAATCACATGATGCACACCGATGTCATTGGAAAAACTTATTTTCCTATCTTTTCCACAAAACCTAGAAACGTGCCATTTTCACATGGATGTTAGGGTTAAGTTGAATTTATTAGGATCCCCATTAGCTACTGCACATGCAGAAGATACTCTTCCTGAGGTCCACATAAAACATACAAATACTGTACATGACAAAGTACAGAACAGTAATAGACAAGAACAAATTAAAAATGAGAGTTATATACTGTATAGGAAAGACAGAAAACAAAAATACTATTTACACATGTTCAAATGTACAGTTAAAGTAGATCTTTAGAAAGAGGAGGCGCTATGATGCAAGATCCTTTATCAGTTGTTTGTTTTAGCTAAACTTGCTTTTTGTCTGAGTAACCTATGGTGAGAAACAAAGTAAATCTGTTTTTGGTTTGGGTACCGTAAAGAAACCCATAGTGGCATGTCTGCTGGTCTATGTATCTGTTTGAAGTGTATCAAATAGATTATACATGGTTATGCATTTTCAACACACAAATGTTTCTTAAAGATGAATGTCAATTTCTCAACCATGAAAGACTCAAGCATGTTGTTACTTCAGTGTGTGCAGTTAAGGGCAAGGCGTGCTGCTTTGTTTTGAGCCAGCTGCAACTTTTCTTTGTCTATCTTTGCTGCACCAGACCATATTACCAGTCAGTAATCAATATGGGACAAGAGCAAAGCCCGAACAACTAGTACAGTTTATATTTGTGTCAAAAACATATATTTTATAACAGACCTACCTCTCCCCATCTTCACAACTTTGTCAATATGACTTGACCATAACTGACTATCCAATGTTAATCATAGGAGTTCAGTTTTTCAATTTCAACAACAGTCACACACTTTATGCACAACTCCAGTTTAGGTCTTGTTACGTTCCCCTGCAAGAAAACCAATAATGTTCTTCAAACAGAAGGGGAAACTAACAAAGAGTAATTGACAACTTGGGTTTTAGAAGGGGTTTCGAAAGACACCATGGGTGTGTCCACTGAAAGTAGCATAACAACAACTGGGACCTAAGACACCCACCATGAGCACCCACTAAATTGACCCAATAAGAGGCAAACAAAAGTAAAACCTACACCAAACTTAAAGACAGGAAGCAAACCAAAAAGTGTAGCAAAACTAAAACAGGGATGATCAGATTAAGGATTGTCTGTCTTGAAATCAAATAGGGATAGCCAACTGAAGGAGTTTGTATTTTATTAGAGATACCCATTAGCGGCTTCCTTGACTCCTTTAGTTGGCCAAGGCAGCAGCTACTCTTCCTGTGGTCCAAACACATCAAGATACTTACATTACACATAAAACAGTACATCATATAACATCGCTACACCACAGACATATCCACAATGTACATGTCTGTGTCCCTTCACAGTCCACATTGTTCCTTAAGGTGTTAACCCTCCACATCTCTCAAGACAACTGGAGCACTGGGCCAGCCACTCTTAAATATGGTGAAACAACTTCCAACTAACGAGATGGACAAGCCAGCACAGATGCTACACATAGTGACTAACAAGGTGACACCAATCGGTGCACCCCACGTGCTAATGTCCAACCTCTAAATTATGAATGAAAAAAAACAAAGCCTGTAACAGTCTAAAAGAATGCTTTAAACCAAATATGCTTTTGGTTTTAGATGCATTTAAGACCAGTTTGTTGTTAATTAATTTCCCATTCTGTCACTGACTGTAATTCCGTGGTAAGTCTCAGTGAGCTCACTGACTGTAGGTGCTGATGTGTAGAGTGTGAAATCATTAGCATACATAGTCATTTTAGCTTCTTGTAAGACAAGTACCAAATCATTTCTGAAAATAGAGAAGAGTAACGGCCCATGTCAACTGCCCTCAGGGATACTGCACTGTGCATACTGTATCTCATGTTAAAGAAGCTTCCATTGAAGAATACTCTTGAGTTCTATTGGATACGTAACTCTTGAACCATGTGATGGCAGGTGATGTAAAGCCATAACAAGCTGTTTTTTTCAATAACAAATTGTGATCCATATCATCAAAGGCAATACAACAATAACAATACAGCTCCAACTATCATCTTATTATCCTTTTATTTTAACCAATCATCAGTCATCTGAGTCATTGCAGTACAAGTTGAGTGTCGTTCCCTATATGCATGCTGAAAGTCAGTAGTTAACTTGTTCTTTACAAAGGTGTATTTTCAATTCTCTCTGTCAGTTTTCTACTGTAAGAACAGACAGCAAACTGATTGGTCGGTTGTTAGAGCCAGCAAAGGGGGTTTTACTATTTTTAGGTAGTGGAATTACTTTAACTTCCTTCCACGCCTGTGGACACACTCATTGCTGGCAGTACAGTCTGCTACCATTCTCAATAGCTTCCCATCTAGGTTGTCTATACCTGGTGGCTTATCATTATTGATGGATAACAACAGTTTTCCCACCACACAAACTTGACCAAATTCAAAACGGCAATTCTTCTCTTTCATTATGAGATCTTAAATATGATGGTGATGGTTCAAATAATTATGATGGTTCACTTTTCAGTGTTGTCATTTCACTTCTCAGTTTGTCCACTTTCCCCGTGAAATAGTCATTGAAATGATTGGCTATATTAAAAGGTTTTGTTATAAATGACCAATCAACTTCAATTAAGGAAGATTAATTGGATTTTCTGCCCATAATATAATTTAAGGTTTTGCCATTGTTTTTTATGTCACGTATCTTGTTTTGATATAGTACCAATCAAAAGTTTGGACACATACTCATTCAATAGTTTTTCTATATTTTATACATTGTAGAATAATAGTGAATACATCAAAATGATGAAAAAACACATATGGAATCATGTAGTAACCAAGACTTCTGCCGAAGTCATTGCCTCTCCTTGTTCGGGCGGTGCTCGGCGGTCGACGTCACCGGTCTTCTAGCCATCATTGATCCAATTTTCATTTTCCATTGGTTTTGTCTTGTCTTCCCACACACCTGGTTTCAATCCCATTCATTACCTGTTGTGTATTTAACCCTCTGTTTCCCCTCATGTCTTTGTCAGGGATTGTTTTATGTCAGTGATGTTTTATGGTTGTATTGGTTTGCGACGGGTCCTCGTACCCATGTACATATTAGTGTTTGGAGCTTGGGAAATTTTTTAAAAGACTCCGTTTGACTCTCCTGTGCCAGACTTCCCTGCCACCTATACACACACGACTCTGACAATATTTGAGATTCTTCAAAGGAGCCACCCTTTGCCTTGAAGACAGCTTTGCAAACTCTTGGCATTCTCTCAACCAGCTTCATCTGGAATGCTCTTTTGACCTTCTTGAAGGAGTTCCCACATATTCTAAGCACTTGTTGGTTGCTTTTCCTTCACTCTGTGTTCCAACTCATCCCAAACAATCTCAATTGGGTTGAGGTTGGGTGATTGTGTAAGCCAGGTCATCGTATGTAGCACTCCATCACTCTCCTTCTTGGTCAAATAGCCCTTACACAACCTGGAGGTGTGTTGGGTTATTGTCCTGTTGAAAAACAAATGATAGTCCCACCAAGTGCAAACCAGATAGGATGGCGTATCGCTGCAGAATGCTGTGGTAGCCATACTGGTCAAGTGTGCCTTGATTTCTAAATAAATCACTGATAGTGTAACCAGCAAAGCACCCCCACACCATCATATGTCCTCCACCACACATGCTGAGATCATCCGTTCACCTACTCTGCGTCTCACAAAGACAAGGCGGTTGGAACCAAAAATCTCAAATTGGGATTCATCAGATCAAAGGACAGATTTCCACCGGTCTAATGCCCAAGCAAGTCTCTTGTTATCCTTTAGTAGTTGTTTCTTTGCAGCAATTCGACCATGATAGCCTGACACACAGTCTCCTCTGAACAGTTGATGTTGAGATGTATCTGTTACTTGAACTCTGGGAGGCATTTATTTGGGTTGCAATTTCTGAGGCTGGTAATTCTAATGAACTTATTCTCTGCAGCAGAGGTAACTCTGGGTCTTCCTTTCCTGTGGCGGTCCTCATGAGAGCCAGTTTCATCATTGCGCTTGATGGTTTTTGGGACTGCACTTGAAGAAACTTTCGAAGTTCTTGAAATGTTCTGTATTGACTGACTATCATATCTTAAAGTAATGATGGACTGTCGTTTCTCTTTGCTTATTTGAGCTGTTCTTGCCCTAATATTGACTTGGTATTTAACCAAATAGGGCTATCTTCTGTATATCCCCCTACTTTGTTAGAACACAACTGATTGGCTCAAAGGTATTAAGAAGGAAAGAAATTCCGCACATTAACTTTTAGGAAGGTGACTACCTCATAAAGCTGGGTGAGAGAATGCCGAGACAATGCCAAGAGTGTGCAAAGCTGTCATCAAGGCAGGCTATTTGAAGAATCTCAAATATAAAATATATTTTGATTTGTTTAACTTCTTCGGGCTAGGGGGCCGTATTCGGAAGTTTGGATGAATGAGGCCCAAAGTAAACTGCTTGTTACTCAGGCACAGATACTAGGATATGCATATAATTGGTAGTATTGAATAGAAAACACTAAAGTTTCGCAGGCTAAAATCCGAGGACAATCCATCCAGATTTTTTTTCTTCAGCTCACCAATGATTACAATGGCTGGGAATGGGAATCTAAAAGGAAGTCCTCCCAGATTGCAGTTCCTATGGTTTCCACTAGATGTCAACAGTCTTTAGAACGAGTTTCGGGCTTGTTTTTTGAAAAATGAGCTAGAATGTGATTTTTCTAAGTTCCGATGAAGGTGTGCACTTCGTTATTTATCTCCAGTAATGGTCTCTGGTATTCTCCATCTTAAATTGTATTGTTTATTTACATATTAGGGTACCTGTGGATTGATTAGGAATGATTGATTTGATATGTTTGGAAGAAGTTTATTGGTAACTTACGGGATTCATTTGTATGCATTTTTAACGAGAGAAACCGGTGGTTTACTGAGTCAAGTGCTCCAATGAAACATACATTTTTGGGATATAAAGAATGACTTTATCGAATATGTAGCTGGGACCCTTGTGATTGCAACCAGATGAAGATCTGGATTCAAAGGAAAGTGATTTATTTTATCGCTGTTTCTGACTTTTGTGACGCCTCTGCTTGGTTGGAAAATGTATGCAATGCTTTTGTGTGTGGGACGCTGTCCTCAGATATTCACATGGTGTGCTCTCACTGTAAAGCCTTTTTGAAATCTGACAAAGCGGCTGGATTACAAGAAGTTAAGCTTTTAAATGATGTATGACACTTGTATTTTCATGAATGTTTAATATTACGATTTCTGTAATTTGAATTTGGCGCTCTGCAATTTCACCGGGTGTTGTTGAGGTGGGATGCTAGTGTCCCAATGATCCGTAAGAAGTGAACACTTTTCTGGTTACTACATGATTCCATATGTGTTATTTCTTAGTTTTGATGTCTTCACTATTATTCTACAATAAGAAAATAGTAAAAATAAAGAAAAACCCTTGAATGAATAGGTGTTCTATAACGTTGGACCGGTAGTGTATATTGACACTATCTATTTCTGATATTGCTACTATGCAAATAGCCATTTGGCTGTACCATTTAAACCTTCAATCCACTTAGCAAGACTTAGCAGAATATTGACATATAAAATGAATATTGATATGTTTTAAAGTATATATATATATATTTGATGTAACCTTTATTTAGCTAGGCAAGTCAGTTAAGAATAAATTCTTATTTACAATGACGGCCTACCCCGGACGACACTGGGCTAATTTTGTGCTGCCATATGGGACTCCTAATCACAGAGTGATGCAGTCTGGATTTGAACCAGGTACTCCAGTGACGCGTCTTGCACTGAGATACAGTGTCTTAAACCACTGCGACGCTCGAGAGCCTAACCATATGTGTAGCCGTAACATGATTTTGTGACATACCACACAGACTCACTAAACACAAACACTTTGTTTGTAAATTATGTCTGAGTGTTGGAGTGTGCGCCTGCTTATCTGTCAATACATTTATAAAAATAAAATAAATGGGCCTAATGGTTTAAGGAATTTGAAACTATTTATACTTTTACTTTTGATACTTAAGTACATTTTAGCAATTCCATTTACCTTTGATACTTAAGTATTGTTCTCACCAAATACTTTAAAACTTTTACTCAAGTAGTATTTTACTTGATGACTTTTACTTCAGTCATTTTCTATTAACCTCTTGTGACAAGGGGGCAGTATTTTCATTTTTGGAAAAATAACGTTCCCAAAGTAAACGGGATATTTTGTCAGGACAAGATGCTAGAATATGTATATAATTGACAGCTTGGGATAGAAAACACTCTAAAGTTTCCAAAACTGTCAAAATATTGTCTGTGAGTATAACAGAACTGATATTGCAGGCGAAAGCCTGAGAAAAATCCAATCCGGAAGTGACTCATGTTTTGAAAGCTCTGCGTTCCAATGCGTCCCTATTGAGCAGTGAATGGGATATCAATCAGATTACTTTTTCTACGTATTCCCCAAGGTGTCTACAGCATTGTGACGTAGTTTTACGCCTTTATGTTGAAGAATACCCGTAAGCGGCTACATTGTGTAAGTGGTCACCTGATGGCTCTCAGAGTGATTCTTGCGTTGATTCACGGCGTTTTGTCGCTAATTTGACCACTATTTCCGGTGGATTTCTCAACATAACGTGACCAACAAACTGAGGTATTTTGGTTATAAAAATAAGCTTTATGGAACAAAAGGAACATTTGCTGTCTAGCTGGGATTCTCGTGAGTGAAAACATCCAAAGCTCATCAAAGGTAAACTAATAATTTGATTGCTTTTCTGATTTTCGTGACTAAGCTTCCTGCTGCTAGCTGGACAAAATGCTATGCTAAGCTATCGATAAACTTACACAAACGCTTGTCTTGCTTTGGCTGTAAAGCATAATTTCAAAATCTGAGATGACAGGGTGATTAACATAAGGCTAAGCTGTGTTTCACTATATTTCACCTGTGATTTCATGAATATGAATATTTTCTAGTAATATTTTTGGACCGTTGCGCTATGCTAATCAGTGTAGTTGATGACAATTCTCCCAGATCCGGGCCACCATCTACAAAAGTTCACTCAAAAAGGCAATATTTCAGAACTGGGTTTGATTTAATTTTTGTTGATTTAATTATGAAATGTTTGTTAATATATTTAAACTTCCATTGGTTAATCTATTGCTCAGTTATCATTTGGCTCATGTAAATAATTATGTAGTTGATCCTTTAAATATCCTAAGGTCAACATCCTCAGTGTTCCAATTTTTCTCATGTAAATGTTGTAGCTAGATAAAAAGATTAAACAATTTATTTATGAAATATCCAGTCTTTGCTCTTTTCTTCATTACCATGCTGATGATTTCAAGTTGTATTGGATACATTTGTTATCTGTTAAAGACATTGAATACATGTTGTTTAGTATATTTACTATATTTAGATGTTTCATTTATTTCTCTGTGTAGTAAGTTCATTTAAAGTTGTGTGATTTGGTTTATGTACAAACATTTCAATGTTTAAAACACAGTAACCAAAAACCTGGTCTAAATGTGCATATTCATACTTTGCAGCAAACAGAAAGTTCTGCAAATTCACCACAACAGTTTGCAACAAAACGAATTTGCATGTGAAAATATGAGCTTGTCACACATTTATGGTGAATTGGCCAAAGGTTTGCCACAACTGTTTGCCAGAACCTGTTTTTCTGTAAGGGTAATGAACCTCCACTTAGACATGAAAGGAGGAGAACAATAGAAATGGGGTGGAGATGATCTTTCAACCTTTATTTGCACAAATGTCAACAAAGCCTTACATGAAAACACCCCTGTCATTTTTATCTGTTGTATGCTTCAAGAACATGGGGTAGTTACCTGGTTAGCAAGGTTGGGGTCGATTCAGAATTTAGTTACGAATTGCTCTTGAATTTCAATTAAACTCTTGAATTTGAATCGAATTTGAATTGGACATGCATTACAGGAAGCAGAATTTGGATTTAATTAAAATGTGCAATTTAGTCTACACTTCAAATGTTTACAGTGCCTTGCGAAAGTATTCGGCCCCCTTGAACTTTGCGACCTTTTGCCACATTTCAGGCTTCAAACATAAAGATATAAAACTGTATTTTTTTGTGAAGAATCAACAACAAGTGGGACACAATCATGAAGTGGAACGACATTTATTGGATATTTCAAACATTTTTAACAAATCAAAAACTGAAAAATTGGGTGTGCAAAATTATTGTGAAATGTGGCAAAAGGTCGCAAAGTTCAAGGGGGCCAAATACTTTCGCAAGGCACTGTATTTTTATATTGCGTATAGATGGTTACCAATACTATGTACACTACCATTCAACATTTTGGGGTCACTTAGAAATGTCCTTGTTTTTGAAAGAAAAGCTATTTTTTCATCTATTAAAATAACATAAAATTGATCAGAAATACAGTGTAGACATTGTTAATGTTGTAAATGACTATTGTAGCTGGATACGGCTGATTTTTTAATGGAATATCTACAAAGGCGTACAGAGGCCCATTATCAGCAACCATCACTCCTATGCACGTTGTGTTAGCTAATCCAAGTTTATAATTTTAAAAGGCTAACTGATCATTAGAAAACCCTTTTGCAATTATGAAAACTGTTGTCCTGATTAAAGAAGCAATATAACTGGCCTTCTTTAGACTAGTTGAGTATCTGGGGCATCAGCATTTGTGGGTTTGATTACAGGCTCAAAATTGGCCAGAAACAAAGACTTTCTTCTGAAACTCGTCAGTCTATTCTTGTTCTAAGAAATGAAGGCTATTCCATGCGAGAAATTGCCAAGAAACTGAAGATCTCGTACAAAGCGGTGTACTACTCCCCTTCACAGAACAGCGCAAACTGACTCTAACCAGAATAGAAAGAGTAGTGAGAGGCCCCGGTGCACAACTGAGCAAGAGGACAAGTACATTAGAGTCTCTAGTTTGAGAAACAGATGCCTCACAAGTCCTCAACTGGCAGAATCATTAGATAGTAGCTGGTGTAGTCAGGTTTTGTAGGCCTCCTTGCTCGCACATGCTTTTTCAGTTCTGTCCACATATTTTCCATGGGATTGTAGTCAGGGCTTTGTGATGGCCACTCCAATACCTTGACTTTGTTGTCCTTAAGCCATTTTGCCACAACTTTGGAAGTATGCTTAGGGTCATTGTTCATTTGAAAGACGCATTTGCTACAAAGCTTTAACTTCCTGATTGATGTCTTGAGATGTAGCTTCAATATATCCACCTAATTTTCCATCCTCACGGTGCCATCTATTTTGTGAAGTGCACCAGTCCCTCCTGCAGCAAAGTACCCCCACAACAGTGGCTTCTTCCTTGCTGAGTGGCCTTTCAGGTTATGTTGATATAGGACTCGTTTTACTGTGGATATAGATACTTTAGCACCTGTTTCCTCAAGCATCTTCAAAAGGTCCTTTGCTGTTGTCCTGGGATTGATTTGTACTTTTCACACCAAAATACGTTCATCTCTAGGAGACAATATGCGTCTCCTTCCTGAGCAGTATGACGGCTGCGTGGTCCCATGGTGTTTATACTTGCATACTATTGTTTGTGCAGATGAACGTGGTACCTTTAGGTGTTTGGAAATTGCTCCCAAGGATGAACCAGACTTGTGGAGGTCTACCATTTTTTTTCTGAGGTCTTGGCTGATTTCTTTTGATTTTCCCCTGATGTCAAGGAAAGAGGCACAGAGTTTGAAGGTAGGCCTTGAAATACATCCACATGTACACCTCAAATTGATTCAAATGATGTCAATTATCCTATCAGAAGCTTCTAAAGCCATGACATAATTTTCTGGAATTTTCCAAGCTGTTTAAAGGCACAGTCAACTTAGAGTATGTAAACTTCTGACCCACTGGAATAGTGATACAGTGAATTATAATTGAAATAATCTGTCTGTAAACAATTTTAGGAAAAATTACCTGCGTCATTCACAAAGTAGATGTCCTAACTGACTTCCCAAAACGATAGTTTGTTAACAAGAAATTTGTGGAGTGGTTGAAAAACAAGTTTTAATGACTCCAACCTAAGTGTATGTAAACTTCCGACTTCAACTGTACAGACACACATGTCATCATGTCTCAATTACAAATAGGGTAGAAATCTATTTGCATAGCTATGATTACAGGAAAAAAAAGTATTGCTGTACAAAATAAGGAGAGATTTCAACATTGACAATATTATTGCATTAACCAAGTAGAATTAAGTAAAATAACACTCCTGTTTCACTACTCCTTAAGCAACATATATAATTTTGATAGTCTAGCATATAACTTTGAGCATGGTAGTCTTGTAGAGTAGGTATGAACAAAAGTAATGAAAACAGTTCAATGGAAGAGACTATTTGTCTTCACCCTTGAGTGTCTTTTTAACACGAGGCACAAGGAACATGCTGCCATCGGAGGTCTGCTGGAGAGAGTAGTCACTGGGAGAGTAGGGCTTCCCCTCCTCATCTCTCAGCCGACTGAACACCTCCAGGTACAGACTCCCCAGCTGCTCCTTTAGCTCCCTCAGACTGCCGTTCCTCTGGGCACTCTCCCTGAGTAAGTGTGCCTTCTTCTCGCACAGTGCTTCAAGCTCCCCCTCCAGGCCTGAGATGCTCTCCATCTTGCGCTTGCGGCAGTTCTGGGCTGCCACCTTGTTCTTTCCCCGTCGGCGGATGTCTCGGATCAGGACCAGCTGGACCTCGTTAAGCTGGTGCTTGGACATGAGCTCATTGAAGTCGTCCACGGGCAGGTTGATAATGAGCTCCACAGCAAAGGGGATCCCCAGGGCCTTGGCCCGCTGTTCGTCTCTGGACAGACGGGACTGGTAGCCCGCAGAGCGTCTTCTCGACTTGTCTTTGGTGAATGGGCGCTGGTTATGGCCGTTGCCCTCTATGAGCTCACTCTTTGGGTAGGGTAGGCTGTCTGCCGGAAAATGGGATACTGGACCAGTGTTGTAAGGGGAGGACTGTTGTTCCTCTCCATGGAGAGACAGTGAGAACATCTCTCTGTACTCGGACCGGTTGCTGTCCATCTCCTCCAGGTCTGAGTCGCTGTATCCCATAGAACTATCGTCCTGATGGGATTTCATAGGCGAGCTGACATTGTCCATTGACAGACCGGAGTCAGAGTCGGGGAACTCTGTAGCAGTCCTGTGTCCATCTGTCAGGGAAAATTGGGGGACATGTATTTCTGACGGTTCCAGTGGTTTGTGTCTCACCTCCTTCTCCGCCTCATTGGAAGTATAGGATAACATGGGGGAGCTTGGTTTTGTGTTTGAGTGGTCAGTGTAGAACAGCTTACAGAGGCTGTCTGTGGTGTAGGTTGTGTTGAGCTCTGGGGGTTTCAGAGTCATTTGGTTGAGGTTGTCAGGGGGAACCATCCCTTTGAAGTTGTTGATGAGTAGGACAGGTGGTGTAGTATCAATGTTTGTGACCAAGCCTGGGAGCTCAGGCAAGTAGAAGCTGTAGTTAGGGTCCTGCACCTCTAGGGGCATGCTTGTGCTGGTATAGCCATTCTGATCCAGGATATCTGACACTTGCATTTTTAAGTTCTGCTGTTGAAAATAGAGGAAATCAAAGAATTAGAAAACAGTCAGTGACCTAAATATACTGTGTAAAATATTTTATTTCATGTCTTCATTATCATAGTGAAAAACAAAAGACTTGTCATCTCTAGTGGGCAACCCTTATAAACAATGGGTAAAATGACTATCTAAAATTGGATAGCATTGCCATTGTAGTTCAAGACTATGTACAGTCATGGCTGAAATAGCTTTATATTTAGATACGTGCTATCCCGTGGTGGAACTATATACAGCTCCATAGCAAGTATGAAAACCCTATTCAGTGAAACTTGATCACAGAGTGAATTAATACAATTAATGAATGAATGACATTTTCTATGTGTCAAATCGCCAGTTGACATTCAGCCAACTTGACACAACATGGGCCAGCATCCCTGTGGAACGCTTTCAACATCTTGTAGAGTCCATGCCCCGATGCATTGAGGTTGTTCTGAGGGCAAAAGGGCGGGTGCAACTCACAATTAGGAAGGTGTTCTTCATGTTTGTATACTGGCTATTGTACACACCGAGTAAATCAATCCCAGAACAACAGCAAAGGACCCTGTGAAGATGCTTGAGGAAGCAGGTACAAAAGTATCTATATCCACAGTAAAACGAGTCCTATATCGACATAACCTGAAAGGTCACTCAATGAAGCCACTGCTCCAAAACCGCCATAAAAAAGCCAGATTACAGTTTGCAACTGCACATGGGGACAAAGATTGTACTTTTTGGAGAAATGTCATCTGGTCTGATGAAACAAAAATAGAAATGTTTGGCCATAATGACCATCGTCATGTTTGGAGGAAAAAGAGTGAGGCTTGCAAGCTGAGGAACACCATCCCAACCGTGAAGCACGGGGGTGGCAGCATCATGTTCTGGGGGTGCTTTGCTGCAGGAGGGACTGGTGCACTTCACAAAATAGATGGCATCAAGAGGACGGAAAATTATGTGGATATATTGAACAACATCTCAAGACATCAGTCAGGAAGTTAAAGCTTGGTTGCAAATGGGTCTTCCAAATGAACAATGACCTCAAGCATACTTCCAAAGTTGTGGCAAAATGGCTTAAGGACAACAAAGTCAAGGTATTGGAGTGGCCATCACAAAGCCCTGACCTCAATTCTATAGAAAATGTGTGGGCAGAACTGAAAAAGCATGTGCGAGCAAGGAGGCCTAGAAACCTGACTCAGTTACACCAGTTACACCCAACTAATTGTGGGAAGCTTCTGGAAGGCTACCTGGAACATTTGGCCCAAGTTAAACAATTCAAAGGCAATGCTACCAAATACTAATATAGTGTTTGTAAACTTCTGACCCACTGGGAATGTGATGAAAGAAATGAAAGCTGAAGTAAATTATTCTCTCTACTATCATTCTGACATTTCAATACAGTATATAAGAGGGTTCTGACTTTGACGTTGTGTTTTTTTTGTTGTTGTGATTTTCTTCCTTTATTTAACTAGGCATGTCAGTTAAGAACAAATTCCTATTTTCAATTACGGCCTAGGAACAGTGGGTTAGCTGCCTTGTTCAGGGGCAGAACGACAGATTTTTACCTTGTCAGCTCGGGGATTCGATATTAAAACCTTTCGGGTTACTAGTCCAATGCTCTAACCACTAGGCTACCTGCTGCCGCTACCTGCCATTTCCCAGTTTAGTTTTCAGGGAACATGTGTCTTTATAAAATTCTTCCGCAAAATATGCCACATTTTCATTACCTGAGAACAAACTTGCAAACCCCTTCTCCCACTCATTAAGTACCTGTGTAATATTGAACTTCAGCCCCCCTGCTCTTCACTGATTTCCATTGGAATTTTCTTATGTCGTTTTGGTCCTAACTTATTTGGTTCCAGAACTGTTGAGAATTTATTGTCTGTATCTCCTCAAGGTGTAATACCTGCCCCCTCTGATATCTCTGTTTGAATAGGCTCAGTTTTTAATCAAACACATGCTGTTTTTTCTTAAAATCCTTTCTAAAATGTTATCTTGTATTCCTATCTTTACACTGTAGAAATAAGTGCTCAGCCTTGCGGTGTACAGATCATAGGTCCCTTAACTCATCATTCCAATAAGGCTTGTTCGGCTTGTAAACGTTCCTGGACTTGAGTTCAATGAGTTCTAATGTGCGTGCTATTTCAGAACATAGAAACTCAGTTGGCAAATGTATTTTCTTGCATTTAGGCCTATGCGGGGTACGTAGATTTAGTGTGATGCACAATAATACCTGTTTGAGAAAGATCATGCCAACAGAAAAGGACATAAATAAAAGAGAATTATCAGGAAGTCTACTTTTCAAATTTGTTCTAACAAAGGCGTGCTTGTGCTGTGTCCTCGCACACCCTACTGCAGCAGCCACTCGTTGTTAGGTGTCCATTACCTTGCTGAACAGGGCTTGTTGTGGCCTTATGAATTGTTCCGTTGTGCCATACCTACCTGGAGCTCAGGCAGGGAGAGCAGCTCCATCCAGGCACGCTCCACATCCACAGGGGCTGGTTCCAGAGACGCAGGCACAGCAATGGGAGCCTTGTGGGGGGCCAGCAGAGCAGAGATCATGGGGTTCTGGGCCACAGGTGACTGCTGGGAGGTCAGCATATCTGGCCTACTGTTGCCAATGGAAGGGGAGGGCATGATATGTGCAGGAGGAGGATGGGGGAGCTAGAATACACAGACATATACTGGAAATGAGAGGGGATGCATTGATAAGAGGAGAAACAGATTGGAATTATGTTACTGGTTTGTAGGTATTGGTAGTGTATTCTCTTACCTCAATGGTTTCTACGAAAGGGAATGTCTCTGCGAGAAGCTGCATGCACTCATCAAATGAAAGTGCATCCCCATCCACTCTGGAAAAAATGGTGTTCTACAAAAACAGACACACAGATATATATTACTGGCTGTATGAGCGATAAAGTTATTTGAATTATTTTTGAACATAATTAACCGTTGAAATCGGAAGTTTGCATACACCTTAGCCAAATATATTTAAACTCGGTTTTTCACAATTCCTGACATTTAATCCCTTTAACATTCCCTGTCTTAGGTCAGTTAGGATCACCACTTTATTTTAAGAATGTGAAATGTCAAAATACGTAATAGTAGAGAGAATGATTTATTTCAGCTTTTATTTCTTTCATCACATTCACAGTGGGTCAGAAGTTTACATACACTCCATTAGTATTTGGTAGAATTGCCTTTAAATTGTTTAACTTGGGTCAAACATTTTGGGTAGCCTTCCACAAGCTTCCCACAATAAGTTGGGTGAATTTCTGCCTATTCCTCCTGACAGAACTGGTGAAACTGAGTCAGATTTGTAGGTCTGCTTGCTCGCACACGCTTTTTCACTTCTGCCCACAAATGTTCTATAGGATTGAGCAAAAGCCTCCTGCAGCAAAGCAACCCCACAACATGATGCTTCCACCCCCGTGCTTCACTGTTGAGATGATGTTCTTCGGCTTGCAAGCCTCCCCTTTTTCCTCCAAACATAACGATGGTATTACGGCCAAACAGTTTTATTTTTGTTTCATCAGATCAGAAGATATTTCTCCAAAAAGTACGATCTTTGTCCCCATGTGCAGTTGCAAACCGTAGTCTTGCTTTTTTTGGTGGTTTTGGAGCAGTGGCTTCTTCCTTGCTGAGCGGCCTTTCAGGTTTTGTTGATATAGGACTCGTTTTACTGTGGATATAGATACTTTTGTATACCAGCCTCAAAATGAATATAAAAAAAACAAGACACAGAACACATACATTTCCCTAGCATAAATTCTAATCTCGTTACTCTTTTCTATTCCAGAGGGGAACCACTCTCTGGACGGACGGGCGGACGGACGGGCGGGCGGACGGAGGCGTGGCTGGTTATACGATGCACCGGCAGGATAGAACAGAGGCTGGTTATACGATCCCCGGCAGGACAGAACAGAGGCTGGTTATACGTTGCACCGGCAGGATAGAACAGAGGCGTGGCTGGTTATACGATGCACCGGCAGGAAGGAAGGAAGGAAGGACGGACGGAGGCGTGGCTGGTTATACGATGCACCGGCAGGATAGAACAGAGGCTGGTTATACGATCCCCGGCAGGACAGAACAGAGGCTGGTTATACGTTGCACCGGCAGGATAGAACAGAGGCGTGGCTGGTTATACGATGCACCGGCAGGAAGGAAGGAAGGAAGGAAGGAAGGAAGGAAGGAAGGAAGGAAGGAAGGAAGGAAGGAAGGAAGGAAGGAAGGAAGGAAGGACGGACGGACGGACGGACGGACGGACGGACGGACGGACGGACGGACGGACGGACGGACGGACGGACGGACGGACGGACGGACAGACAGACAGACAGACAGACAGACAGACAGACAGACAGACAGACAGACAGATAGATAGATAGATAGATAGATAGATAGATAGATAGATAGATAGATAGATAGATAGATAGATAGATAGATACCTGGTTTCCCTCTGTGTTGGGCAGCTCTGGTTCACTGGGTAGCAGGCAGGGCATGAACTCTCCAGTCTCCTCGTCCAGCTCCAGCTGTTCGAGCAAGGCCTTATCCTGCTCCCTCAGCAGGTGCAGCCTATTCTCCTCCTCCAGTTCCCTCTGCCTGCGCAGCTCATCCTCCTTCTGCCGCAGGCTCAGGTCAAACACCTCCCGCTCGGCACCCAGGTCAATGTCCTGCCTCCAAAGGATGTCAATCAAGTTCATATCCTGGCAGGAGAACAACGACCATAGTGAGTTAAGATAGGAGGATAGCAGGACAACACTACAGCCAACACCACTGCTACTCCAACTATTCTTATCTGCTCTTTAATGATTTGTTACTTTCTTCTACTTTCTTACTTTTTTGTTGTTGGTATTTTCTTAAAACTGCATTGTTGGTTAAGGGCTTGTAAGTAAGCATTTCACTGTAACGTCTACACCTGTTGAATTCGGCGCATGTGACAAATGCGATTTGATTTGAAGGCAGGGTTCTTTAAAGAACCACTTTTAATGCAGGGATCCTGAAGTATTTGACAAAGCGTAATCGTATTTGACAAAGCGTAAGATGGATGTTGTATGCTCACCCATCACGAACAAACAGAAGGCAGACAAGTGGGATCAAAAAAGGTGTGTCAACAATACCCAGAAAGCTTCTCTGTGCCACGTATTGTATCCCCTGTTCCCCTCCCCTGTGGACAGCTGTCCCTTACCCCCACCTTTAGCCATAACACAACTCAATCAGATGAGATGTGTGACGAGGATGTATGAATAATACATGCTGTTCTCCTCATTCTTAAAGCAGGATGGCTCCACACCCACGTGTACATTTCAACAACCTTCAACACCAGCATCTAGCTAAACCACCAAATACCATCAAGATCCACTAAAGAGAGCAGAGTAAAATACGAGTATTACATGCATGAAGTAAGTTATAGATACATATTGCACAGTTTACAAAGCCAGCATTTTTTTATGTCCTTGATCAGCCTTTGTTTCTATATGCGAGAGCAGCACACAGTGTGGCTGAAAGACGCTGCTCAACTCAATAATAAGCCATTGGCCGAGATACTCTATGATTGATAATTATTATTCAGCAGGCTTGAATTTCAGTCCAATCGGGTGACTTCTATTCCTGAAAAATGCTGCCACTGGACCAAATATAATCTGACCAATAGGAAACAAGACAAATTCGTTCTGTTTGATAAACCTGAACCCATATAAGAATCTCTCACAGTTATTATATCATTGGTTGTTTCATAAGATTTCTATTATATTATATTGTCTACAATTTTTACACTGAATATTAAACTTTGATGATTATGACAAAGAACATAACACCTAATATTTGGCTGGTAGACTGCCAAACATGTGTTTGGACTGTGAGGCAGTTTCATTCATAGGACTGCCACTGGAATGTTGCAGTAACCTCTCTAGGCTGTTTACCTCTACAATCATCATGCAAAATGCATTTGATGAATACACCTGCTAGCAAGGCACACATTTTTGAAGATTTGTCCCAACTAAATTATTTTCAAGATGACAGTAGGAGCCACAGACATTGTGGGGCTGTTTCCTGGACCCAGATTAAGCATAGGACTAAAATATGAATTTTTCCATTGACAATTATGTCTGGCTTAAAAAGCTTCATCTCGGTTCTGGGTCCAAGCGGCAAAACTATCTCTGGGTATCAATGGTTCTTTTCACAAACACATTCAGCTCATTATGTGGCCATGAAGCTTCAAGAGTGTGTGGTGTTGACTCAGTAACAAGCTAAACATCCATTACAAAAGAGTTTCAAAGGAACGCAAGGCGAGGATCAAAAGGACAGACAGTGACCTTGACTCAACCAACATCAACCCTTTGGCTCAGTAGATAATTTAACAAGAAAACTATTCTGGTAAAGTACACATTTTCCTCCCGTATCAGTTGTTTTACCCCCCATTAAACAATAAAATCGGACATTAACTTCATATTTATGGCTGGACGGCTGTTGTGATAGCGTTATTGCCACTGTATTGGGGCAGGTTTTGAATGATTATTCCCTGCTTTATGACTAGGCGGTCACACTATAGTCTTTCTACTAATGTGTAAAATCAGGGCAGCTTTAGAGGTTTTTCCCCATACAGTGTCACAGGGACTACTCTTCTAAATAAAATAACCGACATTTCCGAATAAAATGCATGTAATAACTTGAATTGGCCATGAGTAAATGACTGAGTATGTGTCTGTCCATTCTCAGGAGTCACGCCTCCTTTAATGGACCAATCAGCAGTTGAAACAATAACAAAGCGTTCTCCATGCCACTGTTTGGGTAAAAAGCTGATGGATGGGGCTGGAGAAATGTAATCACTCTCAAATTCAGACAGAGCTTTGGATGCAAGGACTTACCATCTATATATGATATAATCATTATAGTTGTAACTATGTTTTGAGGCAAAACAGTGTTTGTTTAAAATCATTGGCGTAAAACAAGCTTATATTTTGGGTTCTGGTGGGGTATGATAGTTAAACTAAGCTCGAGGCATTTATAAAAAAGTTATATTCTTCAAAAATCTATGGGTACATATTATTAATTTTTAAGACCTAAAATGGATGTAGCAACTTCTGTTTTCCCCTTTAAAGTTACATGAGTGAATGGGTTACAGACATAAATGGAATATCAGACACTATCAGGCATTGCAACACATGGATTTAGTACTGTAGATATGTGGTAGTGGTGGAGTAGGGGCCTGAGGGCACACAGTGTGTTGTGAAATCTGTGAATGTATTGCAATGTTTTAAAATTGTATAAACTGCCTTAATTTGCTGGACCCCAGGAAGAGTAGCTGCTGCTTTGGCAGCAGCTAATGGGGATCCACTATAAATACAAATACAAATACAAATACACATCTTTCAGGTGTCACATTTTGATTCCTCACTATTTTTCAATATCCATACATGCATAATTAAACTACATGTGTATGACAATGTGAAGGAAGACATTAGCAATAACTGACACTGGGAGTTAAAATACATTTTATTATAGCTATTTGACAAAAATAACCAGAAAACATCAACGCTGTATTTAAAATATATATAGAGTACCAGTCAAAACTTTGGACACACCTACTCATTCCAGGGTTTTTCTGTATTTGTACTATTTTCTACATTGTTGATTAATAGTGAAAACATCAAAACTATGAAATATTCATGTAGTAACCAAAAATGTATTAAACAAATCAAAATATATTTTATATTTGAGATTCTTCAAAGTAGTCACCCTTTGCCTTGATGACAGCTTTGCACACTGTCGGCATTCTCTCAATAAGCTCCATGAGGTAGTCACCTGGAATGCATTTCAATTAACAGGTGTGCCTTGTTAAAAGTTAATTTGTGGAATATTCTTTCCTTCCTAATGTGTTTGAGCCAATCAGTTGTGTTGTGACAAGGTAGGAGTGGTATACAGAAAAGTCCATACTATGGCAAGAACAGCTCAAATATGCAAAGAGCAATGACAGTAAATCATTACTTTAAGACATGAAGGTCAGTCAATGTGGAAAATTTCAAGAACTTTGAAAGTTTCTTAAAGTGTAGTTTCAAAAACCATCAAGTGTTATGATGAAACTGTCTCTCAGGAAAGGAAGACCCAGAGTTACATCTGTTGCAGAGGATATGTTCATGTGGGCTGCACCTCAGATTGCAGCCCACATAAACACTTCACAAAGTTCAAGTAACAGACACATCTGAACATTGACAGTTCAGAGACTGTGTGAATCAGACCTTAATGGTCAAATTGCTACAAAGAAACCACTTCTAAAGGACACCAATAATAATAAGAGACTTTCTTGGGCCAAGAAACACTAGCAATGGACATTATACTGGTAGAAATCTGTCCTGTGGTCTGATGAGGCCAAATTTGAGATTTTTGGTTCCAATCACTGTGTCTTTGTGAGATGCAGAGTAGGTGAACTGTTGTGTGGTTCCCACCATGAAGCATTGAGGAGAAGGTGTGATAGTTTGGGGGTGATTTTGCTGGTAAATCAGTGATTTATTTGGAATTCAAGGCACACTTAACCAGCATGGCTACCACAGCATTCTGCTGTGATACGCCATCCCATCTGGTTTGAGCTTAGTGGGACTATAATTCGTTTTCAACAGGACAATGACCCAACACACCTCAAGGCTGTGTAAGGGCTATTTGACAAAGAAGGAGAGTGATGGAGTGCTGCATCAGATGACCTAGCCTGCACAACCACCCGACCTCAACCCAAGTGATGGTTTGAGATGAGTTGGACCGCAGAGTGAAGAAAAAGTAGCCAACAAGTGCTTGGCATATGTGGGAACTCCTTCAAGACTGTTGGAAAAGCATTCCTCATGAAGCTGTTTGAGAGAATGCCAATGATTGTGTAAAGCTGTCACATTGCTTGAAATACACAGTACCTTCAGAAAGTATTCACAGCTGTTACATTTTACACAATTTGTTATGTTACATAGTTGGATAAAAATTAATTGAATTGGTCATTTTTTGTAAATGTCACGCCCTGACCGTAGATTGCTGTGTAGGTTTCTATTTTTAGTTTGGTCAAAGTGTGATGTGGGTGGGCATTCTGTTGTAGGTCTAGGTTTTCTTTTTCTATGTGTTTGGCCTGGTATTGTTCTCAAACAGAGGCAGCTGTCTATCGTTGTCTCTGATTGAGAGCCATATTTAGGTAGCATGTTTTCCCATTTTGAGTTGTGGGTGATTATTTTCTGGTTAGTGTTTGTGGCACCTGTCAAAACTTTTGTTTATCATTTTGTTGTTTTTGTTCGTGTATTCATTCTTAATTAAAAGTATTATGGATATGTACCACGCTGCACTTTGGTCCTCCTCTCCTTCCACCGACAAAAATCGTTACACACACAATGCTCTGTAATGTCAAATTTCCTTTTGATTTCCTTTTAATTAATGAAAAATAAAACACAATTATATCTTGATTATATAAGTATTCAACCCCCTGAGTCAAAGCTCTGTCAATAGCTTGCTAGACAGATTTTTACAAGTCTTGCCATAGATCTTCAAGCCGATTTAGGTCAAAACTGTAACTCTGCCACTCAGGAACATTCAA
Organism: Oncorhynchus tshawytscha; assembly: GCF_018296145.1. NCBI lineage: Eukaryota > Metazoa > Chordata > Actinopteri > Salmoniformes > Salmonidae > Oncorhynchus > Oncorhynchus tshawytscha. The sequence continues at coordinate 16,247,578 of NC_056435.1, forward strand.
TGTCGTCTTGGTAAGCAACTCCAGTGTATATTTGGCCTTGTGTTTTGGGTTATTTTGCTGCAAAAAAAGGTGAATTTGTCTCCCAGTGACTGTTTGAAAGCAGACTGAACCAGATTGACCTCTAGGATTTTGCCTGCGCTTAGCTCTATTAAATTGATATTTATCCTAAACTCCCACGTCCTTGCCAATGACAAGCATACCCATAACATGATGGAGCCAACAACATGCTTGAAAATATGGAGAGTGGTACTCAGTGATGTGTTGTGTTAGATTTGCCCCAAACATAAGGCTTTGTATCCCGGACAAAAAGTTAATTTCTTGGCCACATTATTTTCTGTATTACTTTAGTGCCTTATTGCAAACAGGTTGCAAGTTTTGGAATCTTCTTATTCTCGACAAGCTTCCTTCTTTGTAATCTATTTATGTTAGTATTGTGGAGTAACTACAATGTTGTTGATTCATCCTCAGTTTTCTCCTATCAGTCATTAAACTCAAACTGTTTTAAAATCACCATTGGCCTCATGGTAAAATCCCTGAGCCGTTTCCTTCCTCTCTGGCAAACGAGTTAGGAAGGACGCCTGCATCTTTGTAGCGACTGAGTGTATTGATACACCATCCAAAGCGTAATTGATAACTTCAGCATGCTCAAAGGGAAACGCTTTCTTAAATTTTTACCCATCTACCAAATGGTTCCCTTCTTTGCAAGGCATGGGAAAACCTCCCCGGTCTTTGTGGTTAAATCTCTGCTTGAAATTCAATACTAGACTGAGGGACATAACATAATTGTGTGTGTGTGTGGTGCAGAGATCGGGTAGTCATTCAAAAAGCATGTTAACCCCTATTATTGCACACAGACTGAGTCCATGCAACTTATTATGACACTTATCAAGCACCTTTTTCTACCCCTGAATGTATTTAGGTTTGCCATAACAAAAGGGTTTAAATACTTGACTCAAGACATTACATCTTTTCAGATTTTTATTAATTTGTAAAAATAATCAAAACACAAAAATTCCACTTTGACATTATGGGGTATTGTGTGGAGATCAGTGACACAAAATCTGAATGTAATCTATTTTAAATTCAGGGTGTAACACAACAAAATGTGGAAAAAGTAAATTGGTGTGAATACCTTCTGAAGGCACTGTAGTATGATGCACTCACTGTATATAGACTTTTTGTTTTATTTTGTTCTACTGTTTTATTGACTGTATGTTTTGTTTATTCCATGTGTAACTCTGTGTTGTATGTGTCGAATTGCTACGCTTTATCTTGGCCAGGTCGCAGTTGCAAATGAGAACTTGTTCTCAACTAGCCTACCTGGTTAAATAAAGGTGAAATAAAAATAAATAAAAAGTATTGTGCCAAAATGTAATTGAAACTCTGTCTCCAGTTTAATATGTACTCTGTTGCAGTGACGGTCTGGCCCTCTGAAAACTACTTAGAACCACACCACCTTTCACCACCTGGGAAAAGATTACAGCAGAGAGGGTGATGTAACTGCATGTGCACTTTCCTGTTTAGCGTGTGGATTGTGCAGATAACATGGCAGCATGACCATCCCACAACACAATGGAATGCATTTTCATGTGTCTAAACGCCTTGAAATACAATGTCTTGTGGTGTCAGTTGACACGGTCAACGGTATGAAAGGAAAACTAATGTGACAGTTGGGTGAGACTCACCTGGCCCTGTGAGCATGACAAAAGTAAGGTAAAGGCTCATTTGTCAATCTTATCTCAGTCGACTACACAATACAGCTTTCATTTCAGGCCCACGCACACCCGTTTATCAACTAACAAAAGAAAGGGAGAGGTGAACACAGCTACAGGTAGAGTTATATTAGCAGGCCTATCAATCAGCCAGCATTGGAACCTGATAAAGCAGCCTGATTAGAGGTCAATCTTAGGCTGATCTTTATTTTAATGTTTAAAATGTTATACTTATTTTACCAGGTTAGTCTCATGGAGATTAAAAATCTCTGACCTGGCCAAAATAGCAACACACAAAATGTCATGCAAAAACACATTTACAACATAAAACATAAAGTACTAATGATTAAAAACATACATTTACACATTGAGCAGGCAAAATTCATTGCAGACACTCAGATCCACTTTTCTCTCTAAACCAAAGGCCATTCATTTCACGTTTTAGTCAGTTGGCAGATGCTCTTATCACATCAATTTGCATTTGTCACATGCTTCGTAAACAACAGGTGTGAACTAACAGTGAAAAGCTTACTTATGGGTCCTTCCCAAGAATGCAGAGAATTTTTTTTATAGAAAAAAATGGAAAAGTAAAACACGTAATGATAGATGCATTAACCTACTGTTGAGGATGGATGACTATAATTTATCGACTGTACCTAGTAAACTTATGCCTCCCCAGTTCAGTGGCACTCTCTGGTAATTTTTTTATGATTTGGTAATGGGATTTACTATGGATTTATACCAAGTGGATGGCAGTATACGGTACTCTAAACAAATTCCGAGCAAACCATGTAGAACTTCAGTTAATCTAGAGGATTTTAATGCTGGTAAATCAGGGTTTCATTTGGAATTCAAAACATACTTAACCAGCATGGCTACCACAGCATTCTGCAGCAATACGCCATTCAATCTGGTTTGCGCTTAGTGGGACTATCATTTGTTTTTCCACAGGACAATGACCCAACACACCTCAAGGCTGTGTAAGGGCTATTTGACCAAGAAGGAAAGTGATGGAGTGCTGTATCAGATGACCTGGCCTGCACAACCACCCAACCTCAACCCAAGTGTGATGGTTTAGGATGAGTTGGACCGCAGAGTGAAGGAAAAGTAGCCAAGTGTTCGGCATATGTGGGAACTCCTTCAAGACTGTTGGAAAGGCATTCCTCATGAAGCTGTTTGAGAGAATAACAATGAGTGTGTAAACCTGTCACATTGCTTGAAATACACAGTGCCTTCAGAAAGTATTCACAGCTCCTTACTTTTAACACATTTTGTTATGTTACAAAGTTGGATTCAAATTAATTTAATTGGTCATGATTTGTAAATGATCCACACACACACACAATACTCTAATGTCAAAGTGGGATTTCTTTTTGATTCCCTTTTAATTAATGACAAATAAAACACCATTATATCTTGATTAGATAAGTATTCACCCCCCTAAGTCAAAGCTCTGTCAATAGCTTGCTAGACAGATTTTTACAAGTCTTGCCATAGATCTTCAAGCCGATTTAGGTCAAAACTGTAACTCTGCCACTCAGGAACATTCAATGTTGTCTTGGTAAGCATCTCCAGTGTATATTTGGCCTTGTGTTTAGGGTTATTTTGCTGCAAAAAAAATGTGAATTTGTCTCCCAGTGACTGTTTGAAAGATGACTGAACCAGACTTACCTCTAGGACTTTGCCTGCGCTTAGCTCTATTAAATTGATATTTATCCTAAACTCCCACGTCCTTGACAATGACAAGCATACCCATAACATGATGGAGCCAACAACATGCTTGAAAATATGGAGAGTGGTACTCAGTGACGTGTTGTGTTAGATTTGCCCCAAACATAAGGCTTTGTATTCCGGACAAAAAGTTCATTTCTTGGCCACATTATTTTCTGTATTACTTTAGTGCCTTATTGCAAACAGGTTGCACGTTTTGGAATACTTTTTATTCTGGACAAGCTTCCTTCTTTGTAATCTATTTATGTTAGTATTGTGGAGTAACTACAATGTTGTTGATTCATCCTCAGTTTTCTCCTGTCAGTCATTAAACTCGAACTGTTTTAAAATCACCATTGGCCTCATGGTAAAATCCCTGAGCGGTTTCCTTCCTCTCCGGCAAACGAGTTAGGAAGGACGCTTGAATCTTTGTAGTGACTGAGTGTATTGATACACCATCCAAAGCGTAATTGATAACTTCAGCATGCTCAAAGGGAAACACTTTCTTAAATTTTTACCCATCTACCAAATGGTTCCCTCCTTTGCAAGGCATGGGAAAACCTCCCTGGTCTTTGCTCAGGGATTTTACCATGAGGCCAATGGCGATTTTAAAACAGTTCAAGTTTAATGGCTGTGATAGGAGAAAACTGAGGATGAATCAACATTGTAGTTCCTCCACAATTATAACCCAAATTGATTACAAAGAAGGAAGCTTGTCCAGAATAGAAAATATTCCAAAACTTGCAACCTGTTTGCAATAAGGCACTAAAGTAATACGGTAAATACTGTGGCAAAGAAATTAACTTTTTGTCCGGAATACAAAGCCTTATGTTTGGGGCAAATCTAACACAACACATCACTGAGTACCACTCTCCATATTTTCAAGCATGGTGTTGGCTCCATCATGTTATGGGTATGCTTGTCATCGGCAAGGACATGGGAGATATTTAAGATGAATATAAACTCAATAGAGCTAAGTACAGGCAAAATCCTAGAGGTAAATCTGGTTCAGTCTGCTTTCAACTGGGAGACAAATTCACATTTTTTGCAGCAAAATAACCCAAAACACAAGGCCAAATATACACTGGAGTTGCTTACCAAGACGACATTGAATGTTCCTGAGTGGCAGTTACAGTTTTGACCTAAATCGGTTTGAAGATCTATGGCAAGACTTGTAAAAATCTGTCTAGCAAGCTATTGACAGAGCTTTGACTTAGGGGGGTGAATACTTATCTAATCAATATATAATTGTGTTTTATTTTTCATTAATTAAAAGGATATCATATAATTTTTTTCCCACTTTGACATTAGAGTATTGTGTGTGTGTGGAATAGCGTATGGATTGTGCAGATAACATGGCAGCATGACCATCCCACAACACAATGGAATGCATTTTCATGTGTCTAAACACCTTGAAATACAATGTCTTGTGGTGTCAGTTGACTAGGTCAACAGTATGAAGGGAAAACTAATGTGAGAGTTGGGTGAGACTCACCTGGCCCTGTGAGCATGACAAAAGTAAGGTAAAGGCTCATTTGTCAATCTTATCTCAAATTACTACACAATATAGCTTTCACTTTAGGCCCACGCAAACCTGTTTATCAACTAACAAAAGAAAGTGAGAGGTGAACACAGCTACATGCATGGTTATATTAGCAGGCCTATCAATCAGCCAGCATTGGAACCTGATAAAGCAGCCTGATTAGAGGCCAATCTCAGGCTGATCTTTATTTTAATGTTTAAAATGTTAACTTGATTTTACCAGGTTAGTCTCATTGAGATTAAAAATCTCTGACCTGTCCAAAATAGCAGCACAAAATGTCATGCAAAAACACATTTACAACATAAAACACAAAGTACTACCGTTTAAAAACATAAATTTACACATTGAGCATGCAAGATCTTGCAAGTTAATTGCAGACACTCAGATCCACATCTCTTTCTATACTAGAGGCCATTCATTTCACATTTTAGTCAGTTGGCAGATGCTCTTGTAAAATCAATTTGTATTTGTCACATGCTTCGTAAACAACAAGTGTGGACTAACAGTGAAACGCTTACTTATGGGTCTTTCCCACCAATGCAGAGAAACATTTTTTTTAGAAAAAATGGAAAAGTAAAACATGTAATAATAGATGCAGAATGAGTAACAATGACTTGGCTATATTAAAATTAGTACAGGTACCGAGTCATTGTGCAAGGGAATGGGGTAATTTAGGTAGATACAGCTGAAGTCGAAAGTTTAAATGCACATATGTTGGAGTCATTAAAACTTGTTTTCAACAACAAATGTCTTGTTAAAAATTTCTTGTTAACGTTTTGGCAAGTCGGTTAGGACATCTACTTTGTGCATGACACAAGTAATTTTCCCAACAATTGTTTACAGACAGATTACTTCACTTATAATTCACTGTATCACAATTCCAGTGGGTCAGAAGTTGACATACACTAAGTTGACTTTGCAATCAACTGCAGGGGCAGTATTGAGTTGCTTGGATGAAAGGTGCCCAGAGTAAACTGCCTGCTCCTCAGTCCAAGTTGCTAATATATGCATATCATTATTAGTATTGGATAGAAAACACTCTGAAGTTTCTAAAACGGTTTGAATAATGCCTGTGAGTATATCAGAACTCATATGGCAGGTGAAAACCTGAGAAGAAATTCAAACAGGAAGTGGGAAATCTGAGGTTGGTCGATTTCAACTCTTTGCCATTCCAATATACAGTGTAAATGGGGTCATATTGCACTTCCTATGGCATCCACTAGATGTCAACAGTCTTTAGAACTTTGTTTGACGCTTCTACTGTGAAGTGGGGGTGAATGAGAACTAATTGAGCCAGGTGTCTGGCAGAGTGCCACAGGCTCTGAGGCGTAGTCACGAGAGAGTTAGCTCTCGTTCCATTGCTTTTCTACAGACAGGAATTCTCCAAGATTATTGAACATTTATGATAAAAACATCCTAAAGATTGATTATATACTTAGTTTGACAAGTTTTTACGGGCTGTAATATAACTTTTTGAACTTTCCGTCCAAAGTTCTGCTGGACCTGAATGCGCGTTGGATTTGTTTAACAAACGCGCGAACAAAAGAAGCTATTTTGACATAAATGATGGACATTATCGAACAAATCAAACATTTATCGTGGAACTGGGATTCCTGGGAGTGCATTCTGATGACGATCATCAAAGGTAAGTGAATATTTATAACAATATGGCAGATATCTTTTTGGCTGCTTTGTTGTCTGAACACTATACTCAGATTATTGCATGGTTTGCTTTTTCCGTGAAGGTATTTTGAAATCTGACACATCGGTTGCATTAAGAAGAAGTATATCTCGAATTCCATGTATAACACTTGTATTTTCATCAACCTTTATGATGAGTATTTCTGTGAATTGATGTGGCTCTCTGCACAATCACCGCATGTTTTAGAACTACTGAATGTAATGTGCCAATATAAAATTAGATTTTTTTAATATAGATAGGCACTTTATCGAACAAAACATATATGTATTGTGTAACATGAAGTCCTGTGAGTGTCATCTGATGAAGATCATCAAAGGTTAGTGATTAATTTGATCTCTATCTGTGCTTTTTGTGACTCCTCTCTGGCTGGAAAAATGGCTGTGTTTTTCTGTGAGTTGGTGGTGACCTAACATAATCGTTTGTGGTGCTTTCGCTGTAAAGCATTTCTGAAATCAGACACTGTGGCTGGATTAACGAGAATGTTATCTTTAAAATGGTGTAAAATACTTGTATGCATGAGGAATTTTAATTATGAGATTTTTTTTGTTTTGAATTTGGCGCCATCCACTTAAACTGGCTGTTGGCGAGGTGGGACACTACCATCCCACATATCCCAGAGAGTTAAAAAATAATAATACAAACAAAAATTCACTGATGTGTTGATTTCTGTGGCCAGTGTAGCAAGTCTCATTGATTACTATGGGTTCATTTCAGCAGCAGATAATATAAATGAGAAAAACAGACATGGCACGTGCAGTCTAGTTTCAGGCTTAGTTTCAACTAATTTCGGAACCCAGAACCAATTCCTGCTATTCATTCTGTGAGCAGAAGTAGCTAGATACAGTATGAACCTTTGCAAACATTGACTTGTCTAAAGCCTTCAATACTGTAGCTCACTCATTACTTATTCAGAGGCTTTCGTCAATTGGCCTGGACCAGGCTGCGTGTAGATGGTTAGAATTGTATTTTAACAGAGAACACAGAGACCTAGGTTTCTTTTTCAAAAGCACCCTCTTGCATCCAAGATGGCGTAGTAGTCAGACGTCTTGTTGTGTCGTGTCCCTTGTATATATCGTTTTTTAAACATATTTTTCTCCGCATATCTTTTAAAACATTTTGCTAAACATCAACTTCTAAATACTCTCCTGCAACCCGCCTCACCCAATGTAGCGCGTATCTGCTTTTTTTCTAAAGTATTTATATTTACTTCGGATCCGGAACCCCTCAACTGAAGCTAGCCAGCTAACTACCAGCTATCAGTCAGCAAACCATTGCTAGCGGTCATCAGCTAACCGGTCATCAGCTGACCGGTCATCAGCTAACCTCTAGCTCGGAAAGCTCTCGCCAGTTCGAACAACGCGACTCTAACCAGAGCATAACGGACCTATTATTTTTTATCCCCGGATTCCCACTGGATTCCCACCGCAAACGGAACATTTTCAGCTGGATCTTCACAACTAGCTAACCGCAACCCCGGATGATTACTCATGGCTAGCGTTTCCATCCACTTAGCTTGAAGCTAGCCCGGCCAGAGCTCCTGTGCTACCACCGAAGCATACTCCTGGGCTACAATATCCGGACCCACGACCGGTCTATCGATGTCACTGCATGAAGAGGCATAAACAGACTCACCCCATCGCGATGTCCCCCAAAGGCTAACTTTCTAGCCCTTGCTATCTCCTTGCTATCTCCTTGCTTGCTAATTCGGCCTGCTAACTGCTAGCTTGTTTAGCCCCGGTCCGCTAACTGCTACCTTGTTTAGCCCCGGCCTACTAACTGTTAGCTTGTTAGCACAGGCCTGCTAACTGTCTGAATCGCCGCGTCCCAACCACTCACTGGACCCATATTTATTTTCAATCTCTTTTCGATTTTTAATTCGATTATACCTTCCGGTAACCTGCCTCACCCAATGTGATACGGAATCGCTATTATTTTTAATTTTCAGAACACATTCAAGAACCTCCAGGAGCTAACCAGCTAACTAGCTACAAGCTATTTAGTCATTGTTAGCCACTGCTAGAGGCTTTTACCTTCTGCACAGCCAGCCAGTTTTTTTAACCTGGATAATACTCGCCAGTCTAGCTTCCCTGCCCATCCACCGCTGCCCCCTGGACACTGATCACTTGGCTACATAGCTGATGCATGCTGGACTGTCCATTAATCACGGTACTCCATTCTGCTTGTTTATGTTTTATCTGTCGGCCCCAGCTGCACTCAGGCTCTGTGTGTAGTTAATCCGACCCTCCCTGCCTAGTCAACGCCATTTTACCTGCTGTTGTTGTGCTAGCTGATTAGCTGTTGTTGTCTCACCTACTGTTTTAGCTAGCTCTCCCAATTCAACACCTGTGATTACTCTATGCCTCGCTGTATGTCTCTCTCAAATGTCAATATGCCTTGTATACTGTTGTTCAGGTTAGTTATCATTGTTTTAGTTTACAACGGAGCCCCTAGTTCCACTCTTCATACCCCCTCCCACACATGCGGTGACCTCACCCATTACAACCAGCATGTCCAGAGATACAACCTCTCTTATCACCCAGTGCCTGGGCCTACCTCCGCTGTACCCGCACCTCACCATACCTGTCTGCGCATTATGCCCTGAATATATTCTACCATGCCCAGAAATCTGCTCCTTTTATTCTCTGTCCCCAATGCTCTAGGCGACCAGTTTTGATAGCTTTTAGCTGCACCCTCATACTACTCCTCCTCTGTTCTGCGGGTGATATGGAGGTAAACCCAGGCCCTGCATGTCCCCAGGCACCCTCATTTGTTGACTTCTGTGATCGAAAAAGCCTTGGTTTCATGCATGTCAACATCAGAAGCCTCCTCCCTAAGTTTGTTTTACTCACTGCTTTAGCACACTCTGCTAACCCTGATGTCCTTGCCCTCATAGAAGTCATCCTGACCAACTGGCCCTCCAAATACATCTCCGCTGTCTTCAACCAGGATCTCAGGGATCACTGCCTCATTGCCTGTATCCCCTACGGAGCCGCAGTCAAACGACCACCCCTCATCACTGTCAAACGCTCCCTAAAACACTTCTGTGAGCAAGCCTTTCTAATCGACCTGGCCCGGGTATCCTGGAAGGACATTGACCTCATCCCGTCAGTTGAGGATGCCTGGTCATTCTTTAAAAGTAACTTCCTCACCATTTTAGATAAGCATGCTCCGTTCAAAAAATGCAGAACTAAGAACAGATATAGCCCTTGGTTCACTCCAGACCTGACTGACCTCGACCAGCACAAAAACATCCTGTGGCGGACTGCAATAGCTTTCGAATAGTCCCCGCGATATGCAACTGTTCAGGGAAGTCAGGAACCAATACACGCAGTCAGTCAGGAAAGCTAAGGCCAGCTTCTTCAGGCAGAAATTTGCAACCTGTAGCTCCAACTCCAAAAAGTTCTGGGACACTGTGAAGTCCATGGAGAACAAGAGCACCTTCTCCCAGCTGCCCACTGCACTGAGGCTAGGTAACACGGTCACCACCGATAAATCCATGATTATCGAAAACTTCAACAAGCATTTCTCAACGGCTGGCCATGCCTTCCGCCTGGCTACTCCAACCTCGGTCAACAGCTCCACCCCCCCCCCCCCGCAGGTACTCGCCCAAGCCTCTCCAGGTTCTCCTTTACCCAAATCCAGATAGCAGATGTTCTGAAAGAGCTGCAAAACCTGGACCCGTACAAATCAGCTGGGCTTGACAATCTGGACCCTCTATTTCTGAAACTATCCGCCGCCATTGTCGCAACCCCTATTACCAGCCTGTTCAACCTCTCTTTCATATCGTCTGAGATCCCCAAGGATTGGAAAGCTGCCGCAGTCATCCCCCTCTTCAAAGGGGGAGACACCCTGGACCCAAACTATTACAGACCTATATATATATCCTGCCCTGCCTATCTAAGGTCTTCGAAAGCCAAGTCAACAAACAGGTCACTGACCATCTCGAATCCCACCGAATCCCCACTGTATGTATTCACCCCCTTTGCTATGAAGCCCCAAAATAAGATATGGTGCAACCAATTACCTTCAGAAGTCACATAATTCGTTAAATAAAGTCCACCTGTGTGAAATCAAAGTGTCACATGATCTGTCACATGATCTCAGTAAATATACACCTGTTCTGAAAGGCCCCAGAGTCTGTGTGACGTAGAAGTCCGTCACTGGCCGCGGGCAGCATTTGGTTCTTTAACGCACACACATATTCATCACTCCTCCCTGCGCCATTATACCATAAGTTAACAATGTGGGTCGACACACAATTTAACTTCTGTCTTGGTGCATGCATTTCACACTTGTCAATGTTCATATTTGAGAGATACAATAATTATTATACTTATCAATGTTGTGGATGAGCGCATTGTTTGTTTGTTTGTTCTGTTCCTCTCTCTCCATCTCTGTAGCTTTTGGGTATGCTGGAAAAGGACCAGAGCTAAGGGAATTGGGTTGGCTTTATAGTGCCTGTCCCAAATGGCTCATTAATGCATATGGGCATATTGAAAGATATTGTCAGTAATGATGTAATGTTGTAAATGTTATGTTGTGATATTGTTTAAAACCGTGTTGCAATGTATATCCTTTAGTATGTTTAGTTCATGGAAAATGTAGGTTTGTATTGTTAATTGATTAATTAATTAGGGTTAATTGTTCTGAGGGGAGGGGCTAGCCCTACAAAAGGAGCCTCTCTCCAGTCTCTAAGGGGGATTTTTTTTGGATTGAGCTGTGGATGGGGCAGCATTGTTGTTAAGCTGTCCCATAAGGTAGACGTTGATGGCAGTACTGTTATTTTCTGTTCCGGAATCACTTGTAAATAAACACCTTTGCACAGAAGAACTTTTGCGGTTCCGCCATCTTTTTATTTTTATAGAGGTTAGGTTATCCAGTTTAGCCATCTGGCCTACTCTACGTGACAGTCTGCAAGGGGCACCATCAAGCAAGCTGCACCGTGAAGACCAAGGAGCTCTCCAAACTGTTCAGGGAGAAAGTTGTGGAGAAGTACAGATCAATGTTGGGTTTAAAAAATATCAGAAACTTTGACCATCCCACGGTGCACCATTAAATCCATTAATAAACAAATTTAAGAATATGGCACCACAACAAACCTGCCAAGAGAGGGCCGCCTACCAAAACTCACAGACCAGGCAAGGAGGGCATTAATCAGAGAGGCAACAAAAATACCAAAGATAACCGTGAAGGAGCTGCAAAGCTCCACAGTGAAGATTGGAGTGTCTGTTCATAGGACCACTTTACGCCATACACTCCAAAGAGCTTGGGAATTGGGAATGGATGGGAAATGATGTAAAATATATCACTAGCCACTTTAAACAATGCTACCTAATATAATGTTTACATACCCTACATTATTAATCTCATATGTATACGTATATACTGTACTCTATATCATCTACTGCATCTTTATGTAATACATGTATCACTAGCCACTTTAACTATGCCACTTTGTTTACATACTCATCTCATATGTATATACTGTACTCGATACAATCTACTGCATCTTGCCTATGCCGCTCTGTACCATCACTCATTCATATATCTTTATGTACATATTCTTTTCCCCTTACACTTGTGTGTATAAAACAGTAGTTTTGGAATTGTTAGTTGTTGGTTATTACTGCATTGTCGGAACTTGAAGCACAAGCATTTCGCTACACTCGCATTAACATCTGCTAACCATGTGTATGTGACAAATAAAATTTGATTTGATTTGGATTTGAGCTTGGCTTTACGGAAAAGTTGCCAGAAAAAAAGCCATTGCTTAAAGGAAAAAATAAGCAAACACGGTAGGTGTTCTCCAAAAGGCATGTGGGAGACTTTTCAAACATATGGAAGAAGGTACTCTGGTCAGATGAGACTAAAATTGAGCTTTTTGGCCATCAAGGAAAATGCTATATCTGGCTTAAACCCAACACCTCTCATCACACGAGAACACCATCACACCGAGAACACCAATGTTTTTCATCGGCAGGGACTGGGAAACTGGTCAGAATTGAAGGAATGATGGATGGCGCTAAATACAGGGAAATTCTTGAGGGCAACCTGTTTTAGTCTTCCAGAGATTTGAGACTGGGACAGAGGTTTACCTTCCAGCAGGACAATGATCCTAAGCATACTTCACCAATTTGGACTCTGTTGTGTATGTCCATTACATGAAATCCAAATAAAATGCAGCAAAATAGGAAAAACGCCAAGGGGGATTCATACTTTTGCAAGGCATTGTATCTACATGACTTATTCCATGTGTATGTATAGCGTGTATGTTATCATGTGTGTGTATGTGTATGCATGTGTCTGTGCCAATATTTGTGTTGTTAAAATCCAATTTTGCTGCTTGAGTCAGTTACTTGATGTGGAATAGAGTTCCATTTAGGCATTGCTCTATGTAGTACTGTGCGACCTGAACCGCTCTCCTTGAAGTTTTTGATGATCTGATAAATGGTTGATTTAGGTGCAATCTTAATGGTAGCAGTATCCTTGCCTGTGAAGCCCTTTTTGTGCATAGCAATGATGAAGGAACGTGTTTCCTTGCAGGTAAGCATGGTTGACAGAGGAAGAACAATGTTTCCAAGCACCACCCTCCTTTTGAAGCTTCCAGTCTGTTATTCGACCTCAATCAGCATGACAGAGTGATCTCCAGCCTTGTCCTCATCAACACTCACACCTGTGTTAATGAGAGAATCCCTGACATGATGTCAGCTGGTCCTTTTGTGGCAGGGCTGAAATGCAGTGGAGATGTTTTTTGGGGATTCAGTTAATTTGCATGGCAAAGAGGGACTTTGCAATTAATTGCAATTCATCTGATCACCCTTCATAACATTCTGGAGTATATGCAAATTGCCATTATACAAACTGAGGCAGCAGACTGTGAAAATTAATATTTGTGTCATTCTCAAAACTTTTGGCCATGACTGTAGACACTCTAATGTACTTGTACTCTTGCTCTGTTGTGCACTGGGGCCTCCCACTCCTCTTTCTCTTTCTAGCCATTCACAACATTAACAATGTCTACACTGTATTTCTGATCAATTTGATGTTATTTTAATAGACAAAAAATGTGCATTTCTATTTCAAAACAAGGACATTTCTAAGTGAGTCCAAACATTAGTGTATGTATTCCCAGTCATGTGAAATCCATAGATTAGGGCCTAATTCATTCATTCCAATTGACTGATTCCCTTAAATGAGCTGTAATTCAGTAACATCTTTGAAGTTGTTGCATGTTGCGTTTATATTTTTGCTCAGTGTATTACAATTTTCACCTAATTTTAACTTGAATATCTTGAAGATGGCCTTAATCTAAATGTAAAGTGACATCTGGTCTTACTTTGTGTATAGTAACGCCAGATGTGTATAGTAACCCCATGCATTATTGTTTGATCTAGCATGAATGACAACCTTTAAGCTTCTTTTTCAAGCACTTTTTATAGGTTGGCTGGTCTACTAGTAGGCTTACTTTGAAAAAACAGAATGGTGTTGACCGGTTGACCTTATTGCCCAAACCATCTATACACTCAGGACATTAAAAAGGTTATAATATAACTTAGAAATGCCTCATGACATGAGCTTAGTTCAACTGTCGTACCCAATTAGAATCCAAAATATAAGCTTATTTTACTACAATGTTTGTAAATAAAGTAAATGTAAACAAACACCATATAGCCTCACAACATGGTTAAAATTATAATGGATGGTCATTCCTTGCAACTATAGCTCTGTCTATACATTTGAGACTGGTTAGATGTCTCCAGCTCCATCCTTAACCTTTTTACCTAAACAGTGGTTGGGAGAATGCTGCAGATACCCCTTTAATAACCCCCACCCCATGGCATGAGCAGTCATCAAAGACTTTGGTAGAATATAATAAAGTAGAATAGAAAATAATACAATATGCTTTGTATTCACACCATCAGTATCCTAGGTTATATCACCCTTTAAATGAAGAGGGTAATATTTACTACTGTGGCTCTTCATTGATGTGTTTACAACAACCAATTCCATCATAACAAGAGAGCTGTTCATCCACCTACAAGGTCCAACTATATCATACAACTCAGCTTGATAAAGTGCAGTAGGCCTATAATCAGAGATTGGCAGTATTGCTGTTGCATGTATTTCAATTACTTTGAGTATTTTGTCATTTGTATTTCGCTGGCCTGAACTACAAACCAATGTATTTTGTAACAAGATACATTCAAGAGCTGTAAATTGTATTTTTTATAGCAGTTCACAATTTTGTGGCCCTCTATCACCCCAAATTTGCTGCTTTGGTATAGGAAATCTAATAGCACTATGTTGTATTAAGATTGTCTGCTAAATTACCAACATGTAAACGTTAAAATGAACACATGCAAAGCAAACTGGCCACTAGTCTTATGAGCTCCACCCCTTATTATAACAATACCCACTGTGCTTTGCAGGTTCTTTAGCACATTTCATTTTGGCCATTTTAGCAGCAACTTAAAGTCAGTGCATTCAACCATATATCACAGTTATAGCAAGTAAAATGGCTGTTACATTTACTGAGAATGTTTATCTGAATACAATGCTTTGCAAAAATATTTTTGCTTGATACATCTTTGGAGTATATTGTAGTTGTATCAAGATACATTTATCTTTGCCAATCTTTTCCTTTAATATATTTCATTCAAAGAACTTCAAAACATAAGCTTTTATAAACAAACATTCCTCTATGAGACTGCCTACAATTGTGGACCTAGTGGACTGAGCGAAGGTGGCCACTGATGATGATATGCCATCGATACAGAGATCACACGCTACAGGGTACCACCACAGTCCCGGAGGGGGCTCTCGACAAACAATAAACTGGATGGCATTTTTGGGGTAGAATCAGATGTATAAAATGTTTTTTTTCTGACCAATTCAAAGACGTCCTGCTTTCGAAATTCAACCTTAAACGTGGATTTGAATCTTTATGAAACAGGTTGAAACTGTGTTATAGGCTACAGCTGTGGTAAAGAACTTAAGTATGAGGCTGTCCAATGACTTTGCAGATTTTTCTACAGATTTATGAGAAACGGTTCACAACAAGCAAATGTTGGAAAAAGTGAGATTCTATGCCTTTTAAAATCATTTCAATCCACATTTATTTTATAGGCTTTATTTATGCTACATTTAATTTGTTCCATATAACACAAAATAGCCTAATCCAGGTTGCCTAGTCAACTTTATGATGCAGTTTCTTAGCCTCCCCTTCTGTCTACTATACTGTTGCCTATACTGCAACATTTTAAGCAGCCTACCACAGGATAACAACAATGGCTTATGACACAATTTCTATAGTCTAAGCGTTTCTCTTGAGTCAGAAACACATTTGTTAGGCCGCCTATGAAGCGTGTTATTCAGCCCCTTCTCTTACCTGTTGACTTCGATGTGCACTTGACAATTCTACCTCCATCATTGCGCTGATATTCCCTTGTGAATTTGCTCTTAAACACCCAGAGCCGCAATTATCTTTAAAGTCCCTTACACTAACACAAATCAAATTAAATCTTACCGAACAGCGTCCGGAATATGAACATAGTTCACTTGTATAGAAATAAAAAATGAGGTCTAGAAATAATGAAAGCGTAAAGAAACCCCAGCCGCTGAACGGCCCTGCCCACTAGCAGCGGCAGCCTGACTGACAAGGTGGGAACGGCCCCTGGCGCTGTCTGGACACTGAGAGCTCGCCATAAAAATACACCTAGAATGTTTCCTTTTCATTCAGTGACATCTAGTGGGTATAGTCTATTAGTTGTATCCCATATTTGTTATTTTATTTTTTTATTTCACCTTTATTTAACCAGGTAGGCTAGTTGAGAACAAGTTCTCATTTGCAACTGTGACCTGGCCAAGATAAAGCATAGCAGTGTGAACAGACAACACAGAGTTACACATGGAGTAAACAATTAACAAGTCAATAACACAGTAGAAAAAAAGGGGAGTCTATATACATTGTGTGCAAAAGGCATGAGGAGGTAGGCGAATAATTACAATTTTGCTGATTAATAACACTGGAGTGATAAATGATCAGATGGTCATGTACAGGTAGAGATATTGGTGTGCGAAAGAGCAGAAAGTAAATAAATAAAAACAGTATGGGGATGAGGTAGGTAAAAATGGGTGGGCTATTTACCGATAGACTATGTACAGCTGCAGCGATCGGTTAACTGCTCAGACAGCAGATGTTTGAAGTTGGTGAGGGAGATAAAAGTCTCCAACTTCAGCAATTTTTGCAATTCGTTCCAGTCACAGGCAGCAGAGAACTGGAACGAAAGGCGGCCAAATGAGGTGTTGGCTTTAGGGATGATCAGTGAGATACACCTGCTGGAGCGCGTGCTACGGATGGGTGTTGCCATCGTGACCAGTGAACTGAGATAAGGCGGAGCTTTACCTAGCATGGACTTGTAGATGACTTGGAGCCAGTGGGTCTGGCGACGAATATGTAGCGAGGGCCAGCCGACTAGAGCATACAAGTCGCAGTGGTGGGTGGTATAAGGTGCTTTAGTGACAAAACGGATGGCACTGTGATAAACTGCATCCAGTTTGCTGAGTAGAGTGTTGGAAGCAATTTTATAGATGACATCGCCGAAGTCGAGGATCGGTAGGATAGTCAGTTTTACTAGGGTAAGTTTGGCGGCGTGAGTGAAGGAGGCTTTGTTGGGGAATAGAAAGCCGATTCTTGATTTGATTTTCGATTGGAGATGTTTGATATGAGTCTGGAAGGAGAGTTTACAGTCTAGCCAGACACCTAGGTACTTATAGATGTCCACATATTCAAGGTCGGAACCATCCAGGGTGGTGATGCTGGTCAGGCGTGCGGGTGCAGGCAGCGAACGGTTGAAAAGCATGCATTTGGTTTTACTAGCATTTAAGAGCAGTTGGAGGCCACGGAAGGAGTGTTGTATGGCATTGAAGCTCGTTTGGAGGTTAGATAGCACAGTGTCCAAGGACGGGCCGTGAAAAATAAATAGAGGGCCAACTGGTGGCCTGCAGGCCTATTTTATTTGGTTCTCCAAGTGCTGAGCAAAAAAAACTAATATTATTTATATGTTTTGTAATTGTTGGACCGTTAAAACACCTGCAATTCAGTTCCAAGTCATTTTAATTTAGTAAATATCTTCCAGAAAGTATTTACACCTCTTGACTTTTTCCATATTTTGTGTTACAGACTGAGATTCTTGGTCACTGGCCTACAATAACCCATAATGTCAATGTGGAATTATGTTTTTGGACATTTTTACAAATTAATTTAAAATGAAAAGCTGAAATGTCTTGAGTCAGTAAGTATTCAGCACCTTTGTATGGCACACCTACATAAGTTCAGGAGTAAAAAATGTGCTTAACAAGTCATATAAGTTGAATACTATAATATTTTTTTATTTTATTTTTTATTTCACCTTTATTTAACCAGGTAGGCTAGTTGAGAACAAGTTCTCATTTACAACTGCGACCTGGCCAAGATAAAGCATAGCAGTGTGAATATATGGTTTCCAGTTTGCATAAAGCCCAGTGAAGTTCGTTGAGGGCCGTCTTGGTATCGGTTTGAGGGGAGATATACATGGCTGTGACAATAACCGAAGATAATTCTCTTTGGAGATATTACAGTCTGCATTTGATTGTGGGGTATTATATAATTGTTACAGATGTTAACAGTATTTGTAATGTCATTTAAATACAACGTGAACAACAATGACCTCAAAATCGAACCCTGGGGTACCCTTTTAAGTACAATGCCTGGCAAAAGTATTCATCCCCCTTGGTGTTTTTCCTATTTTGTTCAATTACAACCTGTAATTTAAATGGATTTTTATTTGGATTTCATGTAATGGACATATACAAAATAGTCCAACTTTGTGAAGTGAAATGAAAAAAATAACTTGTTTTAAAAAAATCAACCAAAAAAACGGTAAAGTGGTACGTGCATATGTATTCACCCCGTTTATAAGATGTGGTGCAACCAATTACCTTCAGAAGTCACATAATTAGTTAAATAAAGTCCACCTGTGTGAAATCTAAGTGTCACGTGATCTGTCACCTGATCTCAGTAAATATACACCTGTTCTAAAAGGCCCCAGAGTCTTCAACACCACTAAGCAAGGGGCACCATCAAGCAAGTGGCACCATGAAGAACAAGGAGCTCTCCAAACAAGTCAGGGACAAAGTTGTGGAGGATGTACAGATAAGGGTTGGGTTATACAAAAATATCCTAAACTTTGAACATCCCACAGAGCACCATTAAATCATTATTAAAAAATAGAAAGAATATGGCACCACAACAAACCTGCAACGAGAGGGCCGCCCACCAAAACTCACAGACCAGGCAAGGAGGGCATTATATCAAAGAGACCATAGATAACCCTGAAGGAGCTGCAAAGCTCCACAGAGGAGATTGAAGTATTGGAGCTGGGGAAAAAATAAATAAATAAGCAAACACGTTTGGTGTTCGCCAAAAGGCATGTGGGAGACTTATCAAACATATGGAAGAAAGTACTCTGGTCAGATGAGACTAAAATTGAGCTTTTTGGCCATTAAGGAAAACACTGTGTCTGGTGCAAACCCCAACACCTCTTATCACCCCAAGAACAACATCCCCACAGTGAAGCATGGTGGTGTCAGCATCATCCTGCGGGGATGTTTTTCCATCGGCAGGGACTGGGAATCTGGTCAGAATTGAAGGAATGATGGATGGTGCTAAATACAGGGAAATTCTTGAGGGCAACCTGTTTCAGTCTTCCAGAGATTTGAAACTGGGACGGAGGTTCACCTTCCAGCAGGACAATGACCCCAAGCATACTGCTAAAGCAACACTTGAGTGGTTTAAGGAGAAACATTTAAATGTCTTGGAATGGCCTAGTCAAAGCCCAGACCTCAATCCAATTGAGAATCTGTGGTATGATTTAAAGATTGCTGTACACCAGGAGAATCCACCAACTTCCAGGTTTGCCTTGATGTTCAAAAATCCCAGTGGTTAGATGTACCAAGCTTATAGAGACATACTCCAAGAGACCTGCAGCTGTAATTGCTGCAAAAGTTGGCTCGACAATGTATTGACTTTGGGGGTTGAATAGTTATGCATGCTGAACTTCTGTTTTTTTGTCTTATTTCTTTGGTGTTTCACCCCAAATTTTTTTTAGCATCTTCAAAGTGGTAGGCATGTTGTGTAAATCAAATGATACAACCCCCCCCAAAAAATATATTTTAATTCCAGGTTGTAAGACAACAAAAGAGGAAAAATTCCAAGGGAGGAGAATACTTTTGCAAGCCACTGTACTTGAATAGATTTGGATTTAACCCCTTCTATCATAATAGCTTGGGTTCTGTCACTAAGATAAATCTGAAACTACAAACAGGCCAAGGCCTAACACAGACAATTTACTCAATAAGATGATTAACTGTATCAAAAGCTTGTGTTGATCTCGTTACAGCCTGAATTCAATATTGATTAAATATTTCTCACCCATCTACACACAATACCCCATATTGATAAAGTGAAAACATATTTTTTAGAAACTTATGGAAAATGAAATACAGAAAAATGAATTTACATAAGTATTTAAACCCCTGTGTCAAACCTTTTGGCATCAATTACAGCTGTGACTCTTTCTGAGTAAGTATCTAAGAGCTTTGCACATCTGGATTGTACATTATTTGCACATTATTCTTTTTAAATTCTTCAAGCTCTGTCAAGTTGGTTGTTGGTCATTGCTAGACAGCCATTTTCAAGTATTGCCATTGATTTTCAAGCCGGGTTAAGTCAAAACTGTAACTATGCCACTCAGGAACATTCAATGTCGTATTTGACATTCAATGTATATTTGACCTTGTATTTTAGGTTATTGTGCTGCTGAAAGATGAGTTTGAATTTGAACCAGGTTTTCCTCTAGGATTTTTTCCTGTGCTTAGCTACATGTGTCACACATACCCATAACATGATGCAGCCACCACCATGCTTGAAAATGTGAAGAGTGGTACTCAGTGAAGTGTTGGATTTGCCCCAAACATAACGCTATGTATTCAGGACAGAAAGTCCATTATTTGACACTTTTTGCAGTTTTACTTTAGTGCCTTATTGCAAACAGGATGCATGTTTGGAATTGCTTTATTCTGTACAGGCTTCCTTCTTTTCACTCTGTCATTTAGGTTAGGGATTGTGGAGTAACTACAAGGTTGTTGATCCATCCTCAGTTTTCTTCTATCACAGCCATTCAACTCTGTAACTATTTTAAAGTCACCATTAGCCTCATGGTGATATCCCTGAGCGGTTTCCTTCCTCTCCGGCAACTGAGTTAGGAAGGATGTCTATCTTTACAAATTGTGGAAAACCAACATTCTTTCACATTGACCTCCAGTGTAAAAGTGCCAACTTCATTGTCAATTTTTGGTATACAGAAATAACAAAACATCCCGAAAAGCTGCTGTGTTCAAAGTAAATGTAACCAGGTCAAATATCCCAAACTACAGTTTGCCATGCTCCCACATAGGACAATGGAGCCTGCGTGAAACAGCCCTGTGGCTTCAGGCTACCCGGTGTGGGAGAGTGGGAAATTGTGGGGAACCGGTGTCCAAGTAGGCTACATGTAGCTGTGTGTGTGAAAAACATTTCATCATAGGTAAAACGTTTAACTCCTTTAGTATAGTCCATTTGTAACTCCACTCACCTATATCTGTATATTCCATTTGTTTGTGGTGTTGGGCTTGGTTAGCTTAATGTTTCGGTCAGTGGCTACGGAATTGACTATTGGTTGTTTTCCCCACAGCCGCGGGCTGCGGCGTTCTAATACCAACTGGGACTATACACCATCCAAAGTGTAATTAATAACTGCACCGAAGGGATATTAAATGTCTGCTTTTTTTGCCCAATAGGTGCCCTTTTTTTCTAGGCATTGGACAACCTCCCTGGTTCTTTGTAGTTTATTCTGTGTTTGAAATTCACTGCTTGACCAGAGGAACAGGTAATTGTCTGTGTGGGGTAAAGAGATGAGGTACTCATTCAAAAATCATGTTAAACACTATTATTGCACACAGAGTGAGTCTATGCAAATTATTATGTGACTTGTTAAGCACATTTTTACTCCTAAACTTATTTAGACTTGTCATCAGAAAGGGGTTGAAATCTTATTGACCCAAGACATGTCAGATTTTTTATTTTTTATTAATTTATAGACACGTCTTAAAAAATAATTCCACTTTGACATTATGGGGTATTGTGACACAGAAAATCTTAATTTAATCAATTTTAAATTCAGGCTGTAACACAACAACATGTGGAAAATGTGAATACTTTCTGAAGGAGTGTGTGCTACGACATTAGCCAGATCTACTTAGGGTTTTATGAAGCTAGCCAGATTCAGTTAGCTTTACATTGCAGCTCAGGCTTTATCCATGTTAAGAAGGTGGATCGATCCTCCACCTGCTGTTAGTAACAAGCCTGGCTTGAGTTAACTATACAAATCATTAAAAACTCATCAAAAAAAGAAACGTCCTCTCACTGTCAACTGCTTTTATTTTCAGCAAACTTAACATGTGTAAATATTTTTATGAACATAACAAGATTCAACAACTGAGACATAAACTGAACAAGTTCCACAAACATGTGACTAATAGAAATGGAATAATCCATCCCTGAACAAAGGGGAGATCGAAATCAAAAGTAACAGTCAGTACCTGGTGTGGCCACCAGCTGCATTAAGTACTGCAGTGCATCTCCTCCTCATGGACTGCACCAGATTTAGATCCGGGCTCTTCGCTGGCCATGGCAAAACACTTTCTTGCAGGAAATCACGCACAGAACTAGCAGAATGGCTGGTGGCATAATCATGATGGAGGGTCATGTCAGGATGAGCCTGAGGGAGGAGGATGTCTTCCCTGTAACGCACAGCATTGAGATTGCCTGCAATGACAACAAGCTCAGTCTGATGATGTTGTGACACTCCACCCCAGACCATGACAGACCCTCCACCTCCAAATCAATCAGAGTACAGGCCTCGGTGTAACAATAAACGCGAATCTGACCATCACCCCTGGTGAGACAAAACCGCGACTCGTCAGTGAAGAGCACTTTTTGCCAGTCCTGTCTGGTCCAGCGACGGTGGGTGTGTGCCCATAGGCAACGTTGTTGCCGGTGATGTCTGGTGAGGACCTGCCTACAACAGGCCTACAAGCCTTCAGTCCAGCCTCTCTCAGCCTATTGAAGACAGTCTGAGCACTGATGGAGGTATTGTACGTTCCTGGTGTAACTCGGGCAGTTGTTGTTGCCATCCTGTACCTGTCCCACAGGTGTGATGTTCGGATGTACCAAGCCCCTACTCCACCTCTACCACATACCTACAGTACTGAATCCATGTGTATGTATGTATGTTATCGTGTGTGTGTGTGTGTGTGCGTGCGTGCGTGTGCGTGCGTGCTCGTGTGTGTCAATGTTCATGTTGCTTCACAGTCCCCGCTGTTCCATAAGGTGTTTATGTATCTGTTTTTTAAATCTAATTTTACTGCTTGCGTCAGTTACTTGATGTGGAATAGAGTTCCATGAAGTCATGGCTCTATGTAGTACTGTGTGACTCCCATAGTCTGTTCTTGTGGCATGTCTTGTGGGGTATGCATGGGTGTCCGAGCATTTCAGCCAGGAGAGATTGACATGCATATTATTAATATTAGCTTTCTGTATACATCCAAGGGCCAGCCGTGCTGGCACCTGACCACACGACTGAACAGTAGTCAAGGTGCAACAAAACTAGGGCCTGTAGGACCTGCCTTGTTGATAGTGTTGTTAAGAAGGCAGAGTATCGCTTTCTTATAGACCGAAGTCAGTTGAAGTCATAAGTTTACATACACTTTAGCCAAATACATTTAAACTCAGTTTTTCATAATTCCTAACATTTAATCCTAGTCAAAAATCCCTGTTTTAGGTATGTTAGGACCACTAAATTTTAATAATGTGAAATGTCAGAATAATAGTAGAGAGAATTATTTATTTCAGCTTTTATTGCTTTCATCACATTCCCAGTGGGTCAGAAATGTACATACACTCAATTAATATTTGGTAGCATTGCCTTTAAATTGTTTAACTTGGGTCAAACGTTTCGGGAAGCTTTCCACAAGCTTCCCACAATAAGTTGGGTGAATTTTGGCCCATTCCTCCTGACAGAGCTGGTGTAACTGAGTCAGGTTTATAGGCCTCCTTGTAAGCCATTTTGCCACAACTTTGGAAGTATGCTTGGAGTCATTGTCTATTTGGAAGACCCATTTGCAACCAAGCTTTAACTTTCTGACTGATGTCTTGAGATGTTGCTTCAATATATCCACATCATTTTCCACCCTCATGATGCCATCTATTTTGTGAAGTGTACCAGTCCCTCATGTAGCAATGCACCCCCACAGCATGATGCTGCCACCCCGGTGCTTCACAGTTGGGATGGTATTCTTCAGCTTGCAAGCCTCCCCGTTTTTCCTTCAAACACAGCGATTGTCATTATGGCCAAACAGTTCTATTTTTGTTTCATCAGACCAGAGGACATTTCTCCAAAAAGTACGATCTTTGTCCCCCTGTGCATTTGCCAACTTTAGTCTCGCTTTTTCATAGCGGTTTTGGAGCAGTGGCTTCTTCCTTGCTGAGTGGCCTTTCAGGATATGCCGATATAGGACTCCTTTTACTGTGCATATAGATACTTTTGTACCTGTTTCCTCCAACATCTTCACAAGGTCCTTTGATGTTGTTCTGAGATTGATTTGCAAGTTTCGCACCAAAGTACTCTCATCTCTAGGAGACAGAATGCGTCTCCTTCCTGAGCGGTATGACTGCTGCGTGGTCCCATGGTGTTTATACTTGCGTACTATTGTTTGTACGGATGAACGTGGTACCTTCAGGCATTTGAAAATTGCTCCCAAGGATGAACCAGACTTGTGGAGGTCTATAATTTTTTTCTGAAGACTTGGCTGATTTCTTTTGATTTTCCCATGATGTTGTCACGACTTCTGCCGAAGTCGTTGCCTCTCCTTGTTCGGGCAGTGCTCGGCGTTCGACGTCACCGGTCTTCTAGCCATCATTGATCCATTTTTCATTTTCCATTGGTTTTGTCTTGTCTTCCCACACACCTGTTTTCAATCCCATTCATTACCTGTTGTGTATTTAACCCTCTGTTTCCTCTCATGTCTTTGTCAGAGATTGTTTTATTGTCAGTGTTGTTTATTGTTAAACACTTTTAGTGTTTTGGAGCATGTTCCGTGGACATTTATTAAAAGACTCCATTTACACTCCATTTTGACTCTAGTGCGCCTGACTTCCGTGCCACACACGATGCTGACAGATGTTGAGCAAAGAGGCACTGAGTTTGAAGGTAGGCCTTGAAATACATCTACTGGTACTCCTCCAATTCACTCATATGATGTGAATTAGTCCATCAGAAGCTTCTAAAGCCATGACATCATTTTCCAAGCTGTTTAAAGATTAAAAATTAAAGGCACATTCAATTTAGTGTATGTAAACTTCTGACCCACTGGAATTGTGATACAGTGGATTTTAAGTGAAGTAATCTGTCTGTAAACATTTGTTGGAAAAATGACTTGTGTCATGCACAAAGTAGATGTCCTAACCGACTGGCCAAAACAATAGTTTGTTAACAAGAAATTTGTGGAGCGGTTTAAAAATGAGTTTTAATGACTCCATCCTATGTGTATGTAAACTTCCGACTTCAACTGTATACAGTTCCAGTCAAAGTTTGGACATGCCTAATCATTCAAGGGTTTTGCTTTATTTTTACTATTTTCTACATTTTAGAATAATAGTGAAGACATCAAAACTATGAACTAACACATGGAATCATGTAGTAACCAAAAAAGTGTTAAACAAATCCAAATATATTTGAGATTCTTCAAGTAGCCACCCTTTGCCTTGATGACAGTTTTACACAATCTTGGAATTCTCTCAACCAGCTTCACCTAGAATGCTTTTCCAACAGTCTTGAAGGAGTTCCCACATATGCTGAGCAATTGTTGGCTGCTTTTCCTTCACTCCTCGGTCCAAATCATCCCAAACCATCTCAATTGGGTTGATGTTGAATGATTGTGGTGACCAGGTCATCTGATAAAGCCTTCCATCACTCACCTTTTTCGTCAAATAAGTGCAAACCAGATGGGATGGTGTATCGCTGCAGAATGCTGTTGTAGCCATGCTGGTTAAGTGTTCTTTGAATTCTAAATAAATCACAGACAGTGTCACCAGCAAGCACCATCACACCGCCTCCTCCATGCTTCACTGTGGTAACCACACATGTGGAGATTATCTGTTCACCTACTCTGCATCTCAAAAAGACAAAATCTCATCAGACCAAAGGACAGATTTGCACCGGTCTAATGTCAATTTCTCGTGTTTCTTGGCCCAAGCAAGTCTCTCTTCCTTATTGGTACCGGTAGTAGTGGTTTCTTTGCAGCAATTCGACCAAGAAGGCCTGATTCACGCAGTCTCCTCTGAACAGTTGATGTTGAGACGTGTCTGTTACTTGAACTGTGTGAAGCATTTTTTTGGGGCTGAATGTTTTTAGCCTGGTAACTCTAATGAACTTATCCTCTGCAGCTGAAGTAACTCTGGGGCTTCCTTTCCTGTGGCAGTCCTCATGATAGGCAGTTTCATCATAGCGCATGATGGTACAATGTAGAAAATAGTCTAAATAAAGCAAAACCCTTGAATGACTAGGTGTATCCAAACTTTTGACTGGTACTGTATATACTGTATATATATTCCGGACTCTGACATTGGTCATTCTAATTTTTCTTTATCTTTCTTTTTTTGGGGGGGGTGGGGGGGTGGGAGGGAGTATTGTTTAATACACTGCTCAAAAAAATAAAGGGAACACTTAAACAACACAATGTAACTCCAAGTCAATCACACTTCTGTGAAATCAAACTGTCCACACTGATTGACAATAAATTTCACATGCTGTTGTGCAAATGGAATAGACAACAGGTGGAAATTATAGGCAATTAGCAAGACACTCCCAATAAAGGAGTGGTTCTGCAGATGGTGACAACAGACCACTTCTCAGTTCCTATGCTTCCTGGCTGATGTTTTGGTCAGATTTTAATGCGTGCGGTGCTTTCACTCTAGTGGTAGCATGAGACGGGGTCTACAACCCACACAAGTGGCTCCGGTAGTGCAGCTCATCCAGGATGGCACATCAATGCTAGCTGTGGCAAGAAGGTTTGTTGTGTCTGTCAGCGCAGTGTCCAGAGCATGGAGGCGCTACCAGGAGACAGGCCAGTACATCAGGAGACGTGGAGGAGGCCGTAGGAGGCCAACAACCCAGCAGCAGGACCGCTACCTCCGCCTTTGTGCAAGGAGGAGCAGGAGGAGCACTGCCAGAGCCCTGCAAAATGACCTCCAGCAGGCCACAAATGTGCATGTGTCTGCTCAAACGGTCAGAAACAGACTCCATGAGGGCCCGACGTCCACAGGTGGGGGTTGTGCTTACAGCCCAACACCGTGCAGGACATTTGGCATTTGCCAGAGAACACCAAGATTGGCAAATTTGCCACTGGCGCCCTGTGCTCTTCACAGATGAAAGCAGGTTCACACTGAGCACATGTGACAGACGTGACAGAGTCTGGAGACGCCGTGGAGAACGTTCTGCTGCCTGCAACATCCTCCAGCATGACCAGTTTGGCGGTGGGTCAGTCATGGTGTGGGGTGGCATTTCTTTGGGGGGCCGCACAGCCCTCCATGTGCTCGCCAGAGGTAGCCTGACTGCCATTAGGTACTGAGATGAGATCCTCAGACCCCTTGTGAGACCATATGCTGGTGCGGTTGGCCCTGGGTTCCTCCTAATGCAAGACAATGCTAGACCTCGTGGCTGGAGTGTGTCAGCATCTCCTGCAAGAGGAAGGCATTGATGCTATGGACTGGCCCACCCGTTCCCCAGACCTGAATCCAATTGAGCACATCTGGGACATCATGTCTCGCTCCATCCAGTCTGTTGCACCACAGACTGTCCAGGAGTTGGACAGTAGACCATCCGCCACCTCATCCGCCACCTCATCAGGAGCATGCCCAGGCATTGTAGGGAGGTCATACAGGCACGTGGAGGCCACACACACTACTGAACCTCATTTTGACTTGTTTTAAGGACATTACATCAAAGTTGGATCAGCCTGTAGTTTGGTTTTCCACTTTAATTTTGAGTGTGACTCCAAATCCAGACCTCCATGGGTTGATCAATTTGATTTCCATTGATAATTTTTGTGTGATTTTGTTGTCAGCACATTCAACTGTGTAAAGAAACAAGTATTTAATGAGAATATTTCATTCATTCAGATCTAGGATGTGTTATTTTAGTGTTCCCTTAATTTTTTTGAGCAGTGTATTTATTAAGGAACCCCATTCGTTGCTGCCAAGGCAGCAGCTACTCCTCCTGGGGTCCAGCAACATTAAGGCCGTTATATACAATTAAATATATTACACTCGTAACACTTTTCACAACACATTAAGTGTGTGCCCTCAATCCACTACTCTACTACCAAATATATACAGTACCAGTCAAAAGTCTGAACAGACCTACTCATTCCAGGGTTTTTCTTTATTTTTTATCAGCCGTGCTTATTTAATTGGTCATCAACTCAGACATTTCATTCAGGAAAAGGCCAAAGAAGGTTAATTTGCTGTTTAATGGATTACATTTTTTGAAAAGTGAGGCGTGCAAATAAAAATGTAATATGAAATAAATGTTACATTTGAACCTCTTATAAAAAATAATAAACAACCTCAGTACGACACTTTACGAAGACATTTTTGCCTCTTGGTATAATGGTTTTGGAATGAGAGTCACAAGGACCACTGTCATGAAGTGCTCTGGGGGGAGGATCATAGCGCACTCCTCAAGAAATTCACATTAGACCAAAACATGCCAGGTGAGGCTGGTGTGTGAAGTGGTTTAAACTACAACTATACCAGAGAGACCCACGGTAAGCCGGACGTCTCGAATGGTTAAGGAGTCAGAGAGCGCCGGGACGTCGTTGTGGTACTTTGAAGTATCCATTCTAACCACCTACAACCACGAAAGACATTGGGACTTCTGGGAAAGTTAACCAGAGACTCTGAACTCTACAGGACGATCAAGGATTCCAACAGAAGACCACAACATACGGGCGTAAATATATAAATTGCAAACATTCCCGAATGAGCGGCCATTCATGTGCAAAAGGATTAGCATTTCAATTACTATAATTATAGACTGTGTTTAGTGAATTCATTGTCTTTCCCACTCTTTATCTTTGTCTACCAAGCCGTCATATCGGCTTAGCCCACTAGGAACTTTTCTATCATTGTTAGTAACCAATATCTACTGTTTGTTTGATGTATTTCTGTGATTATTTAGTTAGTTAGTAGATAAATTATTAAATCAATTTGTATGTTGCTGATTCATTATGGAAACTAGGGTTTGTGCAGATAACCCAGAATTGTACGATGTTTGGAATGAGACTAATGAGGTAACAATAATTCATTAATAAGCAACTGTTTTGATAAGATATGAAAATATCTGAAGAGAATCATCTATGCTATAAACATTTTCCCGTTGTGCCCCAACTTCCTAGTTAAAATATACATGAATAATTTAGTCACGTAATTATAATTACACAGAGAATATTATTTTATCAAATCAAGTGTCGTGGAAATGTCCTCTATTTACCAAATCATGGGAGCAAACCACACACACACGTCAGAGTTAGTTATAAAAGTCCATCTTTAATTATATAAGCTCTATAGCATTTTGACTTTCAACAGTTCAGTATCTCTAATGAAAAGTTGAGAGTCCCCACACAATGGCAAAATGGGATCCTTTATAGCAAAGATCACACATAGTCAGACAGCATTGACATAATTCATCGTTCAGCTGTGTCTCCTTTCCCAAACCCCAGAGCCATAAACCAATCCTCCATATCAACAGGCATATATCAAATTGTCATTTAGATACAACCCACTCTAAACACAAACTCCTGGACAAACTCACGGAGAGGAGAATGAGGCTATAGGTTAAGATAGAAACAACATTAGAGGGAGCATAGAATGATTCCAGACACTGCCACCCTCCTTTCCCCACTGGGAAAGGTAGGGAGTAAAAGATATGTTTACACATGATGACACTTTGACATCTCCCCTCTCAGCGGCCCATGCAACTTAGTCTTGACATAGAACAGATAACTGCAACCTCGCCACAGTATTATACAAAAATACCATTCTGATGAGAATTAACTTACACACATTTGATGAATATAAAACATCTTACATATGTTACCAACAAATTCTGAATCTTCCACGACATAAGTCTTCACATTTAATGAGTCACAGACACGACACCACAGTTTCAGTCCTGGTCAGGGTACCCCCCCTAATTAACTCAATTGAGTAGGATAATGCCATTAAAAGCTGGTTCCAGCTGAGCTTTAGGCACAGTTCATTTTTCAGAGTTATAGTTCTGCTATTTCTAATAATTGATGTGTTAGCTGAAATATATAGCATTCTACTGAAGTAATCAGACCTATTCTTACTATGACGAACTGCTTCAGCTTCTATTCATCTTGAATTCTACCATAAAAATGTTTGACAGCTGAAGCAACATTTTCTTCAGGAAATGTACCTTTTCTAGTTTAGTCATATTTATCTAGTTTGCAGGCTAACTAGCATATATTGAGATGCAATGTCCCATCAATTGAATGCCCAAATCAACTTGAAGTATCTACAAAACAAGTTTTGCAGTCACATAACCCAAAAAGAAGGCTACAGCGAATCTTTTTTCATAAAATTTACTGTTCATGATTAACAAATGATTCACATTATTCGATTCATCGCGACTGAACAGAATCCCAAATACTACAATGGCGAAGTGTATCATTTGTTTCATCAAAAATAATTTTGTTTTTAAAATGTGAAGCTGGCAGTGGCGATTTTAGCATGTAAATCTTGGTGGGGCAACAAAAAATAAATAAGTGGGATGCATGCCAAGCAAAGACACTACACAACACAATTACATGAATTGCACTATAACGGTGACAAACGGTGCCCACAAACTGTTAGGGCCTACATAAAGCTGTCCCAACAGCAGTCCCAACATCTTACCGCTGCTACACCTGGCTATCAGCGGAGCCTTGTCAGGCTGCGAAACAGTTTGTTCAGCCTCAATTACTGCCTTAATTTTATTTGTTGCTGATATGGCTGACTTGCTTAAACAAATGTGGTTTCTAATGACAATTGAGATGTACAAACTATGGTATAAGGGGACGACAAACGGATAAGAGACAATCTGTAATTTCGATTAAGACATTAATGAGCGAGCTAGGACGGACGAAATGTTAGTCCATATAACTATTTGTTGTGCACTTGTGAAATGTACAGCAACAGAATTCAGAACATGGGCCATTCTTATAGTGTTCTCCCTGTACAGTCATGGCCAAAAGTTTTGAGAATGACAAATATTAATTTCCACAGTTTGCTGCGTCAGTGTCTTTAGACATTTTTGTCAGATGTTACTATGGAATGCTGAAGTATAATTACAAGCATTTCATAAGTGTTGTCATGTCGTTGGCCTGGGGGTAGGTTTATGACAGTCATAAATACCTCTTCCCCGCTTTTTCCTCTCTCTACCCTACTGATGTTGCATTTGCAAAACCCTTGGTTAACATAGAGATTCTGGGAACATCAGAAGGTGGGGGGGAAATAAACTATATTCTGGTAATCTGACCAACTGAACATATGCGGTGGTACTTAATGAATATGATGTCAGTTCGGTTCTCATCAATGATATGACATTTTTTTTAAATTTATTTTACCTTTATTTAACTAGGTAAGTCAGTTAAGAACAAATACTTATTTTCAATGCCCAAATCAACTTGAAGTATCTACAGTGGGTTTACTGCCTGTTCAGGGGCAGAACGACAGATTTGTCCCTTGTCAGTTCGAGGATTTGAACTTGCAACCTTTTGGTTACTAGACCAACGCTCTAACCACTAGGCTACCCTGCCGACATACACTCTACAGTGGAAAGTCTACACATCAGAGTTATCGGATTCACATGGAATTGTTGTTTAATTTAAATGTTTGAATATTAAATTATTTGTGATGGGATGAAATGTGATTTTAGCTTCTAAAATGTGAGATATGGGTTTTCATAAGATAGGGCTCTGCTCAATCAGTGGCCCGCCCCTGTAAAGGGACATGGGCTATAAAACTTTTCAAACACGCCCTCCTCTCCCTTCCTATATAAAGCCTTGACAATGTAACCTTTTGTTCCGAGGACGTGAGGACAGCGGTCCAATGTCAGAATGGTTCAGATAATAACTACAGAACGAAGCCAACATCAGCGTGAGCTTTGGTTGCGAATGGTATGAACTTTGAACTCTTCACTACAGAAGTGATACATCCTAGCCGTTGAGTTAGCAACAGACGCTGCAAACGAGGGTTAGGAAGGAACAGACAGAGTATCCTGTCTACCACACAACGACATTACTGCAACATATTAAATTTACGAACAGCGACTTTCTTCAAAAGAACAAAGGACTCGGTTGGGCAACACGGCCTTCCATCTACCACCAACCTACCGAAGCGCAGCTCAGAGTAAATATTTATTGCATTTTCCTTTTCCAAATGGGCGGTAATTTAGAATGCATAAGATACTGTATTTACGATAGCACAGCTTCGCCCTTTGTTCCTCTGTCTTCCCGCTCTTTCACTCAAACCCAGACCCTTTTCTTTTGTGTAACAAGATGTCAAATCTGTTCCGCCCACTAGGGACGTTTTCCTTTATGACGTAATTTGTAAACAAGTTATGATTTAAATATGTGTATGTGTAATTCTGTGTGATTAGGTAGGTATTTAGTAAATAAATAATTAAACCCAATTTTGTATTGCTGATTCAACTTGTTAGCCAGGGTTCGTGCAGATAACTAAGATTTTACAACTTTCAGATGAGACTGAATTAAGATAACGATTAATATTGACTGCTATTGATGTAAAATATTACTAGGTCTTTAAGAGTTTTTATTCGGAAGATAACAGCTCTATAAATATTATTTTGTGGTGCCCGACTCTCTAGTTAATTACATTTACATGATTAGCTCAATCAGGTAAAATTAATTACGGAGAAATTATTTTATAGAATAGCATGTCATAGCACTTAATCCGGCATAGCTCTCTCTTTCTCTCTCTCGGAGGACCTGAGCCCTAGGACCATGCCCCAGGACTACCTGACATGATGACTCCTTGCTGTCCCCAGCCCACCTGACCGTGCTGCTGCTCCAGTTTCAACTGTTCTGCCTTATTATTCGACCATGCTGGTCATTTATGAACATTTGAACATCTTGGCCATGTTCTGTTATAATCTCCACCCGGCACAGCCAGAAGAGGACTGGACACCCCACATAGCCTGGTTCCTCTCTAGGTTTCTTCCTAGGTTTTGGCCTTTCTAGGGAGTTTTTCCTAGCCACCGTGCTTCTACACCTGCATTGCTTGCTGTTTGGGGTTTTAGGCTGGGGTTCTGTGCAGCACTTTGAGATATTAGCTGATGTACGAAGGCCTTTATAAATACATTTGATTTGATTTGAAAGACATGACAGTGTCAAAGGCTTTTATTGACAATTACATGAAGTTGATGCAAAGAGTCAATATTTGCAGTGTTGACCCTTCTTTTTCAAGACCTCTGCAATCTGCCCTGGCATGCTGTCAATTAACTTCTGGGCCACAGCCTGACTGATGGGAGCCCATTCTTGCCTAATCAATGCTTGGAGATTGTCTGAATTTGTGGATTTTTGTTTATCCACCCGCCTCTTGAGGATTGACCACAAGTTCTCAATGGGATTAAGGTCTGGGGAAATTCCTGGCCATGGACCCAAAATATCGATGTTTTGTTCCCCGAGCCACTTAGTTATCACGTTTGCCTTATGGCAAGGTGTGCCATCATGCTGGAAAAGGCTTTGTTCGTCACCAACCTGTTCCTGGATGGTTGGGAGAAGTTGCTCTCGGAGGATGTGTTGGTACCATGCTTTATTCATGACTGTGTTCTTAGGCAAAATTGTGAGTGAGCCCACTCCCTTGGCTGAGAAGCAACCCCACACATGCATGGTCTCGGGATGCTTTACTGTTGGCATGACACAGGACTGATGGTAGCGCTCAACTTGTCTTCTCCTGACAAGCTTTTTTCCAGATGCCCCAAACAATCGGAAAGGGGATTTATCAGAGAAAATGACTTTAACCCAGTCCTCAGCAGTCCAATCCCTGTACCTTTTGCAGAATATCAGTCTGTCCCTGATGTTTTTCCTGGAGAGAAGTGGCTTCTTTAATAACCTTCTTGACACCAGGCCATCCTCCAAAAGTCTTCTCCTAACTGTGCGTGCAAATGCACTCACACCTGCCTGCTGCCACTCCTGAGCAAGCTCTGTAGTGGTGGTGCCCCGATCCCGCAGCTGAATCAACTTTAGGAGACGGTCCTGGGGCTTGCTGGACTTTCTTGGTTGATTTAGGTGTAATCTTACTGGTAGCAATATCCTTGCCTGTGAAGCCCTTTTTGTACAAAGCAATGATGAGGGCACATGTTTCCTTGCAGGTAACCATTGTTGACAGAGGAAGAACAATGATTCCAAGCACCACCCTCTTTTTGAAGCTTCCAGTCTGTTATTCAAACTCAATCAGCATGACAGAGTGATCTCCAACCTTGTCCTCATCAACTCACACCTGTGTTAACAAGAGAATCCCTGACATGATGTCAGCTGGTCCTTTTGTGGCAGGGCTGAAATGCAGTGGAGATGTTTTTTGGGGATTCAGTTAATTTGCATGGCAAAGAGGGACTTTGCGATTAATTGCAATTCATCTGATCACTCTTCATAGCAATTTGCATATACTACAGACTGTTATCATACAAACTGAGGCAGCAGACTTTGTTAATATTTGTGTCATTCTCAAAACGTTTTGCCACGACTGTACACCAAGTCAGAACTGTAGGATAAATACAGGGGGCATATAAGCAGAAAATGAAAGCTCTTACAATATTCAATTATTAAATTTCTCTAAAACAGGTTATAGGCTACAGTAGAGCAGTCAGAACAGTAGGCAAAATTAAGAGGGGTAAATAGACCAAATGATTAGGGTGAGGCACACAACATACACTTAGTATTACTTTCTTACCTACAGTATACAGATCACCCTGGCATTTACATAATTTATGCAGCAGCATACAATACATTTTTGGAATCCTTGTTGCGGCGGTCCTTCATGGGCAAATTTTGTCCTCAAAGTCTGCATTCTCTGGATTTATGGTGCTTTACAATTTGGATTTACAATTCCAAGTTCGATGACCGTTCAAAATGTACTTTCCCAGTCGGAGCTCGTTTATTTCCAATTTCCCAGTTTTCAAAGTTCCGAGTTACAGTTTGCGGCACAAATCATGCTTCATTGACAGCATGGCCAATGTTGCATGTTTATCATTTTAAACTTGGAAAAGAGCCCCAGATTTGGGACCACACTCAATGTCACTGATTCCTTTCAAACCACTTGTTGAATTTGCGATTTCCAACTTGTGTAATGTTTATGTCCAATGGACGATGAGTACCGATACATTTTATCTATAATTTCTCTTCATATGACAAGGATCAAAAAGGATTTGCCAGTAGATTGTCACCATAAGTGACAGAACACTGAGCCAATAATGGCACAACTCTCCCGTATTTTCTGCTGGCTTGCCCCACCACCACAGAAAGCACTGAGCTAGGCTGAAATACCTGCATTTTGGAGCTGCCTTACTCAATAAAACAAAAACGAGACCATGTTTGTATGTGGCTTCACTAACTCAATGATATATATATTTTTACATTGTTTGCAAACTGATATGTGACACGTACTAATGCCAAAATAACAAGCAAGACAGGCAAGCCCCAAGAAAATATATTAATGTAAAAAATATGGGGCTCTGCCCCACCTGCCCTGAATGACAGGTCGCCACTGGAAGCAGGGCATCCTTCTAACAGTAAATCAACTTTGTTAGGCCTCACCTTAATGGCCCTTATTCCACTAGGTGAGATATGTTTTCATTGTTTTGGGGCAGAATTATTTGTGTTTTTGGAGGTGCATCTTGGTCAGTATAGCTCGGAAAATGCTGCCCTCGTCTCAACCTCTGCCACCTAATAGCCGATTTAAAACCGATTTTATGCTTGATCCGAAAGTGCGTCCAGAGGCGCAGTACGGAGGGTGTAACGCAATTGCAAAGCCTCTGGAGACTTGCGGAGGCCAAATCGAGCACTGTACGGTGATGCCGTGTGCCTCCTACATTTTGTAACAATGCGGAGGGCTCCCGTATAGCTCCACATTAACATGAGGTCGTAGATATTTTATTTTATTTTACCAGGTAGGCCAGTTGAGAACAAGTTCTTATTTACAACTGCGACCTGGCCAATATAAAGCAAAGCAGTGCGACAAAAACAACAGAGTTGCACATGGGATAAACAAACATACAGTCAATAACACAATAG
This sequence comes from Oncorhynchus tshawytscha, assembly GCF_018296145.1. Taxonomy (NCBI): domain Eukaryota; kingdom Metazoa; phylum Chordata; class Actinopteri; order Salmoniformes; family Salmonidae; genus Oncorhynchus; species Oncorhynchus tshawytscha. The sequence goes on from NC_056435.1 coordinate 16,283,756, forward strand.
AAAAATAATAAATAAATAGGCCAATAGTGGCGAAGTAATTACAATTTAGCAATTTACAATGGAGTGATATGCACATCCTCATCTGCACAAGTAAATATACTGGTGTGCAAAAGAGCAGAAAAACAAAAACAAATATGAGGATGAGGTAGGTAGTTGTTTGGATGGGCTATTTACAGATGGGCTGTGTACAGCTGGTGGTAGTGGAGTAGGGGCCTGAGGGCACACACTGAGGGCACACAGTGTGTTGTGAAATCAGTAATGAATGTATTGTAATTTTTTAAAATTGTATAACTGCCTTAATTTTGCCGGACCCCAAGAAGAGTAGCTTCGTGGATCCATAAATAAATAAACGGGGATCCATAATAAATACAACTATTGATTGACAGTAAGAGAGCTCTGTATAGTATCTTTCATGCAAAAAATATAGCTTATATTTGAATTTAAGAATTTTTTCTTAGTTTATGCATATGAGCACGCACCGTCTAATTAGAAAACCCACTTTTTTTCCCCACTCGGAGATGCACAAGAACCATATTTGTCCATGAGCGTGCACATTTTTTCACATATTATTACTGTTGAACCAGGGTCGTTATACTATTATTATTCACCCAGTTTATTTTTATAAGTATTGTAAGCATTGTCGCTAGTTTGCCTTACTTTGACATTAGTTTATATAATTAAATATGAAGCTAGTCTATCGATAATCTACATTGAGTTCATGACGATTGTGTGAAATCAAGCTGCAGTCCAGTGCACCATTCTGAACTGAAGACTTTTTGCTGAGGTCATATGAGGACCAAACCGGATCCGATCTTTGACAATTACATTAAGACTGACAATCAGGCTAATTTAACAGTGGTAATTTAGAGACTCTAAACTTTTACTTCCAGATTGGTTGTTAATCATTGCCGACCCCTTGTAAGAAATGCATTTGTGGCAAAAGACCATAATACATAAATTAAGGCAGCGAAGAAGTAGCGAAGCGAGGCTCCACTCCCGTCAAAACTATCCACTCAAGAATACAGCGAAAAGCAGGCCAAAGGCTCTATTCAATCCCTATCGCTTAAATCCAAAGTAGAGCATGATTGAAATTAAGGCTGCATTCACGATAGATGCTGCATATGTGGGCTCAAACAGAAATTACCTTTACATTTCTCTCTCGCAAAGCTTTAGTGATACAGACTGAATAGAGCACCAAGTGTGGATTTTTTTTGTATTGGGGTCTGTGAGAGTGTGAGGGATTTTGTATAAAAAATGTCATTGCTAATTTGCTAAGCAAGTCTTACTTGATCAAATAGATTTTATAATTGGAGTTGTCTGTTGTTCACACTCGTATCTGCGCGCTCATCGGCTAGAATGTTCCCATCTGACCTCGCCTCCTCCTGCCTGCCTTTCTGCCTTTGCGACTACGGCCTTTTCTCAATAAGATTTGCTCAACTTCTGCATCCTCTCTCCTCCATCCTCTCCGGCCTCCTTTTGAAACAGGTCAAAGGTAATCGAAGAGAGGCAGCGTGGACAAAAATGGTCTTGTATGAAATTTGAAATGAATTCTCCAATCGCGCAACATCAGGCAAATTATGTTTACAGGGTGGAATCCAAAATTGAATGTATATAGTGATAGAACAAATGCAGGTAGTTGTGCAAGACATTTTGAGATAAAAAGATAAGTAGCATATCATTTTTAAGTGTGCATGCTTTTCTCCTCCAACAATACAACAGCAGATTCAAAGGGGGTGTGGTAGGCAGAAATCAAAAAACTCTTCTGCAGTAGGATGCACTTGTGTTTCCTTGCCAAAAGGATGCTATTGGAGAGGGAAGTACAGTCTCCTGCTTGCCTACTAACGAACTGACACACTCATTGGTTTCTGAGGTCACGGAGGAGAGGACAAACTTTTGACCAAATGAGAACTCCAATAATTCCCATTGTTAGGACAGAGACACCATCTCATCATTATATTGAGCAGTGTTTCCCAAACCTGGTCCTGGAGTACCCCCAACAGTACACATTTTTCATTGCTCAATTAGTTAAGTGAGGTGTGATTGTCCAGGGCTACAACGAAAATGTATACTTTTGGGGGTTCTCGAGTACCAGGGTTGGGAAACACTGATATAGAGTACCTTTGATTAAGGACGATCTTGCTTAGCCATGTATATATTGTATTTCCAGGTACAGACCTCAGATACTAGAAGTATAATATATAGATAGATATAATACACTGAACAAAAATATAAACGCAAATGTTTCATGAGCAAAAATAAAAGAATCCCTGAAACGTTCCAGACGCACAAAAAGCTTATTTCTCTCAAATTGTGTGCACAAATTTGTTTGCATCCCTGTTAGTGAGCATTTCTCCTTGGTCAAGATAATCCATCCACCTGACAGGTGTGTCATATCAAGAAACTGATTAAACAGCATGATCATTACACCTTGTGCTGGGGACAATAAAAGGCCATTTTAAGATGTGCAGGTTTGTCACACAACGCCACAGATGTTTCAAATTGAGGGAGTGCGCAATTGCCATGCTGACTGCAGGAATGTCCACCAGAGCAGTTGACAGAAACTGTAATGTTCATTTCTCTACCATAAGCTGTCTCCAACGTCGTTTTAGAGAATTTGGCAATACGTCCAACCTGCCTCACAACCGCAGACCATGAGTATTTCTGTCTGTGTCTAATAAAGCTCTTTTGTGGAGAAAAGCTAATTCTGATTGGCTGGCTGTCAATTGGGTGGGCCTATGCCCTCCCAGGACCACCTATGGCTGCACCCCTGCCCAGTCATGTGAAATCAATAGATTCAGTCCTAATGAATGCATTTAAATTCACTGATTTCCTTATATGAACTGTAACAGTAAAATCTTTGACATTTTTGCATTCATATTTTTGTTCAGTGTCTTTAATCCTAAGCAATTGGTTGCTCCATGAAAACTCAGGGCTAGCACTTAAATATGCCACTGAATTTGAACACAATTTTCTGTCTATATGCCAACATTACATTTAAACAATGCAGCCATACACTGGCTGAAATCAGTTGATAGGACTTAGACAAGCTGCAAAAAAGAAAAAACATTTGTCTGTTTGCATACAGTTGAGGCTATTTACTCAGAACATTGGTATAAAAATCAATATAAACTATTTATATGATAATAATTATATTACACAATTGCTGATATGTCTTATATTCCTGCTGAAAGTATAATCAGGATTATACCTCTGCCATTCATTCCAATTAGACTTGTTTGGATTTCTCCCCGACCAGTATGGCTGCCATTTCCAAACCATTCTGGAACTTTGAGGTTTAATGACATATCCTATTAAAATTAAAGGACCTCTCAATGTACCTAAACCTATTTCCTTGTTGAATATCAATCCTATGTTATTTATCTAAAGACAAATCCACAAAAAAGGCATTCGGTTCACAAGTAAGATGGGTCTGGCATAGGACAAATTCCATGACAACACAAAGATTGATGAGTCCTGGCCATTAAATAGTGATTTGTCATTGAAGTACAGATCAAAAAGGGACAGCAAACTCAAACTAAAAACAGATTTAACTTAAATATTTATCTTCAAATACAATGTTTTATGATGTCGCAGACTTCAAATATGCAACAAGATCTTGGCGCTCGCCATTCTTCTTGATGCCAGCAAAGATCATCTTTGTTCCTGGAATGTATTTCTTAGGGTTTTCCAAGTACTCCATCAGGGTGGCTTCACCCCAAGTAATGCCTACAAGAGAATGATACAATCCCTTAGCTAATGGCAAGGAACTCTGTACATTAAATCAAAATCAAATGCTGGGGATTTTAACAAGGCTAATCTGAAAACAAGACTCCCTAAATTTTATCAGCATATCGATTGCGCAACCAGGGGTGGAAAGACCCTGGATCATTGTTACTCTAACTTCCGCGACGCATATAAGGCCCTGCCCCGCCCCCCTTTCGGAAAAGCTGACCACGACTCCATTTTGTTGATCCCTGCCTACAGACAGAAACTAAAACAAGAAGCTCCCACGCTGAGGTCTGTCCAACGCTGGTCCGACCAAGCTGACTCCACACTCCAAGACTGCTTCCATCACGTGGACTGGGAGATGTTTCGTATTGCGTCAGACAACAACATTGACGAATACGCTGATACAGTGTGCGAGTTCATTAGAACGTGCGTTGAAGATGTCGTTCCCATAGCAACGATTAAAACATTCCCTAACCAGAAACCGTGGATTGATGGCAGCATTCGTGTGAAACTGAAGGCACGAACCACTGCTTTTAATCAGGGCAAGGTGTCTGGTAACATGGCTGAATACAAACAGTGCAGCTATTCCCTCCGCAAGGCTATCAAACAAGCTAAGCGCCAGTACAGAGACAAAGTAGAATCTCAATTCAACGGCTCAGACACAAGAGGTATGTGGCAGGGTCTACAGTCAATCACGGACTACAGGAAGAAACCCAGCCCAATCACGGACTACAGGAAGAAACCCAGCCCAGTCACGGACCAGGATGTCTTGCTCCCAGGCAGACTAAATAACTTTTTTGCCCGCTTTGAGGACAATACAGTGCCACTGACACGGCCTGCAACGGAAACATGCGGCCTCTCCTTCACTGCAGCCGAAGTGAGTAAGACATTTAAACGTGTTAACCCTCGCAAGGCTGCAGGCCCAGACGGCATCCCCAGCCGCGCCCTCAGAGCATGCGCAGACCAGCTGGCCGGTGTGTTTACGGACATATTCAATCAATCCCTATACCAGTCTGCTGTTCCCACATGCTTCAAGAAGGCCACCATTGTTCCTGTTCCCAAGAAAGCTAAGGTAACTGAGCTAAACGACTACCGCCCCGTAGCACTCACATCCGTCATCATGAAGTGCTTTGAGAGACTAGTCAAGGACCATATCACCTCCACCCTACCTGACACCCTTGACCCACTCCAATTTGCTTACCGCCCAAATAGGTCCACAGACGATGCAATCTCAACCACACTGCACACTGCCCTAACCCATCTGGACAAGAGGAATACCTATGTGAGAATGCTGTTCATCGACTACAGCTCGGCATTCAACACCATAGTACCCTCCAAGCTCGTCATCAAGCTCGAGACCCTGGGTCTCGACCCCGCCCTGTGCAACTGGGTACTGGACTTCCTGACGGGCCGCCCCCAGGTGGTGAGGGTAGGCAACAACATCTCCTCCCCGCTGATCCTCAACACTGGGGCCCCACAAGGGTGCGTTCTGAGCCCTCTCCTGTACTCCCTGTTCACCCACGACTGCGTGGCCATGCACGCCTCCAACTCAATCATCAAGTTTGCGGACGACACAACAGTGGTAGGCTTGATTACCAACAACGACGAGACGGCCTACAGGGAGGAGGTGAGGGCCCTCGGAGTGTGGTGTCAGGAAAATAACCTCACACTCAACGTCAACAAAACTAAGGAGATGATTGTGGACTTCAGGAAACAGCAGAGGGAACACCCCCATCCACATCGATGGAACAGTAGTGGAGAGGGTAGCAAGTTTTATGTTCCTCGGCATACACATCACAGACAAACTGAATTGGTCCACTCACACAGACAGCATCGTGAGGAAGGCGCAGCAGCGCCTCTTCAACCTCAGGAGGCTGAAGAAATTCGGCTTGTCACCAAAAGCACTCACAAACTTCTACAGATGCACAATCGAGAGCATCCTGGCGGGCTGTATCACCGCCTGGTATGGCAACTGCACCGCCCTCAACCGTAAGGCTCTCCAGAGGGTAGTGAGGTCTGCACAACGCATCACCGGGGGCAAACTACCTGCCCTCCAGGACACCTACTCCACCCGATGCTACAGGAAGGCCATAAAGATCATCAAGGACATCAACCACCCGAGCCACTGCCTGTTCACCCCGCTGCCATCCAGAAGGCGAGGTCAGTACAGGTGCATCAAAGCTGGGACCGAGAGACTGAAAAACAGCTTCTATCTCAAGGCCATCAGACTGTTAAACAGCCACCACTAACATTGAGTGGCTACTGCCAACACACTGTCAATGACACTGACTCTACTCCAGCCACTTTAATCATGGGAATCGATGGGAAATGATGTAAATATATCACTAGCCACTTTAAACAATGCTACCTTATATAATGTTACTTACCCTACATTGTTCATCTCATATGCATACGTTGATACTGTACTCTATATCATCGACTGCATCCTTATGTAATACATGTATCACTAGCCACTTTAACTATGCCACTTGGTTTACATACTTATCTCATATGTATATACTGTACTCGATATCATCTACTGTATCTTGCCTATGCTGCTCTGTACCATCACTCATTCATATATCCTTATGTACATATTCTTTATCCCCTTACACTGTGTATGACAGTAGTTTTTTTTGGAATTGTTAGTTAGATTACTTGCTCGTTATTACTGCATTGTCGGAACTAGAAGCACAAGCATTTCGCTACACTCGCATTAACATCTGCTAACCATGTGTATGTGACAAATAAAATTTGATTTGATTTGATTTGATTTGAAATCCAATTTTACTTGTCACATACACATGGTTAGCAGATGTTAAAGTGGCTAGTGATACATGTATTACATAAAGATGCAGTAGATATGGAGTGCAGTATATACGTATACATATGAGATGAATAATGTAGGGTATGTAAACATATTAGGTAGCATTGTTTAAAGTGGCTAGGGATATATTTTACATTTCCCATCCATTCCCATTATTAAAGTGGCTGGAGTTGAGTCAGTGTGTTGGCAGCAGCCACTCAATGTTAGTGGTGGCTGTTTAACAGTCTGATGGCCTTGAGATAGAGACTGAAAAACAGCTTCTCGGTCCCAGCTTTGATGCATCTGTACTGACCTCGCCTTCTGGATGATAGCGGGGTGAACAGGCAGTGGCTCGGTTGGTTGTTGTCCTTGATGATCTTTATGGCCTTCCTGGGACATCGGGTGGTGTAGGTGTCCTGGAGGGCAGGTAGTTTGCCCCCGGTGATGCGTTGTGCAGACTTCTCTACCCTCTGGAGAGCCTTACGGTTTGTGGGCGGAGCAGTTGCCGTACCAGGCGGTGATACAGCCCGACAGGATGCTCTCGATTGTGCATCTGTAGAAGTTTGAGTGCTTTTGGTGACAAGCCGAATTTCTTCAGCCTCCTGAGGTTGAAGAGGCGCTGCTGCGCCTTCACTTAAAACTTACTACCCTCTCCACTACTGTTCCATCGATGTGGATAGGGGGGTGTTCCCTCTGCTGTTTCCTGAAGTCCACAATCATCTCCTTAGTTTTGTTGACGTTGAGTGTGAGGTTATTTTCCTGACACCACACTCCGAGGGCCCTCACCTCCTCCCTGTAGGCCGTCTCGTCGTTGTTGGTAATCAAGCCTACCACTGTTGTGTCGTCCGCAAACTTGATGATTGAGTTGGAGGCGTGCGTGGCCACACAGTCGTGGGTGAACAGGGAGTACAGGAGAGGGCTCAGAACGCACCCTTGTGGGGCCCCAGTGTTGAGGATCAGCGGGGTGGAGATGTTACCTACCCTCACCACCTGGGGGCGGCCCATCAGGAAATCCAGTACCCAGTTGCACAGGGCGGGGTCGAGACCCATCTTGTCCAGATGGGTTAGGGCAGTGTGGTTGAGATTGCATCGTCTGTGGACCTATTTGGGCGGTAAGCAAATTGGAGTGGGTCTAGGGTGTCAGGTAGGGTGGAGGTGAAATGGTCCTTGACTAGTCTCTCAAAGCACTTCATGATGACGGAAGTGAGTGCTACGGGGCGGTAGTCGTATAGCTCAGTTACCTTAGCTTTCTTGGGAACAGGAACAATGGTGGCCCTCTTGAAGCATGTGGGAACAACAGACTGGGATAGGGATTGATTGAATATGTCCGTAAACACACCAGCCAGCTGGTCTGCGCATGCTCTGAGGGCGCGGCTGGGGATGCCGTCTGGGCCTGCAGCCTTGCGAGGGTTAACACGTTTAAATGTTTTCCTTACGTCGGCTGCAGTGAAGGAGTCCGCATGTTTTGGTTGCGGGCCGTGTCAGTGGCACTGTATTGTCCTCAAAGCGGGCAAAGAAGTTGTTTAGTCTGTCTGGGAGCAAGACATCCTGGTCCACGACGGGGCTGGTTTTCTTTTTGTAATCCGTGATTGACTGTAGACCCTGCCACATACCTCTTGTGTCTGAGCCGTTGAATTGAGTTTCTACTTTGTCTCTATACTGACGCTTAGCTTGTTTGATTGCCTTGCGAAGGGAATAGCTACACTGTTTGTATTCAGTCATGTTTCCGGTCACCTTGCCCTGATTAAAAGCAGTGGTTCGCGCCATCAATCCACGGTTTCTAGACAAGACAATATTCAGTTAATTATCTGACATTTTATTAATGACCTGCAAGTTTGGGGACAGCTATAAATTTCCTCACTTGACAAGAAATGTAAATTGACTCAGACAGCACTAACTAGCTAATGGCTAGAGGGGATTCAGCTTGTCAAATTGTGACTTTTTTCAGCAAACTAGGCGCATGTCACACATCACTACTTCACAGGAGACTAATTTGAACTTAAATATTTATTCCTTCTGGAACATGTGAACTTTCATTTGCCTTAACAAACTTGTATGCCATCTGTAAATACAAATTAAATTACGGGCCTAGTTGGTTTAGCCACGGAAAAAGCCATGAACCTTCCTGCTAGGCATAATTTGCTGAAATAATGGATGGGCTGGAAATCCCGAGAGAGGAGTTCGATTTAGTCTGCCATGTAGCATGCATCCGTCTATAACATGAGCTGCTCAGTATGTGCTGGTAATCCGTTCTAACACAGCTTTTTTGAAAGATATCACGAACTGCAAAAGTGTTGCTAATACTCTCCACTTTCTGGAAAACGATTGTGCCATGCTGACTCTGAAAATGAATAAGACTATGAGGAATCCCTGATTTAGGTAACATTTTAATTGAATCAGACATTGTAATCTTCTGAAACGGCAATCAACAGTGTTGTTATCACAGAAGAAGTTTACAAGAATTTTGAAATCAGTGAAATGCCTGGTGGAAGCAGAGTATGATACCTAAGAAAATTCTGCCGTTTGATTGCAAATATGCAGAGGGAGTAGAAAAGAGAACACAGAAGGCTGTTTTACGAAATCACCTGCCTCCAGAATACATCTTCAAACTAAGGGCAATTACGGCATCCCCCATGACAGAGGGAGAAGCATTAATCCATGCATGCGTAAGAGTCTAGCTAGCTACATTTTCAGGTATTATACATTCATAATATTGTTCGAAAGTTGCTTTAATTGCAAGTTAAAGCATACTGTTAGCTAGCTAACATTACATGTATGATCTGTACAGTAACATTTTTTGTATCTCGGAAATCCATTTGCATCGCTAGTTATAGCCTAATGTTAGCTATCTAGCTAACACTGAAACCAGTTGGTTAGCTTTGGCTATCTGCAGAGTCATGTATGGTAGTAACATGAGTTGGTATTATGGTGAATGGTTTATTTAGCTAGGTACATGTCTAAACAAAGACTCAGCTATGCAAGTAACCATTTCATTATACCGTTTACACCTTCTGTATCCTGTGCATGTGACAAATAAACGTAGATTTTTTAAATAGTGTGTGTTTACCATGTAGAATGCCCTTTTATTCCATCACACACAAACGTAAGCAATTTTCTGTAATTAGCTTGCCATTAACTTGGAAATAATGATCTTGTTGTAAGTTTATTTACCTGTAATATTTTTTTTTAAATGTGCTAAAGTTAAATCAGTCAGCTATGATATGGTCATTAATTGAACTGACTACTCAGCTAAATTAACGTTAGCTAGCTAGCTAACTAACTAACAAGCTGGAAATTAACCAAAACATTGTTTAGAAAGTTGCTTTTAGTTGCCTCATTTGCAAGATTTAGATATACTAAATTCATTTTTTAAACAGATGGGTTCACTCACTGGTGTTAAAATATACCAGTTCTGCTATTTTGGACCACCAGGCTGCTGATGTCATGCTGCCTGTCATTTTTCGGTTTATACTTTTTCATAACGACAAGTTTGGTGTCAGATGAATGTTCATGATGTCACTGCGACAACTGTCTACAGACATGACAATAGACATAGTATAAACAAGTCTTTAGTCTTGGAATCTTTGGATGTTTAGCACATTACCATACTCACTCCATTTAGCACATGGCCTCACATTTGAATCCTTAAAGAGATGGGTGGGGCTAAGGTTTAAAAGGGTGTAAACAATGCTGAATGGGTGTAGACAATGAAGAGCTCTCTAATAGGTGTCCCAAAACATTCAAAAGGGCCATTTTCTCAAAAGTGGGGTTACAAATGGATGAACTTTCAAAGCCGAATTACTTTCCCCATTGCTCCTCAACTGTAGTGTATGATACACTATTTTCTAGCCCCGAGTCTCTACTCCGAATCAGGACGATTTGACTTTCGTAGCAGGTTAGGAAAATGTTGGTAATTTGACCATCTGGATCACTTCCAGCCATTTCCCACTAACTAGTAGGATAGGTGAAAAGGCCTACCTTTGCTCTTGTTGGCGTCTGTGTAGGAGTAGCCCTCAGCCTGACCAGTCTTACATCCGAACAGACCCCAAAGGTTTGGACCCACTTTGTGCTTCCCACCATCTTCGACAGTGTAGCACTGGGCGCATTTCTGAACGAAGGCCTTCTTTCCCTTTGCAATGTCACTCATAGTAACCTAGTGGAAGATACAGAACACGTTAGGTTAGCTACACTCTGGTTTATCGCCTAACGTTATCCAGGACTTGGTCTGGGCAATATTCAGTTGACTAACAGCAAGCAACTGGGCCACCTCCCCGATGAAGGTGATTCTACCATCGAAAGGTCATTTTAGATGACGTGATCTAGCTACCAAATCAACAACTTTTTGCTCAGAAAGATATAACTTCACGGGCCAAATTTGCCACACTGCCCTGAGCTAGCTCAGCCAGCTAAAGTTAGCTAACCATCAACGGAGCATTGTAGCCGACATCGCGGGCTTGTATCACTGCTGCTGGTATTCTACTAACAATCTGTCGATTTAGCGAACCAATACGTAATTTATAGTTAAAACAAAAACGAGTTAGCTAATTGTAATTGGGTTTCTTACTGCGACAACACATTTTTCTATAGAAGAAAGCTGACAGGTGAGTTGGCTCGTCAGATGGGTAGTGCTGTTAGTTTGTTCAAGTTAGTAATTTGCCGCTATTATTGACAAGGAGCGGTCAGTGATGCTGAGCTAGCTATAGCAAGCTAAGAAGAGGTCAATGATCTGCAATACATATCTATCTAAAAAATCATACACTTTCATCAAATCCATTATAAATGAAAGACAATCTAAAAGGGCATGGATGGAGGGGCACAGCCTTAGTCAATTGTTTCCGAATTGCAGGTTAGGTTTACGCAATTCCTATTCTTCAAAGCCCAGGACACGCTGTCCTACTCACATTAAATTTACCGGTCTATCATAATTTTAGCAGATTACCAGCAGCAGTGATACGGTCGCAAGGTAAAACAAAATGAGTCACGATTATTACCTTTTGAATAATATATTTTTAAACCTGCCAAGGAATTGTCATCTATCGGTTGCCTATGGAATAATCCTAGTGTGGGGGTAATGGAAGGTCACATCATTTTAGAGGCACCGGCATTTGACATCACAATCAGGCAGCACTTCAGTCACGTGCTAGCTTTCGACGAATATGTAGTGGTACTGTAACAGGGCACGCACATGTTGATTTTGGTCCAGCCACACCCGACGCGATCAGGATAAGAAGGTTGAAATATCAAAACGGACTCTGAACCAACTATATTCATTTGGGGACAGGTCGATACATTCATGGACATTTAGCTAGTTAGTTTGCAGTTGCTAGCCAATTTGTCCTGGGGTGTAAACATCAGGTTGATGTTTTATTGGAAACGCACAATGTCCTTTTTTTCCTTGATCTTAGTAGAATTATGATTCATTTTGAGTCACACAAAATCCTGTGTTCTCTACTCCGACAATTAATCTACAGATAAAAGGGAAAATCTAGTTGGTTTCTAGTAATCTTGCCTATTTTAGTCTTCCTCTATGGTCTTTATTGGTTGGAATCCAACTTAACGGTGCATTACCACCACCTGGACTGGAGTGTGGACCTCAGTTCAGCTACAGATAGACGAATGAGACATATATTTCACTGGATGTATACATGTGAAGTGTCCGCTTGGCGTTTCCACTCACTACAATGCATGGTAGTGAGAGGAAGCCCAGTTGCCGGCAGTGGGAGAAGATGGATCAAGATGGATTTTAGCCTACATTCTGCTAATTTTCTCATCGATGAAACATTTGATCTACATACAATTGTCTGTTCCCAAAACTAGAATGTTACAAACAGTTGACTTTTGCAGACTTCACTAATTAAGTAAAAAAAGGTTTAGTTGTTTAGGAGTGCAAAGGCATATTGAGTTATTGCACATACGCACTTCACAATGTAGGTGTTCCCTAACGGCAATATGCGCAGGCATGCTAGAACGCGCCAATAGGATCTCGCTAGCTCATGCTTGGCTCTGCCCACCTCCATGCTTGTGCTGCCCACTATGACTAAATTGTTCCCCCCTCAATCTACACACAATATCCCATAATGACAAAGCAAGAACAGAGACTTGTCCAGAAGCCACTCCGGCGTTGTCTTAGCTGTGTGCTTAGGGTCGTTGTCCTGTTGAAGGTGAACCTTCGCCCCAGTCTGAGGGTTCTGAATCAGGTTTTCATCAAGGATCTCTGTACTTTGCGCCGTCCATCTTTCCCTTGATTCCAGTTCCTGCCGCTGAAAAACATCCATACAACATGATGCTACCACCACCATGCTTCACCATAGGGATGGTATTGGTTTCCTCCAGACGTGACGCTTGGCATTCAGGCCAAAGTGTTCAATCTTGGTTTCATCAGACCAGATAATCTTGTTCCCCATGGTCTGAGTCCTTTAGGTGCCTTTTGACAAACTCTAAGCGGGCTGCCATGTGCTTTTTACTGAGGAGTGGCTTCCGTCTGGTCACTCTACCATAAAGGCCTGAGTGCTGCCGAGATGGTTCTCCTTCTGGAAGTTTCTCCCATCTCCACAGGGGAACTCTGTCAGAGTGACCATCAGGTTCTTGGTCACCTCCCCTGACCAAGGCCCTTCTCCCCCGATTGCTCAGTTTGGCCAGGCGGCCAGCTCTAGGAAGAGTCTTGGTGGTTCCAAACTTATTCCATTTAAGAAATGATGGAGGCCACTGTGTTCTTGAGAACCTTCAATACTGCAGACATTTTTTGGTACCATTCCCCAGATCTGTGTTTTGAAACAATCCTGTCTCGGAGCTCTACAGACAATTCCTTCGACCTCATAGCTGGGTTTTTGCTCAGACATACACTGTCAACTGGGACAGGTGTGTGCCTTTCCAAATCATGTCCAATCAATAGAATTTACCACAGGTGGACTCTAATCAAGTTTTAGAAACATCTCAATGATGATCAATGAAAACAGGATGCACCTGAGCTCAATTTCAAGTCTCATAGCAACGGGTTTGAATACTTATGTCAATAAGGCACTGTTTTTTAGGAAAACAATTAATTTAATACATTTTTGAATAAGGCTGTAACGTAACAAAATGTGGAAAAAGGGAAGGGGTCTCTACGAATGCACTGTACAGTATGTGTTAATGTATTTTGCAACACTCACGCGTTGACTAGAGCCCGTCGTTGTACAATGGATCAAACTTATCATAGTGGCCAGAACCAAGCAAGGAAGTGGGCAAAGCCAAGCAAGAGCTAGTGAGATCCTTTCTGTGTGTTCTAGCATTTATTTGCATATTTCTATTAGGGAACACCTCATCTAAAGTGCGCTTGTGCAATAACTCAATTTGCCCTTACAAAATAATTGCGTTGCTTAGGAGTGCAACTTTGGCAAAAGTCCACAAAAACGCAGTATGTAGATCAAATGTTTCATCTATGAGAAAATTAGCAGAATGTCGGCCAAAATCCACCTCACTCGATTTTTTCCCACTGGGCTTCCTCTCATCCCCATACTTGGTAGTAAGTGGAAACGCCAACCGGATGCTTCACATTTCTACATCTGGTGAAATATCTGGTACATCGTTTATCTGTGGTGGTATCACAGATTATATAGTGGCTGCCCTAACAACGGAACTACATGTCTTAGAAAATGGAAGGCAGTCAGGTGGAGGCAAGATCAGGTGGGACGATTCTAGCCAATGAGAGGGGAGGTGTGTGTGTGTGAACCAAGGGTCCAGGGTTCACACTAGAGCAGGGTTTCACAAACTCATTCCTCGGGACCCCAATGGGTGCACGTTCTGTTTTTTTTGCCCTAGAACTACACAACTGATTAACTTGTTATGGCTGCAATCCCACAACCCGGGATCGATATGACAACTACCAGTGAAAATAGAGGGCGCCAAATTCAAACCACAGAAATCTCATAATTACATTCCTAAAACATACATGTGTCTTATATCATTTTAAAGCTATTCTCGTTGTTAATCCCACCAAAGTGTCCGATTTCAAATAGGCTTTTAAGTGAAAGCACAAACGATTATGTTAGGTCTCCACCAAACCACAATAAGCACAGCCATTTTCCAGCAAAATATAGCATTCACAAAAAGCATAAATAAAGATAACATTAATCACTAACCTTGAATTATCTTCATCAGATGACACTCAGGACTTCATGTTACACAATACATGCATGTTTTATTTGATAACGTTCATATTTATATTTTAAAAAATCTGAGTTTACATTGGCGCGTTAGATTCACTAGTTCCAAAAACATCAAGTGATTTTGCATAGCCACATCGTTTCAACAGAAATACTCATCATAAATGTAGGTGATAATACACATGGAATTATAGCTATACCTCCTTAATGCAACTGCTGTGTCAGATTTACGGAAAAAGCAACCCATGCAATAATCTGAGACGGCGCTCAGAACAATAGCCAAATTAGCCTCCATGTTGGAGTCAACAGAAACCAAAAAATACATAAATGTTTCCTTACCTTTGATGACCTTCATCAGAATGCAGTCCTAGAAATCCCAGGTACACAATAAATGCTTGATTTGTTCGAAAATGTCCGTTATTTATGTCCAATTAGCTACTTTGGTTAGCGCGTTTGGTAAACAATTCCAAAGTCAAAGCGCGTCCACTATAACGTGACAAAATGTCCAAAAGTTCCGTAACAGTCAGTGGAAACATGTCAAATGATGTACTGAATCAATCTTTAGAATGTTGTTTACATATATCTTGAATAACGTTCCAACCGGAGTATTAGAATTACTTCAGATGAGCGGTGGAATGCAAGTCCTTCCCCTGTGAACGCGCCTGGTGAAAGCATGGTCTACTCATGGCTGTGGTGACTATTTCCTGTGTCAATCCACCCCCCTTCACATTAGAGCCATCAGACAAAAGTTATATTGACTGCTGACATCTAGTGGAAGGCGTAGGAAGTGAAGACTCTTCCATAGCTCGCTGTAATTTCAATGAGACCTTGGTTGAAAATATGCCACCTCCAGAAGAAAAAAAACAGGAAGTGGAATTTCAGGTTTTTGCTTGCTATACGAGTTCTGTTATACTCAGACATAATTCAAACAGTTTTAGAAATGTCAGTGTGTTTTCTATCCAATACTAATAATAAGCAAATATTAGCAACTATGACTGAGGAGCAGGCCATTTGATATGGGCACCTTTCATCCAAGCTACTCAATACTACCCCTGCAGCCATAAGTTTTAAAATAATCAACTGATCATCAAGCTTTGATCATTTGAATTAGTTGTGTAGTGTTAGGGCAAAAACCAAAACGTGCACAGAGTTTGGGAAACACTGCGCTAGAGCTGTTCACGGATCCGCCTGTTCCTAAATATCCGAGACCGGATCCATAATTCTAAATAATATCATGGGTCTGGGTCGGATCTGATATGATTGTCACTGGTCACTCACTGTATGTGTAATTTTAACTGACTTGTCCGGAAGGACCCGCACAGATCCAAATGCGACTGCTGCAGTAGAGAGAGAGAGATATTTTATAATTTATTCTGCTTCTCTTGCTTTTCACAAGAGTGGAATGTGGCACATGGAGCTTGTTGTTGGCCAGTCATAAGTCAGCAAAGCGACAATAAGATATAGTCATAGAGCCTCCATGTGTGGTAAAAGTTAGGATCAAATCAAGCTTTATTTATACAGATCATATTAAGCTTTATGTATACAGCACTTTTCAGACATGGAATGCAACACAATGTGATTCACAGGAAAATAAAAATGAAAATAAATATTTACTACACAAACATAAGAGGATAACAAAATAAAGAATAACAAAAACTGAATGACTAAAAATACCCTAAGGAAAAGCAAAGATTAAAAAGGTGTTTTAAAATCTCTTAACAATGTCAACAGTCTCGACCCCCTTAGGTTTTTTGACAGTCTATTCCAGAGGCTGGGGGCATGGTAACTAAAGGTTGCTTCTCCATGCCTCTTGGTCCTCGGCTTTGGGATAGTTAAAAGAACAATGCCAGAGGACAGGAGGGACCTACTGGGTTCATAACTTAAAAGAATGCCTGACATGTATTGGGGTGCACATACATGGATTGATTTAAAAACCAATAGAAGAATCTTCAAATGATTTCTAAAACTCACAGGCAAACAGTGCAGAGACCTTAAAACCGGTGTAATGTGTGCTCTCCATCTTGTATTAGTCAGTACCCATCCTGCAGCATTCTGTATATTTTGCAGTTCACCAATGGCTTTCTTGGGTAGACCAGACAGGAGAGCATTACAGTGGTCAAGCCTACTTGTAATAAAAGCATGGATGAGTTTCTCTGTATAAGCCTGAGAGAGAAACGGCTGCACCGTGGCAATGTTCCTCAGGTGGTAAAAAGCTATTTTGGTCGCAAACCTAATGTGTGATTCAAAATTGAGTTCAGAATATAAATGTAACCTTTATTTAACTAGGCAAGTCAGTTAAGAACACACACACATATATATATATATATATATACATATATATACACACTCCGGCCAAACCCGGACGACGCTGGGACAATTGTGTGCCACCCTATGGAACTCCCAATGACAGCCGGTTGTGATACAGCCTGGAATCAAACCAGGGTCTGTAGTGACGCCTCTAGCACTGAGATGCATTGCCTTACACCACTGCGCCACTCGAGAGCCTAAAACAACTAGGTTTTTTAACTGGTGTTTTATCTTTATTGCCCATGAATTAAAATGTGCTGCCAGATTCTCTCATTGTGCTTTGTATCCAAAAGTAAGTACCTCAGTCTTGTCTTGATTTAGCTGAAGGAAGTTGTGAGCCATCCTAGTATATACAGTCTAATAATTTATCCATTGAGCTAAAATCCTCTGGTGACAGAAAGGTAAAGGTGTGCATCATCTGCGTAGCAGTGAAAATCAATGATGTGCTTTCTGGTAACGCTGCCAAGGAGTAACATATATAAACTGAACAGTACCGGACCCAAAATGTATCCTTGTGGAATGCCACTTGTTATGTATTTTCTGAGTTATGTTCACCAAGGGTGACAAAAAAAAACTCTTGACCGGTTAAATATGTCCTAAACCAATTTAGAACGGGACAGGAGAGACTTCTCCAGCCTGTCCAGAAGACATCATGGTCAACAGTGTCGAATGCAACACTTAAATCCACAAGTACAGGAACAGAGAGATATTTGGCATCTGTGTTGGCTCTAAGATCATTTAAAATTTTAACTAAGGCTGTGTCACGGCAGTCGAAAGAACAGGACCAAAGCCCAGCATGGTGAGCGTACATATTCCTTTTTATTAGGATGACGCCGACAAAAACAATAAACAAACAAACAAAAATACAAACTCAACCGTGAAGCTTGAGGGCTATGTGCCACAAACAAAGTTAACTACCCACAAACACAGGTGGGAAAAAGGGCTGCCTAAGTATGGTTCCCAATCAGAGACAACGATAGACAGCTGTCCCTGATTGAGAACCATACCCTGTCAAAACAAAGAAATACAAACAGAAAATAGAACATAGAATGCCCACCCAAATCACTCCCTGACCAAACCAAAAAGTGAGACAGAGAGCTTTTTAAGGTCAGGGCGTGACAGGCTGTCTCTGTGCTGTAGTGGGCCTGAAAACCAGATTGGAAAATAACATTGGCAATTAAAATATAATTTAGCTGTTTGAAAACCAATTTCTCCAGAATTTTGCTTAAGAATAGAAGGATGGAGATTGGCCGAAAATTGCTAAGAGCTGAAGAATCTAGATGCATTTTCTTCAGAAGGGGTTTCACCATAGCAGTTTTTAGTGCAGTGGGGAAAGTGGCTGTGAACAGGGAGTGATTTGTTTGAATATCTGAAGAAGTGCAATTAAGAACTGTTTTGAAAAAGGTGGTGGGGGTAGGATTGAGAAGGCAGGTAGAAGGCTTAAGTTGTGATATCATTTTCCTGAGCATGTCTGTGTCAACCAGGGGAAATAAATGCATTGTTACTTTGTGTGGTAGGCCTGAGTACATATCAAACTTCTCATCCTGGTCTTGCTTGACTGATACCCAGCTTTATCTCTGAAATATGCAGCAAATTCATCACATTTAGATGCGGAGGAAAATATGCATAATTTGAGGGGGTAGGATTTATCAGGCCATCAATGGTCAAAAAGAGCACTCTCAAATTATTCTGATTATTAGTGATCAAATTAGAAAAATGAGCCTGTCTGGCATTTCTATTTGCCTTGTTATATGCCAAGTTGCTCTCACAGAATATCAGAATGGACCTGCAACATTGACTTTCTCCGCTTCCGCTCTGCCTTTCTGCATTTCTCTTTAATTTATTAGTTTCCTCACTCATCCAGGGGGCTCTCCGTTTGGATGTGGCCTTTTTCAACTTTACTGGAGCTATGGCATCAATGGTTGGGGGGGGGGGTTCAATAAGAGCAGCACTACAAGCTGAAGACAGCCATGTTTCAGTGAGAAACATGCAATCAACAAGAAGTTACTAGTGTACTAGTGATTTTGCTAACATTTAAAAGTGCCATAATCAATGAGTGTGTGCCACTCTGCCCCTGGGGCATCTGCGTAGAGGTAACCAATGAAATAACAACCAAATTATTAATGTTACAACCATGTTTTCTGACAGTCTTCAATCAAAAAGGTAAAGGAGAATGATAGGCTACAACGACCAAGAGCAGCTACTGGCTACCTAATATTCTTAATGGAGTTTATGCTATTTGTAACTGTAGGAGAAAGAGAAAGCATATGCACTGCAGCCTCAATTAGCCTAGCTAGCTAAATTTGGCTAGCTTAACTAGCTTCTCCCGGTTTGATGCAGTCAAGACATACTATGTAATCATATTTGATGAGAACCTTGCTATGGCAGCTTTTAGTCTACTATAGCACGAGTCGGCTTGTTTGGTTGCTGTCTTTCTCCCTCCCTGCTCCCCATGCCACTTGCTCACAGTATGGTCCTTCCCCCGCCTGCTAGAGTGGCACCTCTCTCCTCTCACGCTTTGTCAACTCTGTTTATTAAAGTAGCTTAATAAATTACTTTTCAGCTGCTTCCCTCACTCCGTTCGGACAGGTTATGGATCCAACCAGGTCTATACGAAACGGGTCTAGTTGTCCTCAGGACCGTGCAAAACAGTAGGGTCAGTGTGGGAAAGCCCCAGTTCCATTTCGGAATGGGTCAAACTGTTTGGACCCATGAAGACTTCTAGTTCACAGGCTCTTAACAGTTTTGTTTCAGTACTGCAGTTTAAAAGGACAATCAGCAGTTGCTTCATACATTTTTTTACTTAAATGAATGATATGTACCCATTGATATTTGAAGAATATAACTTATAAATGCATCAAACTCAGTTCAGCTGTCGTACCCCATCAGAACACAAAATATAAGCTTCCTTTACTCCATCGTTTGTATACAAAGAAAATGTAAACAAACACTATAATAGCCTCAAAACATGGTTAAAATATAATTTTGATATCAGTGATGGTCAGTCCTTGCATCCATAGAGTGGTTAGATTTCTTCAGCTTCATCCTTCAGCTTTTTACCAAACCAGGGATGAAGACACCACTGTTATTGTTTCTACTGCTGATTGTCGCTTTAACTGATGCCCTGCCCAGAAAGATAATTTACATACACTGCCTCAGAGAGGTCAGATTTGAAAATTCCTAATAAGACACTTTAGTCAACAATTTTGTGCACATTGAGTTATTCAAATAATTGTCGCTACCCGTTTTCAATCAGCTTCTTGATATGCCACACCTATTAGGTGGATGGTTTATCTTGACTAAGAAGAAATACTCACCAACAGGGATATAAACACATTTGTGCACGCTTTTTGTGCTTATGGAACATTTCTGGGATATTTTATTTCAGCTCATGAAACATGGGACCAACACTTTATATGTTGCGTTTATATTTTTGTTCAGTGTAGAAATTGTCTATTGATTGAAACTACTGTTGATAAGCATTAATGGTATAATGGTTAATAATTACTGATGAGAGTTCATTATAGGGGTCTCTATATAAAATCTCAATGGTGCCCCACCTTTGATTAATTTGGATAGGATAACCAAATGAATTAGATCAAATAATTATTCCAGCAATTAATCAATAATGCAAGGACCTCCAGGGGCACCTGGCATAATTCAAGGACCTCCACCTGGGCGAACCAGCCGAGAAATAGGCGCTGGGCAAGCCGGCTGGGGAGGGGGGCTGGGCTGTCTGACAGTACCCACCTGGGCGATCCGGCCGAGACATGAACGCCTGTCGATCCCGCTGCGACGTGGAAGCCCGATGATCCGACAAAGACGTGACAGTCTGACGAGCCCGCTGGGCAAACAGGACCTGACGATCCGGCTGAGGCCCAACATGGGATGGGCGCCGTCCAAGCCAACCGGGGCAAGAAAACTTTGAGCCAGCTAGGGCGTAGAATCCCGAGGAGCTGGCTAGACACCCCCGGTTCCATCGGTGGCGACCCAGAACTGACTTCCCCACCAACCGGAACACAAGTACTCCCCGGTGCTTCGTGTGATGGCTTTGGGATTCTGCAAGGACCTGACGCAGGAGATGAGAAACAGGTACGTGGAGTCCAACATTTATTCAGGAACAGACATAGACCACGACAGGAACAGCGTCAGCACACGGGAAAACAAGGACATATGACAAACAATCCCGAGGCAGGAAACAAAGCTAGGAAACAGACAGATATAGGGAAGGAAATTAAACAAGTAATTGAGTCCACGTGAGTCCAATGAGCACTGATGCGCGTGACGGGGAAAGGCAGGTGTGCGTACTGAAGGTGGCTTGATTGCGTAATGTTGGGGAGTCTAGCACCCTTAAGCGCCAGAGGGAGGAAGAGCGGGAGCAGGCGTGACAATATGTTTTCATAAGGATTTTATCACAACTAAAGTGGCCAAATATCTTCTTAAAATTAAGCACATTAATCCGCTTTACAACCGGTGTAGAGCCTAACTGGCATAAGTTGGGCGGCGCGTGAGTGTCAAGTTTCGTGAAGATCATTTTCACCATAAAAATGCACCTTTATAATAAAGTACTACATGCATAATCACATTCGTGGTGACTTTTGAGAACAGTGTTTTTCCGCTAATTGATTGCATTTTGGAACATTTGCGGTTATAGCCTACTGCTCTGTGAGTATTGCAGCGCTTATAATGTGAAGAAATAGCCTAATTGTTTATCAACATTTTAAGCTAAACGTTCTGATCTGTTGAATCAGCCTCATTGCTTAAAAAAAAAAATATGCGGGTGGTTGTATTAATTTGGGATCTATTAGATCCCACAACTGTCCCAGACTATGTTTGGAATAATTTTTTGCCATACAGAAACCCCAAATGTTTGACCAATAGAATAGGTCAACTTTTGTACTATGGGGGGTAGTAGATTGACATAGGTTAGAGCATTTGCTGTTCATTAGGCATACTCATCTTGTTGGCTGATGAAAAGTAAATATGGACAGTTCTTTTACCATCTTCAATATGCGCCTCGGCATTCGATAAGAAGGATGCACGCAGTTGTGTCCCGATGTGTCTGTCTTCACTTGTAGCCTACTTTGGAGCTGAGATGCTTATCTGAAGACATCCCTTCAAGAGGACCTTTTCTTGAAGGGCACTTAAGTACACTCTCAACCACAGCTTTACTGTGTTTGTTGGGACTGGGGTGATCAGATGTCTTTCTTCTGCATGGAATCGAAAATGTTGATCTCTCTCTGGGTAAGCTCGTCATCCCGGTGTACAACTGAGCAAGAGGACAGGTACATTACAGTGTCTAGTTTGAGAAGTCCTCAACTGGCAGCTTCATTAAATAGTACCCGCAAAACACCAGTCTCAACGCCAACAGTGAAGAGGCAACTCCGGGATGCTGGCCTTCTCGGCAGAGTTCCTGTCCAGCGTGTGTTCTTTTACCCATCTTAATCTTTTCTTTTTATTGGCCAGTCTGATATATGTCTTTCTTCACAACTGCCTAGAAGCCCAGCATCCCTGAGTCGCCTCTTCACTGTTGACATTGAGACTGGTGTTTTGCGGGTACAATTTAATGAAGCTGTTTTTCAAACTAGAAACTAATGTACCTATCCTCTTGCTTCAGTTGTGCACAGGGGCCGCCCACTCCTTTCTATTCTGGTTAGAGCCCGTGTAACAGTATAACTTTAGACCGTACCCTTGCCCATACCCGGGCGCAAACCAGGGACCCTCTGCACACATCAATAACAGTCACCCACGAAGCATCGTTACCCATCGCTCCACAAAAGCTGCGGCTCTTGCAGAGCAAGGGGAACCACTACTTCAAGGTCTCAGAGCAAGTGACGTCACCGATTGAAACGCTATTTAGCGCGCACCGCTAACTAAGCTAGCCGTTTCACATTCGTTACACCCGTTTGCTCCCTTCTGTGAAGGGAGTAGTACACAGCGCTGTACGAGATCTTCAGTTGTGGCAATTTCTCACATAGAATAGCCTTCATTTCTCAGAAAAATAATAGACTGAGGAGTTTCTGCTTTCAGTTTCCAGCTACAATAGTCATTTACAACATTAACAATGTCTACACTGTATTTCTGATCAATTTGCTGTTATTTTAATGGACAAAATATTTGCTTTTATTTATTTTATTTTTGCTTTTATTTTATTTTTAAAAACAACATTTCTAAGTGACCCCAAACTTTTTGAACAGTAGTGTATCAACCCTACAGTCAAGGTAAATATGTTTCCCCTTCTCTGCAACTGCGTGTGTGAGTTTGAGTGAACGAAAGGGAGATCGAGACAGAAAGGGAGAAAAAAGGGTTTGTGCACTTGAAAATATGACAAGGGCAAGTTAAAATGTGATTTATTTGCTTTACAAAGTGTACACAGATAATATATGAATTGATTCTGCTAAATACAATTAAATCAACCCTTCTATCAGTCAAAGAGATTACCTCAATGGTGTCTCCTTCTCTCTCTCCATCGGATCGTGGCCGTCCTCAGTTTGATCATATCGCTTGCTGGTTTTTGTGACTGCACTTGAAGGAACTTTAAAAGTTCTTGAAATTTTCCATATTGACTGACCTTCATGTTTTAACGTAATGATGGTGTCACACCCTAATCTGTTTCACCTGTCTTTGTGCTTGTTTCCACCCCCCTCCAGGTGTCGCCCACCTTCCCCATTATCCCCTGTGCATTTATACCTCTGTTTGTCTGTTGCCAGCTCGTCTTGTCAAGCCTACCAGCCTGTTTTTCGTACTCCTGTTTACTTGAGCGCCTGTTTTCTAGTTATCCCGGTTCTGCTCATTCTGCCTGCCCTGACCCTTTCTGCCGTTCTGTACCTTTTGACACTGCCCTGGATTACTGACCTGAGCCTGCCTGCCACTCTGTACCTTACGGACTCTGCCCTGGATTACCGATCTCTGCCTGCCCTTGATCTGTCGCTTGCCTGCCCCATCTAAACGGGTGGCATGTTGGACACACACGCACACAGGTAGGCTTAAGTTAATAAAGCATTACAGTGCTAGTCTGAATGTAAAAGGACAGTGTAACAATTGTGTTCCTCTTTAGGCTGATGGAGCTGTAAGTGAGTCAGGACTTGGATTTAGAAGAATGTAACGACTCATCTTATGTCTGAAGCAAACATGCTTGAGGTACATGGGTGGCATGTTAGACATGCACGTACACACACACAGGAGACGGATAGTAGGAGTCTCAGTTTATTATAGTACAAGGGGCAGACAGTCGTAATCCAAGTCAGGCAAGAGCAGGACAGAAGGTGATCGGTGGGTCAAGACCATAGCATCTCTAGTAAATTCCTGAGTACAGTACTTGGAGGCTATGCTTTGCGAAAAAAGGTTGAGGAGGTGGACGAATGTAGTTTATTTGGGGAAGGTATCTAACAGGAACTACCCCTCTCTCTCCAACTTGCAGTGCAAAACATAGGGTTTCAGTTACTCGGCACCAGTGGCTCTTATTTCAGAAGGTTTTTCTTTGATGGCACACTGTACAGTTATACTGCAGTCTTTTGTTGTTAAGGATGACATTTGGCGTCTGTCATTAGGCCTGAATTCATGCGTCCACTGCTGTCTGCGCGCATCTCAGCTACTCATCTCTGACCAGGGGAAAAATGTAATTTCTAGTCTAACCACATTGCATTTTGGAACTTAGGCTATACCACCCTTTTTCAAGTCTATTTGCTCATTTTTCATGCCTCTGACATGCAGTGGTGAAATACCCTACTGTTTTCTTGTCATTTTTGTTTTCATTGTGTTACCGGTACAGCGTAACCAAGCTATTTATTTTGCCTACCGCCTTTCATCCCTGATTTTTATTACAAGTTTTGTTTGCACATAGCTTCACATGAAATTACTTCCTGCATGACAGAGCCTATATATGACACACTGTACAAAACAATTAATCATGTTGAATAGGCGTAAGCTTTTTTCATCAATGCTTAGTCATTCGCATTCAGTCACATGCATTCACAAGTTGTAACATGGCTGATTGTAACATGGCTGATTGTGCTATCTTCATGTCATAGCAACCAGCGCTCTATGCATGCAAATGAAATGTCATAATCTTGTTTGTGTCCGTAATATTCTAGTTTAGTGCCATGAAGTAGGAGTTTCTGGGGAAAAAGAAGGCTAGTGCAGCTAAGTGTCGATGTCTTATGTGTCAGCTAGTTCAAAGGAGATTACATGTGGTAAATGTTGACTAAAAATAAAGTTGGGTCATAAAATGGGAAGGTGAATAAATTAACCTGCCGATAGCATACAGACAAGATTAATTTAATTTGGCCTTATGTAATGTAATTCGGCCTAGTCTATGTATGCTGTCACAACAAGCAGGTGCATGTTGGAGTTGACATTAGTCCCAAAAAATTGTCAGACTAGTCACCCAAGTCATAGACCGTTCTCTCTGCTACCACACGGCAAGCGGTACCAGAGCGCCAAGTCTAGGTCCCAAATGCTCCTTAACAGCTTCTACCCCCTAGCCATATGACTGTTGAACAATTACTCAAATGGCCACCTGGACTATTTACAATGACTTGGTACCGGTACATTTTTTACTTTATTTAGTGAAATATTTTCGTAACACTTTCTTAAACTGCGTTGTTAGTTAAGGGCTTGTACCTGTTGTCACACCCTGATCTGTTTCACTTGTTTGTCTCCACTCTCCTCCAGGTGTCGCCCATTATCCCCTGGGTACTTTTGCCAGTTCGTCTTGTTTGTTCAAGTCAACAAGCGTTTTCTCAGCTCCTGCTTTTTCCCAGTCTCTTTTTCTCGCCCTCCTGGTTTTGACCCTTGCCTGTCCTGACTCTGAGCCCGCCTGCCTTACCACTCTGCCTGAGCCTGCCTGCCGTCTGTTACCTTTGCCCCTACTCTGGATTACCGACCTCTGCCTGACCTGAGCCCGTGTCGTCCTGTACCGTTGCCCCACAACTCTGGATTATCAATCCCTGCCTGCCTTGAGCTGTTTGCCTGCCCCTGTTGCTGTAATAAACATGGTTACTTCAACAGTCTGCATTTGGGTCTTAACTGAGACGTGAGTTATATTCGGTGCATGTGACAAATACAATTTTATTTGATTACATGTGTTCCGCTCCGAGCCATTCTCCCCAACTAAGGTGCCACCAACCTCCTGTGTCCCATTGACTATAATGGAGGACCCTGTTTTCTGCAATGGCGGTCTGCCTTGAATTTGAAGTCCTCAATGAGAGGGAGCAGTCGTTCTCCCCTGGATAACTGATAGCACGTGAGCTGCGCAGATACAAGTCACATGATCTATTAGTGAACATTTTCATCATGTGTTCGCTGTCAGGTCACTTGTATCTGCTTTGTGATTGGACAATACAGACCGCTATGTTGTATGGGTGAGAAGTATGTTTGCCCCCTAACTCCTATGTACAGAGTCAGTTTCTAAACCCAGAGGCGCAACATTGCAAGATTTCCGGGAACGCTTACAAAACATACCAAGCAGACCAGGCCGAAGGGAGCAACACTTCCTTAGCTGTTAATTTTCTCAAATTCAAGGCATAACCTAGTGAAAGTGACAAACTGACACATTAAAAAAATTAAATAAATAAAAATGTTATAGTGCTTTCGATTTGATGCGCAGTTCAGCGTGAGACGACCGTAAGACCCGACGTGTTTCTATGCATGAGCTTAGCTAGCCAATGTTGCATGACAATACCTACAAGCGTGATCGGGGATTTCTATTGGAAAAGCAGTTTCTGCTCTTACTGTACTCTTTGATAGTGTTGTACTGACACCTACAAAGAGATTTGATCACATTCGCCATTGCTATTTCCTTTAGCTTCTGTCTTGGCCTAATTGAATACCTGTACAACGTCATAAAACGATTTCTGAGTAAAGGTTCAAAGCATGCTGCTTCATTTTTAGCTGTTGGCCATATATTAGCATTGCTATAAGTATCATGTGCCTTTGTATATAATAGTACTGTATAGTGTTGTTTCATTAGTTAGCTAGCTAACCAATACTTGCAAATAAGGGCATTATTGTCCCCATAAAAGTTGACTGATGGGTGTTTTTCAGGTGGAGTTGTAATGCTTGTGCACAGTTTAATGACGTGTCTAATTTATAACAGGAAACGTGTATGTATGGCATCCAAGTTCATAAATCAAAATATTTTTGTCATGCCTTTTCAGAAAAGGCACATGCAGATATTTAGTTACATTTTAAACAATGGTTATAGAGCCCCACAGTGGCGGTGTCATAACATAAAACAATTCTGTATGGTGAAGAAACGATTGGAACCATTTCCCTGTTTGACCTCTACGTTTTATGGGTATTATGACTCATACTGTGCTACTCTATAAATAAGGCCGCTGATCTGCTTGGTGTGTCTTGATGTTGCGCCCATTGACCTTTTTTTATTTTTTCTCATGTAAAAATGATTCTGTTTCTGGTTAAGCTATTTCTAATCTTTTGACTTAATGGGTCACACCAGAGATATTTGAAGCTATTAAACATTTGGAACCACGATAGCCGACATTTTGTTGACATTCGTATATTATATATAGATTTTTCTATTTATTGGACTTTTTTTTTCTCCCCAATTTCGATCTTGTCATCGCGGCAACTCCCCAACAGGCTTGGGAGGCAAAGGTAGAGTCATATCGAAACAAACCGCGCTTAACCCAGAAGCCAGTCACACCAATGTGTCTGAGGAAACACAGACAACAGCACAAATAACAAGAAGGTAGAGACAATACATCACACAAAGCAGCCACAACTGTAATTAAGAGTGTCCATGATTGAGTCTTTGAATGAAGAGTCTGAGATAATTCTGTCCAGTTTGAGTGTTTGTTGCCACTCATTCCAGCCGCTAGCTGCAGCGAACTGAAAAGACGAGTGACCCAGGGATGTGTGTGCTTTCGGGACCTTCAACAGGATGTGATGGCAGAACGGGTGTATATGGAAGATGAGGCCTGTTATAGATATCTCAGATAAGGGGGAGTGAGGCCTAAGACTTTTAAATAAGCATCAACCAGTGGGTCTTGCAACGGGGATATAGAGATGACCAGTTTTAACAGAGGAGTGTATATAGTGATATGTCCTATAAGGAGCATTGGTTGCAAATCTGATGGCCGAATGGTAAAGAACATCTAGCCACTCGAGAACACCTTTACTTGCTGATCTATAAATTATGCCTCCGTAATCTAGCATGGGTGAGATGGTCATCTGAATCAGGGTTAGTTTGGCAGCTGGGGTGAAAGAAGAGCGATTGCGATAGAGGAAACTAAGTCTAGATTTAACTTTAGTCTTCAACTTTAATATGTGCTGAGAGAAGGACAGTGTACTGTCTAGCCATACTCCCAAGTACTTGTATGAGGTGACTATCTCAAGCTCTAATCCAGAGATGGGCATCTTCATTCCTCGAAGGCCTGATAGGTGTCACACTTTCTCCATCCCTAGCAAACAGAGCTGATTAATCAAATTGCATTCTAAACTGACGTTCATGATTAGGTGATTGGAGGCAGGTGTGTTAGCTGTGGCAAAACTGTGACACCAATCAGACCCTTGAGGACTGGAATTGCCCACCCCTGCTCTAAACCCTGAGGTACTAACCACACCGGTGGGGAGAATGGCATTCTTCTTACCAAACCACATGACCTTTGTTTTGGAGGTATTCAGAACAAGTTTAAGGGTAGAGAAAGCTTGTTGGACACTAAGAAAGCTTTGTTGTAGAGCATTTAACACAAAATCCAGGGAGGGACCAGCTGAGTGTAAGACTATCTGCAAATAAATGGATGTGAGAGCTTCCTACTGCCTGAGCTATGTTGATGTAAATTGAGAAGAGTGTGGGGCCTAGGATTGAGCCTTGGGGTACTCCTTTGGTGACAGGCAGTGGCTGAGACAGCAGATTCTGACTTTATACTCTCCACTCTTTCAGAGATAGTTAGCAAACCATTACAAGACCACTCAGACACCAATACTCCTTAGCCGGCCCAAAATAATGGAATGGTCCACCGTGTCAAAAGCTTTGCCCAAGTCAATAAAAATAGCAGCACAACATTGCTAAGAATCCAGGGCAATTGTGACATCATTGAGGACATTTAAGGTTGCAGTAACATATCCATAACCTGAGTGGAAAGCAGATTGCATACCAGAGCGAATACTAGACATCAAAAAAGGCAGGCAGTTGATTAGTAACAAGTTTTTCCAACACTTTTGACAAATGGCAAAATAGAAATAGGCCTATAAGTTAGGATCAGCTGTATCTCTCCTTTTAAATAATGGACGAACCATGGCTGCCTTCCAAGCAATGGGAACTTTCCCAGAAAGGAGAGACAGGCTTGGTGATGATAGGGGCAGCAACCTTAAAGAAGAAAGGGTCTAAACCATCTGACCCAGTTGGCTTTTTGGGGTCAAGTTTCAGGAGCTCCTTTAGCACCTTGGACTCAGTGACTGCCTGCAGGGAGAAACTTTGTAGTGGGGCATGGACAAAAAAGGGAGAAGAATTTATTAAGCTGGCGCAGGCGCAAGGATAGGCATAGTTTGCACTGGGTGAAAAGTGATTGCATTGGTTTTGGAACCAGGCTCCCTCCTGGCTGATGGCGAAGTAGGCTCAAAACAAAAGTGATGTAGGTCTGCACCAGTTGTGTAGTGCAATTTTTTTTAGGTGAGGTAGTGTATTTTCAGATTTTGATTAAGTCATTTCCTCAATCAACATTTCTACCGACTGATGTAGCCTATCATTATATAGAATATGCATAAAATGAAAGGTCTGTCTATGGCCACATTGTCTCAAGAACATTTTCTATTGTTAATACACTCAAACACCAAGTTTATCAAGGCACAAGTTGAGACCCAGATGCAGATGGTTGGAGTCTTACAATGTTTATTAATCCAAAGGGGTAGGCAAGAGTGGTCGTGGACAGGCAAAAAGGTCAAAACCAGTTCAGAGTCCAATAGGTACCGAAGGGCAGGCAGAATCTAGGTCAGGGCAGGCAGGGGTCAGAACTGGGAGGACAAAAAGAATAGGAAAGGAGTGCGGGGAAAAACACGCTGGTTGACTTGACTAAACATACAAGACGAACTGGCACAGAGAGACTGGAAACGCAGGGATAAATACACTGGGGGAAAAAAGTTACACCTGGAGGGGGTGGAGGCAATCACAGGAACAGGTGAAACAGATCAGGGCAGGGCGTGACAAAGTTAGGCATACTGAACCTTGAACTGTCAATTATAAATTATAGTTCTTCACGTTTTACCGGTGAAACTGGTATTTGATTGATCTCAACCAGTTGGATGGGAATATACTATGCATTTCAATCTTCATTAACTACTTTTTTGTGAGTGAATTAGAGCAGATGGAGTTAACGGGTTTCTTGTATTTTGTTTCAATCAAGCATATCCTGCCGAGAGGCACGCTCTGAGTTTTGGTGCATTTTTTGGGTGACTATTCAGCTTCTGCTAACCATCCGGAAATCTCATAAGATATGAGGCTGTGTTTTTGGTGTAACAGTACTGTTATAGGCCTACTATGCTACGTTATTACTGTATATTTGGTTCTGTTATGTAAAATACAAATTCATTATTATGTGATCTTGCAAGACATTGATTCAGCTTTGATTTAACTTTACCTCTTCTCACAATGGTGCTCATTTAGTAATCTTCTATTTGTAAGACTATTAGGCGTAGGCAACAGATCTTGATAAGTGTTATTTTAAATGTTTGGAGTGCCCTTGTGACGTAGAAGTCCGTCACTGGCAGCGGGCAGCATTTGGTTCTTTAACGCACACACATATTCATCACTCCTCCCTGCGCCATTATACCATAAGTTAACAATGTGGGTCGACACACAATTTAACTTCTGTCTTGGTGCATGCATTTCACACTTGTCAATGTTCATATTTGAGAGATACAATAATTATTATACTTATCAATGTTGTGGATGAGCGCATTGTTTGTTTGTTCTGTTCCTCTCTCTCCATCTCTGTAGCTTCTGGGTATGCTGGAAAAGGACCCGAGCTAAGGGAATTGGGTTGGCTTTATAGTGCCTGTCCCAAATGGCTCATTAATGCATATGGGCATATTGAAAGATATTGTCAGTAATGATGTAATGTTGTAAATGTTATGTTGTGATATTGTTTAAAACCGTGTTGCAATGTATATCCTTTAGTATGTTTAGTTCATGGAAAATGTAGGTTTGTATTGTTAATTGATTAATTAATTAGGTTTAATTGTTCTGAGGGGAGGGGCTAGCCCTACAAAAGGAGCCTCTCTCCAGTCTCTAAGGGGGATTTTTTGGATTGAGCTGTGGATGGGGCAGCATTGTTGTTAAGCTGTCCCATAAGGTAGACGTTGATGGCAGTACTGTTGTTTTCTGTTCCGGAATCACTTGTAAATAAACACCTTTGCACAGAAGAACATTTGCGGTTCCGCCATCTTTTTATTTTTATAGAGGTTAGGTTATCCAGTTTAGCCATCTGGCCTACTCTACGTGACAGCCCTTCATGGTTCTGAAAGGATAGCACCAGGATTGTGCAATGATGTTCTATAAGTTGAACCAACTTGTGGTGCTGAATGATAGCTCGTCCAGTTCAGGAAAAATAAGTGCAGTATAGCCTAATAGGCTATTTTGACTATTTTGTATAGCTATACGTAGGCTATAGCCTCATGTAAATACAAATACATATCGCTTAATTTCATTGCACTGTTTGTAGGAGAGCTTAAATTGCGAGTAGGCATGTCATTGCGTTGTGTAGCTTATATTACACTGTATCATAAATAAACATTGATTCCATTAGTTGAACGCATGGTTACAATATACCCTATTAGAGAATAAAAGAGGTGAACTATCAATTAATATAATTTATTTGCATAGATTGAAACATACTACCAAATCAATTGACCAAGTAGTTAACACATCATTAATACATAAAATTGCAGGAAACAGATTTAAAACAGCCATAAAATCTCAATAAACTATAACCTAAATGTATTATTACCTCCAATTCACATTTCCAATTTCCCATGATGACATACCAAGCTAGAATGGGGCCCTGAGTCTCAACCAATTGCCAATATAGGCTAAATATCTCAAGCAGGGCTACAGCAACTTCTAGAGAGGGTCAGGCTCCTTGGGCTTTGCGGTGGCCGTTCTGCTTTGGTTGTCCTCAGCAGAATGGTGTCGCCATAACCAAGAGGTTACATATCGTTCTGGGTTCCACTGTGCAAGAGGGAGTCTGGCGTTTTATAAAACAAATTTCACAAGGTGAAATTAGTTAAATTTTTTCAATGTTCTGATTGGCTAATGTGCACACACACAGTTCATCATTCTCACCACCAGAGAGAAGACTGGGAAGAAACCACACTTTGCCTATTTGGTTGGTCATTCTATCGTTTTTCATGCAATTTTTTGTAGTAATTAAATATAATTCTCTGTGTATTCTCAAATTAAAAAGTGAGGTGTGCTGCTCCATCAGCACTACAACCCTGGTAAGCAGGTGGACTAATGCATGTAAAAGCTTTTGATAAAAACGCTTTATCTGTCTTCACAATGAAGAGTTAATGAAAACTTCAACCATATATTTTATGCAAAATATATATGTTTCTGAACGGGGATAATGCTTCTTTGTTGACAACATAACAAGCTTTGCAGCACAGGAGGTTGGTGGCACCTACATTGGGGTGGATGGACTTGTGGTAATGGATGGAGCGGAATGGGTAGAAAAATATCAAATACATCAAACACATAGTTTGATGCCATTCCTTTTGTTCCGTTCCATACATTATCCCACCGTACCTTCTCCGCTGTGCAATCTGGTTTCCAAGCCGGTCACGGGTGCACCTCAGCAACACTCAAGGTACTAAACGATATCATAACCGCCATCGATAAAAGACAGTACTGTGCAGCCGTCTTCATTGACCTTGCCAAGGCTTTCGACTCTGTCAATCACCATATTCTTATCGGCAGACTCAGTAGCCTCGGTTTTTCGGATGACTGCCTTGCCTGGTTCACCAATTACTTTGCAGACAGAGTTCAGTGTGTCAAATCGGAGGGCATGCTGTCCGGTCCTCTGGCAGTCTCTATGGGGGTGCCACAGGGTTCAATTCTCGGGCCGACTCTTTTCTCTGTATATATCAATGACGTTGCTCTTGCTGCGGGCGATTCCCTGATCCACCTCTACGCAGACGACACCATTCTATATACTTTCGGCCCGTCATTGGACACTGTGCTATCCAACCTCCAAACAAGCTTCAATGCCAAACAACACTCCTTCCGTGGCCTCCAACTGCTCTTAAACGCTAGTAAAACCAAATGCATGCTTTTCAACCGATCGCTGCCTGCACCCGCATGCCCGACTAGCATCACCACCCTGGATGGTTCCGACCTTGAATATGTGGACATCTATAAGTACCTAGGTGTCTGGCTAGACTGCAAACTCTCCTTCCAGACTCATATCAAACATCTCCAATCGAAAATCAAATCAAGAATCGGCTTTCTATTCCGTAACAAAGCCTCCTTCACTCACGCCGCCAAGCTTACCCTAGTAAAACTGACTATCCTTCCGATCCTCGACTTCGGCGATGTCATCTACAAAATGGCTTCCAACACTCTACTCAGCAAACTGGATGCAGTCTATCACAGTGCCATCCGTTTTGTCATTAAAGCACCTTATACCACCCACCACTGCGACCTGTATGCTCTAGTCGGCTGGCCCTCATTACATATTCGTCGCCAGACCCACTGGCTCCAGGTCATCTACAAGTCCATGCTAGGTAAAGCTCCGCCTTATCTCAGTTCACTGGTCACGATGGCAACACCCATCCGTAGCACGCGCTCCAGCAGGTGTATCTCACTGATCATCCCTAAAGCCAACACCTCATTTGGCCGCCTTTCGTTCCAGTATTCTGCTGCCTGTGACTGGAACGAATTGCAAAAATCGCTGAAGTTGGAGACTTTTATCTCCCTCACCAACTTCAAACATCTGCTGTCTGAGCAGTTAACCGATCGCTGCTGCTGTACATAGTCTATTGGTAAATAGCCCACCCATTTTCACCTACCTCATCCCCATACTGTTTTTATTTATTTACTTGCTCTTTTGCACACCAATATCTCTACCTGTACATGACCATCTGATCATTTATCACTCCAGTGTTAATCTGCAAAATTGTAATTATTCGCCTACCTCCTCATGCCTTTTGCACACATTGTATATAGACTCCCCCCTTTGTTTTCTACTGTGTTATTGATTTGTTAATTGTTTATTCCATGTGTAACTCTGTGTTGTCTGCTCACACTGCTATGCTTTATCTTGGCCAGGTCGCAGTTGCAAATGAGAACTTGTTCTCAACTGGCCTACCTGGTTAAATAAAGGTGAAATAAAAATAAATAAAAAAAATAAATTGTGAGCCATCCTCCCCCCAGCAGCCTAAACTGCTTTGCAGATTTCTTTTTGATTTGATCAGGGCGCTCCTCACTCGAGGCTTCACTAGTCAAGTTTAGGGCCATAGGCTGGTTCAACCCTAGCCAGCTTAATAGAACTCTGCCAGTCACGCTTTGACCAAGTTCTATGGGTCAAATGTAAGGGTCTTAATACAGTTGTATTACACAACAGAATGACTGTGTAACTTGGATATCCGCTGTCACACTAAGGCCAGTGCAAGATGAGCTGTCATGGTGGGGGGGAACAGTTACAGACAGACTGTCTCCACACGATCTCATGCAGGCTCAGTTAAAGGATGCAGCTGTATCGAGAATCCTGGAACGGAAAAGTCAAAGGACGATGCCTAAACCAACAGAATGTCAACGAGTTATACAAAGTGAAACAGTTACTGCAAGAGTGGAACAGGCTCAATGTCTCACCAGATGGATTATTACAAAGGAAAAGAGCAAAAAGTTGTGGTACCAAGTCTGTAAGGTACACTGATTTACAAGTACTTACACACACGCTGAAATGGCCCATCTAGGAACAGAAAGAGTGTTGAACTTAGCACTAGAAGGCTTTTATTGGCCACGCATGCAACATGACATTGATCACTTTATTACTAAAGTGTGTAAATGTATCAAACAAAAGAAACCCAGTGTAATAACTAGGGCCCAGATGCAACATGTACGAGCTACAGCTCCTTTCGAGATTATTTCAATTGACTGTGCATTTGGAGAAAAGCAGAGGGGGCTACGAGTATATTTTACTCGTAGGCTCAACGACTGATCACACGGTTACGGACCCAGGAACGGAAATGACTACGAGTAGGAACACAGCACAGACAACCATAACAGCAGCAGGACACACACTTCAGGTGTGCAGCTGTTGTTGGGAGAGAGTAACATCGGCAAGGGGGTTAAGGATCCATCAAGGGAGGAAAAGGTGCTTGGTAGAGCAGAGACAGAGACCTCGCATTGACCAGTACTTCTTACGAAGCAGCCAGTCAAATCAGTCGAATGAAGCACAGCGACCGGACGCAAACCAAAGTTCGCAGAGCATCAGCACCCCTGTAACCGAGGAGGATAACACAAGCACAGAAATGCCGGTGGATGAACTCACCCAACCACAGAGACCTCTAAAAGAGGAAAAGATCAAAGGGCACAGACCGAGTGTGAAGTGGCCCAAAGCTGTTGAAAAGAGAGAGTGGGAAACTGTTAGTATAATTTAATTATGACAATGTGCTTTCATCAATTGAAAGCCCTTAATCTATTTTATGAGAATTTGTAAGATTTCTTGTTTGCATAAAATAGACGCAGACCAGTCTTTAAATAATAGGTAATAGAATTTATTCTCGGAGCGCGCTATCACTCAAACACATGCATCAGTTTATATACAGATCATGACGTCATTACACTGCCTTAACCGAATCCCCTCCTCTCGACCCGGACAAAGTAAGGTGAAAAGTTCATTCTAACTTACTAACACACTCCCAGATAACTTTTGACCCCTCAACATTATCGATCACCACTGAGCTGACAGTTCTAATTTATCAGAAACCCTAGGAATGCACTCACTGCCTTATCTAAAAACCCCAGAGCTAAGTTTCAGTTGGGTCAACCATAGGCTAACGACCTTATGTGTTTACACAGTCCACAACCCATTTGTTCCTGCCCAGTTGGAATGGTGTTCTTTA
This sequence comes from Oncorhynchus tshawytscha, assembly GCF_018296145.1. Classification (NCBI taxonomy): domain Eukaryota; kingdom Metazoa; phylum Chordata; class Actinopteri; order Salmoniformes; family Salmonidae; genus Oncorhynchus; species Oncorhynchus tshawytscha. Next base: position 16,319,825 of record NC_056435.1, read on the forward strand.
ACATTTTATTACTCCTTGTCACACAATTTCTTCTTATGAACTCATATTGTTAATCAGATATAATATAACAGAGTATAAGTTTACTTACAGTTCCATTTAAAATGATTTGTTCAGTCATATTAATCATAATTTCCTAACAGAAACAATCAACATTGACCTGACAAAAATCTTGGAACAACAGGTAGGAACAGCAGAGAAAAAGCTTGAAAGGATGGGAGACATTATCTACCACTACGGAGAAGAGCGCTTTGGAGTAAATGAAAGGAGAAGTGGCAAGACACCACCCACGCCAGCCAAATCTAGGAGGCAGCAGGAGATCGAGATACTTGTCAGAGAGAGAAGGCAGCTGAGGAAGCAGTGGAAGAAGGCCTCTGATGCAGAGAGAGAAGGTCTCATGCTACTCCAAGCAGACATTAAATGTCGGCTGGCAACCTTGCGAAGAGCGGAAAACTTATGGAAACTTCGTAGGAAGAAGGAACACTCAAGAACACGGTTCTATAAAAAAACCTTTAAGTTTGTCAAAGATCTCTTCGCAAAGGAAAAGTGCGGGATCCTAAAAACTCCAAAGCCTGAACTGGAAGAACATCTGGAAAAGGTCCACCAGGACATGCAAAGGCATGAGCAGATAATCATCCCACATGACATCCCACCTATTCAACCACCAGAATTCAATCTGGATACTGACCCTCCAAAATGGAGGGAAGTAGAGAACGTTGTCCGAAGAGCAAGAGCGGCCTCGGCTCCTGAGCCTAATGGAGTACCATACAAGCTCTACAAGAACGCCCCGGATGTTCTACGCTTTCTTTGGAGGCTCATGAGGATAGTGTGGCAGAAGGAAATAATACCAAAGGCATGGCGAAGGGCTGGTGGTGTGCTAATCCCGAAAGAGAAGGATGCGACAGACATCAGTCAATTCCGACCAATCTCCCTTCTCAATGTCGAAGGGAAGATCTTTTTCAGTATAATAGCACAGAGGCTGTCCACTTATCTGGAAAGGAACAAGTACATTGATACATCTGTACAGAAAGCAGGCATTCCTGGTTTATCTGGTTGCCTGGAACATACTAGTATGATTTGGCACCAGATCCAAACAGCTAAGAAGGACAAGAGAGACCTCTATGTCATCTTCCTCGACCTGGCCAATGCCTTTGGCTCAGTTCCCCATGAACTCCTCTGGGAATCCTTCAACATTTTCGTACCAGAACCCATCACTACACTAATAAAGGCCTTTTTCCAAGACCTGCAATTGTGTTTCACAACACCTGACTTCACAACATGGCAGCGCTTGGAAGTAGGCATAATGGCAGGCTGTACAATTTCTCCTCTGGCCTTCACTATGGCCATGGAAGTCATCATCAGGGCATCGAGATGGGTGGTCGGCGGTGAGAGAACTAAGGAAGGGCTCCGTCTCCCACCTATCCGATCATACATGGATGACATGACTACACTGACCACCACTGCAGCATGCACCAGGCGGTTACTTGCAATACTGCAGGATAACATCAAGTTTGCCCGGATGAAAATCAAGCCAAGCAAATCTCTAAGCATCTCCATAGTCAAGGGACAGCTTAAAGATGTGAGGTTCTGCATTGGAGATGACCCGATACCAACAGTGTCTGAGCAACCCATCAAGAGCCTGGGTAGATGGTACAACGAAAGCCTCCGGGATAAAGATCAAGTGCAGCAAGTAAGGCAGGACATCGCCGACGGTCTTGAGAACATCAACAAGACCCTACTGCCTGGGAGGCTCAAGCTTTGGTGCCTACAGTTTAGACTTCTCCCCCGGGTAATGTGGCCACTCACCGTCTATGAGGTCCCAATAACAACAGTGGAGAAGATGGAGCGAACCATTACCTCATACGTGAAGACATGGCTGGGTGTCCCACAATGCCTGAGTAACATCGGCCTCTATGGCAAAGGGGTCATTGAACTACCTCTTACAAGTCTAACGGAGGAGTACAAGTGCTCTAAAGTAAGGACTCCAAAGACCAGACCATTAGCAAGGCTGCACCTCCCCTACAAACTGGACGGAAATGGACATCATCCAAGCTGTGCAGCAAGCAACATCAGCCCTGAGACACCAAGACATTGTGGGGAATATCCAGCATGGAAGAGGAGGCTTTGGCCTGGCAGCAAGCAAACCAACGTTCCATAAGGCAACAACATCTGAATGCAGGAAGCTGGTGGTTGAGGAGGTGCGCAGACAGGAGGAGACTGCAAGAAGTGCAAAGGCTGTCTCTCTTGCTAAACAAGGGCAATGGACGCGGTGGGAAGGCCTGGAGAGGAGAAAGATCAACTGGAGTGAGCTTTGGCAAATGGAGGCAAGCAACATCAGCTTCATCATAAGAGCTGTTTATGATGTGCTTCCATCACCAAAAAATCTACATCAATGGTATGGCGAGGACTCGACCTACCCCCTCTGCCCAGCTCCAGCGACTCTCAGGCATAAAATGACAGGTTGCAAAGACCAGCCTCTCACAAGGCCGCAACACCTGGAGGCACAATCAGGTCCTCAAGAGCCTGGCTGCAGCACTTGAGACCAAGAGGAGTGCAACCAATTCATTACCTCCAAAAACAAGCAATCCCGTCAAAACAACAACATTCATCCGGGAGGGACAGAAAAGGCCCAAGTATCCTCCTACGAAGCCAGAAACTGGACACCAAGCCATGGCCCGGGACTGGAAGATGCTTGTCGATATTGGCCAGCAACTAATTTTTCCACCTGAGATTGCTTCTACCAACCTTAGGCCAGACATGGTACTCTAGTCCCCTTCACGAAAGGCTGTGTACATCATAGAGCTCACAGTCCTGTGGGAAAACTCTGTTGAAGAGGCCTACGAGCGTAAGAAACTGTGTTACAGAGTTGTCAGCAGAAGCAACTCAGCGCGGCTGGAATGCAAAAGTCTGGCCAGTTGAAGTGGGATGCAGAGGATTAATGGCTTCTTCCACCATCAGGTTGCAGCCAGTGGATCTGGATCAAACGGAAGGACCCTTGCTGGGCTATAACTTCATGACCCCCCCCACCCCCACCTGAGAACCCAATTCAGATCCCTCCAACTTGAGGAGGGCATATGAGGTATGCGGTCAGCTGTAGGGCTGGCTCAGGGAAGAGGACGCCCCTGCCTTGCATAGTCCCGTGGGACATTTTAATTGGGCATGGGACACAAGCTAAGGCTTGATCACCCTTTAGCTGGAAACCTTTGAGGGTGTTTAGTGATTAAAGGCCGAAACACCCACTGATTCGAAAGCACACTACTGAGGATGTGTCCCAAAATTGACATCTTAACCCAGTCTAAGAAATAAACCTCCCATGCCACTCTGTCAACATCACGGCAAATCTCATGCGAGTGCATTCCATCTATTGGCACAATGGACAGTTTTTAACATCTCGTCCCGTGTTTTATGATTCTGATTAGTTAGTTTAGATACCTACAAAATTTGCACAAGCCTACCCCACCAAAAATAAGTCAGAACTGCAGTAAAAAAATTACGATTTTTTTTTTTCTCCCAAAGTTTGGCCTTGTCAAAAATTCATGCTGATCAGAGAAGAGAGTTTGAAAATTAGTTATTTAGAGTCTTGCAGGACTGTAAGGGAAATGGCCAATTCCAGAACCTCTCCATATCATCCACAGGGGAATCCGGTGGAGAGATTTAACCGTACACTGTTATCAATGTTGCGCACACTAGATAAAGAGAAAAAGGCCAACTGGGGTGATTATCTGAACAACGTCATTCATGCATATAACTGTACCACCAGTGATGCTACTAGGTTCTCACCATATTTCCTGCTATTTGGAAGGGCTTCACTGCTACCTGTTGACCTTGTCTTTGGGTTACAGATAAAGGAACAGGAGAAATCATACCAGGATTATGCTAAGAAATGGTAGCAACAGATGGCGGAAGCCTATGACATCGCCATTAGAAACATGGAGTAATCAACAGCAAAGGGAAAAGCCTACTACGATCAGAAGAAAATGAGGTCTGGTCTCAGGGGATTGTGCACTGGTGAGGAACATGTCAGAACGTGGTTGGCTGGGAAAGCTAAGATCACACTGAGAGGACCCAAATACATGTGGTGGTAACCAGGAAAGGTGATGACAGCCCTGTCTATGAGGTCAAACCTGCGAGGGGTACAGGCAGGGCCCGGGTTCTGCATCACAATATGCTCATGTCATGTAATTCCCTACCATTTGAGGAACCTGTTGAAACACCCAGTAGAGGTCTGTGGAGAAGGGAACCACCCCTTCTCCACAAGGGGAAGCAGAAAAATGGGGAGCGCGCTGAGTCTGAGAGCTCAGATGAGGATTCTTGTCCAGTTTTCATCAATAGGTCACATAGGGATGAAGAGAGCAGACAGAGTCGCACACAGCTAGTATTAGATAATAGTGAGGAACGGGGTCAGACTGATAAACTTCACTGTGAAGGAGTGCCAACCAGTCCTCAGAGAGAGGAAGGAGAGAACAGGGGTAAATATGGAAACAGCCTAGGGCTCAGACTCAATCATCTCATGATGAAGTGGACACTGAGTCATTGGGGTCACCAATGACCTTGTCCCGCTGTTCAGCCTGCAGAGGAGGCCCAGAGACATTCAAACCTATAACACTTTAGGGCTGCTCAGCTCTTATCAGGACACCAACTAGAGATGTGTGTATATATTTTCTTGTTTACCTTTACTAATCACAGTGTGATAATGTTTGGTAGGGGTTGCGTCTTTGCCCATAAAGGTAGACTGGACATGTCTAGATAGTTATATGGCTGTTAGGCCAATTTTCTCACTTGAGGCAAGTGAAATGTTTGGAACAACATTTCATTTTTGCAGGGGGTGTTGTAAGACTTAATACAGTTGTATTCCAGCCACTAGGGGGTACTCTGGTGAAGCCCATGGGAAATCCAGAAATATAGTTTTAAGTGAATTGGGGAGAGGAAGAATAAGAAACAAAAAAAAGGCTGTAAACTGTTGTTACATGTGCTGACATGAAGTAAACCATAGTTTGGGGTGGCAGGGTAGCCTAGTGGTTAGAGAGTTGGACTAGTAACCAAAAGGTTGCAAGTTCAAATCCCCGAGCTGACAAGGTACAAATCTGTCGTTCTGCCCCTGAACAGGCAGTTAACCCACTGTTCCTAGGCTGTCATTGTAAATAAGAATTTGTAGAATAATAATAAAATAAGAATCTGACTTGCCTAGTAAATTAAAGTTAAAAATTAAAAATACCTTTTGTGTTGTAGTTTATATTATAAGCTCATAGAAAGGGTAGCACAAACAAACTCACAAATGATTGGTTGACAATAGAGCCTCCCACAATGCAGGATGAAGGTGGTGAAGAGGAACTGCAGAAATTTGCAGTCAAAGCTTAATGACCTTTGATCACAAAAGTTAATGCAGTCAGTGAAAGTCTGAAAATGTGTATTCTCATAATGAAAGGCGACAAAAGTTAACTGCTTTCAAGACTAAGCTGAAACTGCAAGTCAGAGCCCATGTTTCCGAGTTGACTTGAACGCAGCATCAAACATGTACTACGTGACGCACACAACGTCATTTCTTGATAACCAAAATGGAGGACTACTCATCCAAGCAATCAGTTGAAAATCTTGACAATCCTCCTAACAGTCGCTTGTTTCTCGTAACAAGTCGATCAGTTTCAGATGATGTTATTCGAGAGAAATTTTCTGTATTTGGAGAGGTCCAAGGTGTATGGGTCGTTAAGGACAAACAGACGAAAGAATCGAAGGGGATCTCCTATGTTAAATTCGCGAAGTCTTCGGAAGCATGCACCGCAATGGAGGACATGCATGGAAAATGCCTGTTAGACGGAACAAAGCCCATTAAGGTTTGCATGCACATACATCTAAACTTAATATGACCTCATCCAAGTTTCTAACATTCACTATTTATTTCCTTAAGTATTTTTAAAAAGTGATTCCATGCTGGGCCCTGTTCACCGATAGCGATGGAATGTTTTACCCGTATTTTAACGATGCACGTTTCCTGCAACTGCCCGAAACATCAAGCAGAGAAAATGGTCGCCACAGTACTTCGTCGAAGGTGAATACATATAGTATGGAAAGAAAGGGAGCGCTGTTCTCGGATCAGCTTTCTCCGTTCAAATCTTTCCTCGAAGGTGCATCATGCAGAAATCGCTCCGCCATTTCCTGGTTGCATCTAATAGTTCGCAAACAATGTATGTCTCGAGAATCCATTGTTCCATCAAAACCGCTGTAACATGTTTTCAATAACCAGGGCCGGATGCAATTCCACAATACTTACATGATGGACATTAACTGAATCTTTTTTTAATACCACTGACCTCGCCTTCTGGATGATAGCAGGGTGAACAGGCAGTGGCTCGTGTGGTTGTTGTCCTTGATCTTTTTGGCCTTCCTGTGACATCTGGTGGTGTAGGTGTCCTGGAGGTATACCAGTTATGCATTTTGACTGAATATGACTACTGTTTCAGGTGTTCATTGCCCAGTCAAGGTCCTCTGGTAGACACAGAGATGTGGAGGATGAAGAGCTCACCAGAATATTTATAAAGATTCCCAAAACATTCACAGAAGAAGATCTGAAAGACACATTCAAGGTACGAGGTCCATTGCATTGCATTTTATCACTTGGTGAAATATTTCTGGCCAAAGTAACCAACCGTACATTTGAGTAATTTAGTAGATGCTTGCTCAAGGGCACATCAGCACACCTTGTCGGCTCGGGGATTTGAACCAGCAAACTTTCCGTTACTTGCTCAATGCTCTAAACACCTGCAGCCCTTAAGATGGCAGACCAATATAGATAATTCTTTTTTTTTTGCTTGTAGGAGTATGGGGACATAGAATACTGTGTGATCATAAAGAATAAAACCACAGGGGAGAGCAAAGGCTTGGGATATGTGAGGTATCATAAGCCATCACAAGCAGCCATTGCCATTGAGAACTGTGATAGAGGTAAGCAGGCATCAGCCCTTTCATTGGAGCCTCAGAACAGATAAACTCAAGTTAAAACACTTTCCCTTTCAATGATTTCACTGTAGAATTTCATTTGTATCAATTTAACCCATGTCTGTGCAACCAGCCTACAGGGCTGTTCTTGCTGAGCCCCGAAGCAAGAACTCATCTGCAGATAATGACTATCACAGCAGTGGCAGAGCAGAGCACATGTCAAGTGACCTGGGAATGAACCCCTATTCCTTTGGAGTGTGTATGTGAAGTACTTCATTCTGATTCAGAATGTCACCTTTGCTTTCATTTGCATTTGCTTTAATCTAGCTGTGGTCTGACATCTGTCTGTGTTCCCTACCTGACAGCTGACCCTGGCAGTTATGCCGTAACTGACTACCGATCCAGTGACCTCATCACCAGGTGCCTAATGGTATCCTCGAGAGCTAGTGTTACCCAGGAGCAGATTTATGGCCTCTTTGACCTCATACCAGGGATGGATTACTGTGAGATGCAGCGGGATCATTGTGGGCTCAACAAAGGTATTATACATTGATAATTATGTATTTAATAGGGGAAGATGTGGTTAAATAGAATTTGAGTCACACATTGATTTATCAAGAGTAACACTTTAGTTTATAGATGTGTATGTTTATAGTAGTTTATAGTAATGTCTATGTTCATAATGCTTATAAGACATTCTGGAATAAGCCTACTCATTATTTTTGTTAATATACATATTTTTTGAAATTCTTATGTAGTGTTACCCACAAAGATTAACACTCCTAATTTTGTATTTAAATTGTTCACATTAATGTTAGTTGTTGCTCATGATGCCCCCCCCAGGACATGCTGTGATTCGCTACAACAACCTGGGATCTGCCCTCTACGCCAAAGAGAAGCTGAATGGCTTTGAGTATCCCCCTGGAAACCGCCTCATCGTGGCCCACATAGAGGATGGAGAAGACAGGACCAGGTACAGACTTATCATTTGATGGTACACTTAAAATGTGTCTAATGTCTTGATTTTTGTCTATCAATAATGATGATAGATTTATTTGAAAGTAATACGCATTAAAGCATGATCTTTAGGTTTATTTGATCTTGTACATATTCATTGCTAAAGACCTACTCCAGCCATCCACTCACCCAATTTATGACATGATTTACCTGAGACTGGAAACTTTCGACGTCAGTTACTAGGCCATAGTTAGTTGTGTTTAGTTGTTGTCGAAAGATAGTGTAAGTCAATTTAGTTTATTAGGATCCCCATTAGCTACTGCAAAGTACAGAGTACAGAACAGTTAGACAAGAACACAAGATATTACATAAAATGATATGTATTAGAGGTCGACCAATTATGATTTTTCAACGCCGATACCGATTATTGGCGGACCAAAAAAAGCAGATACCGATTAATCGGTCTGTTTTTTTTGAAATAATGACAATTCCAACAATACTGAATGAACACTTTAACTTAATCTAATACATCAATAAAAATCAATTTATCCTCTAAATAATGAAACATGTTCAATTTGGTTTAAATAATGCAAAAACAAAGTGTTGGCGAAGTAAAAGTGCAATATGTGCCATGTAAAAAAGCTAACGTTTGAGTTCCTTGCTCAGAACATGAGATCATATGAAAGTTGGTGGTTCCTTTTAACATGAGACTTCAATATTCCAAGGTAAGAGGTTTTAGGTTGTAGTTAACATAGTATTTATAGGACTATTTCTCTCTATACCACTTATTTCATATACCTTTGACTATTGGATGTTCTTATAGGCACTATAGTATTGCCAGTGTAACAGTTTTGCTTCCGTCCCTCTCCTCACCCCTAACTGGGCTCGAACCCGGAACACATCGACAACAGCCACAATCGAAGCAGCGTTACCCATCACTCCACAAAAGCCGCGGCTCTTGCAGAGCAAGGGGAATAACTACTCCAAGTCTCAGAGCGAGTGAAGTTTGACACGCTATTAGCGCACACCCCGCTAACTAGCTAGCCATTTCACATCAGTTACACCAGCCATTAGGCTGATAGGCTTGAAGTCATAAACAGCGCTGTGCTTGCGAAGAGCTGCGAGCAACACACACAAAAGTGCTGTTTGAATGAATGCTTACGAGCCTGCTGCTGCCTACCATCGCTCAGTCAAACTGCTCTATCAAATCATAGACTTAATTATAACATAACACACAGAAATACGAGCCTTTGGTCATTAATATGGTTGAATCCAGAAACTATCATTTGGAAAACAAAATGTTTATTCTTTCAGTGAAATATGGAACCGTTCGGTATTTTATCTAACTGGTAGCATCCCGAAGTCTAAATATTCTTGTTACAGTGCACAACCTTCAATGTTATGTCATAATTACATACAATTCTGGCAAATTAGTTCGCAATGAGCCAGGCTACCCAAACTGTTGCATATACCCTGACTGCGTGCAATGAACACAGGAGAAGTGACACAATTTCACCTGGTTAATATTGCCTGCTAACCTGGATTTCTTTTAGCTAAATATGCAGGTTTAAAAATATATACTTCTGTGTATTGATTTTAAGAAAGGCACGCTGACAAGGTACAAATCTGTCGTTCTGCCCCTGAACAAGGCAGTTAACCCACCGCTCCTAGGCCGTCATTGAAAATAAGGTGTTCTTAACTCACTTGCCTACTAGTTAAATAAAGGTATTTTAAAAAATCGTCAAAATCAGCACCCAAAAATACTGATTTCCGATTGTTATAACTTGAAATCGGCCCTAATTAATCGGCCATTCCGATTAAATCGGTCGACCTCTAATATGTATGTATATATTAAAGACACCAAGAGACAACAGACCCGAGCAATCGCAATTAAAAAAAAAAAATTCATCATCTGATTTGCTCCTGTCTCAGTGGACTTATCAATTGCAAAGGCCACGGGGATGGCACAGCCCATCACTCTTAAGACAAACAATTGTATATGGTTATATTATGTAAAAATAATGGTGCAACACTAATATGCCTTGTTAAATAAAGGTAAAAAAATTATTATTTATAACATGCATCTCGCCCGTTAGATACGTTCGCGGTCTGTTGGTTCTTAAACATAATCTTCAGTGCACCGTAGAATTGGCACCTTTCCTATGTTGCTATGTGCATAATAACAAAGTTAACCAGCATATTGGGTTTGAGAACAATGCGGTGGAGGCGGCAGAGACGAGGAAACAGTCCTTGCCTTAGCCTAATTGTCTGAGAAAATTGAGGAGTGAGGAAACTCCAAATGAATTAGGTCTATAATCAATAGCCTAACCTTTAAATATGCCTGGCTTTAGGAATCATCCATATACAATGTATTCGACAAGTATTCCGACCCCTTTTATTTTTTTCCACATTTTTGTTAAGTTACAGCCTTATTTTAAAATGGTTTACATGGATCAATCTACACACACTATCCCATAATGACAAAGCGAAAACAGGTGTTTAGATTATTTTAGCAAATTTATAAAAAATATACCTTATTTACATAAGGATCCAGACCCTCTGCTATGAGACTTGAAATTTAACTAGGGTGCATCCTGTTTCCATTGATCATCCTTGATGTTTCTACAACTTGAATGGAGTCCACCTGTGGTAAATTCAATTGATTGGACATGATTTGGAAAGGTCAGGGAGGTGACCAAGAACCTGGTGGTTACTCTTACAGAGTTCCTCTGTTGAGATGGGAGAACCTGCCACTCATTAAAAGGCACATGACAGCCCGCTTGGAGTTTGCCAAAAGGCACATAAAGACTCTTACCATGAGAAACAAGATTCTCTGGTCTGATGAAATCAAGATTGAACTCTTGGTCCTGAATGCCAAGCGTTTTGTCTGGAGGAAACCTGGCACCATCCCTACAGTGAAGCATGGCAGTATCATGCTGTGGGGATGTTTTTCAGGGACTGGGAGACTGCTCCGTTCTCTCGATCCTGAATAAAGTACAGAGATCCTTGATGAAAACCTGCTCCGGAGAGACCTGAAAATAGCTGTGCAGCGACACTCCCCATCCAACCTGACAGAGCTTGAGAAGAATGGGAGAAACTCCCCAAATACAGGTGTGCCAAACTTGTAGCGTCATACCCAAGAAGACTCGTGGCTGTAATCGCTGCCAAAAGTGCTTCAACAAAGTACTGAGTAAATGGTCTGAATACTTATGTAAATGTGATATTATCAATGCATCGTTCAGCCATTTTGGTTCCCTTGCTCATGGTAGAGCATCTTTACTTGTCTGATGGTGGGCAGCAGCATCTGGAAGACAGGAGGGAGCAGCGTCTGCTGGAGGAGCTGCTCGGGTTAGAATAGATTAGTTGAAAAAAAATAGATTAGTTGAAAAGCACACTGTCAGGTCTGGGGCAAACTAGCTCAAATAGAAAAGGCTTTTCTTCCCAGAATAACTTTGGTAGCCTTCAAATCAGACAACAGGAACTCAAAAAAATCAGACTGGTTTCAGTCCATATCATAGATCATCTGCCGCCTTACAGAATCTGTTACTGTCCAATGCGGGTGTCATAATTTAGTACTGACAATATTTAATAGCGTGCAAACGAAAGCTTGACTTGCAATAAACAAAATGTCACAAACAAGAATTCAGTGGGGAGGATCATGTTACTACAACATGAATAGAATTATTCAATTTTATTCCACTGTGCGCACTACCATGCCGTTGAGGGAGTTTAATTAAGCTGGACTGGGGTGCACCGCGCTATGGCCCATGACGTGAATAGGTGAAAGTGGTGAGGGATGAGCGACCTGGTCATATTGCCAACAAGACGTCATGGTTAATTGTTCAGAAACATACTTTATGGAAAATACATGTTGTATGTGTTAGACTTTTACAAGTTGTCATGACTCCTGTGAGGATCCGAAGGATCAGGTTACAGTGGGTCCGCTCTACAGCACCCTCTTTCCCATAGGGAGAGGGGTGAAGTTGGCCGTTTTATGACCTCATAGAAACTCTCTTTTTTGTCATGCAATATTGAGGGAGAGTACCTCTGTGGAACAAAGGGACTAGAGGTCGACCGACTCATCGGAATGACCGATTTAATTAGGGCCGATTTTCAAGTTTTCATTACAATCGGAAATCGGTATTTTTGGACACCGTTTTGGCTTTAAATTGTTTTTTTTTACACCTTTTATTTAACTAGGCAAGTCAGTTAACACATTCTTATTTTCAATGACGGCCTAGGTGCGGTGGGTTAACTTTTTATGGCTGCAGGGGCAGTATTGAGTAGCTTGGATGAAAAGGTGCACATTGTAAACGTCCAGCTCCTCAGTCTCAGTTGCTAATATTTGCACATTATTATTATTAGTATTGGATAGAAAACACTCTAAAGTTTCCAAAACTGTCAAAATATTGTCTGAGTATAACAGAACTGATATTGCAGGCGAAACCCCTGAGGAAAATCAAAGCAGGAAGTGGCGTCTATTTTGAAAACCCAATGTTCCATAGCCTCCCTTTGCTCCATTTAAAGGGATATGAACCAGATTCCCTTTCCTATCACTTCCTCAATGTGTCAAGTCTTCAGACAGTTTTAGGCTTTTATTTTGAAAAATGAGCCAGAACGATAACATCGCGTCAAGTGGTCACATGAGTTTAGCTCGCACAACAGAGTTTTGATAGGTATTGCTTTCCCTCTCCTACTGTGAAAGACATTTGCGATTGCTATATTATCGACTATATATTTTAAACAACCTGAGGATTGATTATAAAAAACGTTTGACATGTTTCTGTGGACATTATGGAAACTATTTGGAATTTTCGTCTGCGTTGTCGTGACCGCTCTTTCCTGTGGATTTCTCAACATAACGCGCCAAACAAACGGAGGCATTTTGGATATAAAAATAATCTTTATGGAACAAAAGGAACATTTGTTGTGTAACTGAGTCTCGTGAGTGAAAACATCCGAAGATCATCAAAGGTAAACGATTAATTTGATTTACTTTTCTGATTTTCGTGACCGAGCTACCTGATGCTAAGTGTACTTAATGTTTATCGTGCGATCGATAAACTTACACAAACGCTTGGATTGCTTTCGCTGTAAAGCATAATTTCAAAATCTGACACGCCAGGTGGATTAACAAAAGGCTAAGCTGTGTTTTTCCCTATAGTGCACTTGTGATTTGATGAATATAAATAATTATAGTAATATTTATTGTATGTAGCGCTATGCTATTCAGTGGTTGTTGATGACACATATCTCGATAGTGGGATTGCAACCATAAGTTAACTGCCTTGTTCAGGGGCAGAACGACAGATTCAATCTTGCAACCTTACAGTAAACGCCCTAACCACCTGATTACATTGCACTCCACGAGGAGCCTTCCTGTTACGCGAATGTAGTAAGCCAAGGTAAGTTGCTAGCTAAACTTATCTTATAAAAAACACTCAATTATAATCACTAGTTAACTAGACATGGTTGATGTTTATCCAGCGTGTCCTGCATTGCATATAATCGATGCGGTGCGTATCGTTGCGCCAATGTGTACCTAATCATAAACATCAATGCCTTTCTTAAAATCAATACACAGAAGTTTATATTTTTAAACCTGCATATTTAGCTAAAAGAAATCCAGGTAAGCAGACAATATTAACCAGGTGAAATTGTTTGGGCCGCCTAATTTGCCAGAATTTTACTTAATTATGTCATAACATTGAAGGTTGTGCAATGTAACAGGAATATTTAGACATATGGATGCCACCCATTAGATAAAATACGAAACTGTTCCGTATTTCACTGAAAGGATAAACGTCTTGTTTTCGAGTTGATAGTTTCCGGATTTGACCATAGTAATGACCTAAGGCTCGTATTTCTGTGTTATTATGTTGTAACTAAGTCTATGATTTGATAGAGCAATCTGACTGAGCGGTGGTAGGCAGCAGCAGGCCCGTAAGCATTCATTCAAACAGCACTTTCGTGTGTTTTGCCAGCAGCTCTTCGTTGTGCTTCAAGCATTGCGCTGTTTATGACTTCAAGCCTATCAACTCCCGAGATTAGGCTGGTGTAACAGATGTGAAATGGCTGGCTAGTTAGCGGGGTGCGCGCTAATAGCGTTTCAAACGTCACTCGCTCTGAGACTTGGAGTAGTTGTTCCCCTTGCTCTGCATGGGTAATGCTGCTTCGAGGGTGGCTGTTGTCGATGTGTTCCTGGTTCGAGCCCAGGTATGAGCTAGGAGAGGGACGAAGCTATACTGTTACACTGGCAATACTAAAGTGCCTATAAGAACATCCAATAGTCAAAGGTATATGGAATACAAATGGATAGAGAGAAATAGTCCTATAATAACTACAACCTAAAACTTCTTACCTGGGAATATTTAAGACTCCTGTTAAAAGGAACCACCAGCTTTCATATGTTCTCATGTTCTGAGGAAGGAACTTAAACGTTAGCTTTCTTACATGGCACATATTGCATTTTTACTTTCTTTTCCAACACATTTTTGCATTATTTAAACCAAATTGAACAGGTTTCATTATTTATATTGATATATTATATTAAGTTGAAATAAGTGTTCATTCAGTATTGTTGTAATTGTCATTATTACAAATAAAAATCGGCCAATTTTTAAATGAGTAATTTAATCATCGTAATAGTTAAACAGTTAATCAATTTGATAACACAATCGTCATCACATTAATGATCGCCAAGACGCAACATAATTGCCCTGTGCGAGGAATCCAAGAGAGAATGAGGCATTCATTTTGAATCCAGTTTAAATTAAATTTGAAAAGGAAATTAAATGATACACCCAGATTATGTTATACACCATAGGAGTTGAACACAGGAATTGTCGACGTGTGTGTGTTGCCATTTGAACAAGATACATTGATAAAATTTCTAGCGCTAGAATCCAATTATAGAAATTTGAGAAATGAAGCCAAATGTGCTATTTCTGTTTCTCGTGTCTTTGGAGCGAGTGATTCGGTCAGTATTAATTTCTAGAGTGAGGGCATAGATCCAGCAATGATAGATCGATCCTCAAATTTCTATATGTTGATCGGGCCGGAGTATTATTTCTGTCAATCGCGCTTAGACAGCGTGGATAGTCCACATGCGTCTCTCTTTATGTTACCGCGCGTTCCGGTAATATAGTGCTAGCAAAGAAGAATGCCGACTGGGTTGAATGTGAGACGTCACTTTGCTTTTGCAAATTCATTCACTTTCAACTCCCCCATTACTGATCCAGTATTGATGGTTCATGAACGTCTTTAAATAGATTAACATAGTCTTTGCAGCTTCCACCACCTCAAAAAAAAAATACAAAAACGTTAAAATAATGTTTCAAGTATGTGCAAGCTATCAGGTGTGGTTCCCAGTCTCCCGCTAATTTGTGAACCCTCACCGATTGATCACTGACCTCAGCAGCGATACAAACCCTAACTATGCTATTAGCGGAAAGACAGCAGAAATTGCGAAAAACACTCTCCATAATCAATCATTGGACGCAGGCATTGTAAAGGTTCTCTCCACTTGAGCCTTTATGTATCGCCATCAAAGATTGGCATCGGTCTAGTACCCCAGTGCTTAGCAGAAGCATGTGCAAAATATGGCTGATATGAAGGGACAGGTGGAGAGAACCGAGCAACTATCGACAAAAGCAGGAAATGAAAACATTCTGCTAGCCGAGGACCTGTGCTTTGAAAACTGAACAATTTAAAAGTAATCACAAATACTTGACAATGAACGAGCACAAACTTTAAAACAAAATCCTTTTCTACAGGAACAACTTCGATTTAGCCCAAACTAAATACGACAAAGGCCACGCTAAACTAGATAAATCTGTCGGTATCTACAAACAGGAGCGCGCAATTTGATAACATGCAGGCAGTTTTGATGAACGTTACTCAAAGCAAATGCTGCAAACCAAAGACTATCAGTATATGAACATGGTGACTAAGTTGGATGCCAAATCAGCAGAACTCATTGAAGTCGCTGATCAAATGAATAATGAGAGAACTCAGGTGATGAAGATGGGAATATTGATTTCTAAACAAGCGGAGGAAATCTCATCACGGCTCTCGGTCCATACTCAAGACCTCCATCTGCAAACAATGACGGATAAGTATGAGGCCGAACGAAGCAAGTGCGACACTCGGGTGTCTGAAATCAGTACTCTAAGCAATCAAGTGTACTCTACTATGCAGCAGAATACCACCCTTAGGTACCATCTGGTGGAATTTCAGAATGGTCATGCGCTACAGTGTGACTACCCAACCAAGCAACCGGAGCCCGTACTCAATGGAGTGAAGATGATAGGTTTCAGACTTTGCCTCTCTCGTGTGTCCCTAGGTCTTCTCCTCTTGGCCGTTCAGGTAAAGAGTAATATGGTGCTTCTTCGCCAACAACGCCAAAGCTTGGCATCTCCTCTTGGCCTTTCGGCCCCAATTTCCCCACAGGATGAAGCTAACCCTCTCCACCCACTTGGCATGGAACACCATGACAAACTTGTCAAACTTTCCCACCTTTGACCCAGTTCCAGGTCAGCCAAACAACACTGAGACTTTCCTAGCTGACATAGAGGATTGCTACCTGAACGCTGCGGTTTCTGATAGGCTTTACCTGTTGAAGTGACCGTCAAATAGACACGTGACGAGGTTAATTAGTCTAGAACAGCAACACGTGCAAAACGACTACACTAAACTTGCCACCGCTTTGAAATTATAATTCATTGGTTCTGTGACTTGCAAACATGATAGCTCCCTGGCTAACACTGTCAAACAAGCTCAGAATGAACACCCACAAGCTTACTATCATAGGCTTCATTCAGCTTACTTTGGTCTACTCACTGAAACAGGAATGAAAGAGCTGTTACCATTCAAACAAATGTTTCTGTCGAACATGTATCCCACCTTCATTACCTACTTGGGCGGTGCAGCCCACGTTGGCTTGCCAATCTCACAACTCAAAGAGCTTGCAAGCACAGCTTTTGAGGCATCAAAAGCACGCAATGCTAAGAGCTCTGACATCTTGGTTTTGGAGTTTGACCATGAGCACTCACTCCAGTTAGAGGGTGCATTATCAGATATTGGAGCGTTGAGAGCTGCTGCACAACAACTGTTTCTGCCATGATACCAATACCGACTGCAGTCGAAATAATAACTAAAGTATGTCTATCAAAACGACTGCCGCTACAATCGACCTGATCGCTACGTTCCTGCATCCAACCCACACAGTGTCATAGCACACGGGTAACAAAAGGTTTGATACGACCAGAACGTGACCAATGTTCCCTGGAAGTTCTACTATGTGAAGAACCTACAGCGAGTCACATTTTGGAAAAGGGAAAAAGATCAGACACAGTGGCTAGACTGGGAATTGCTGGAAAACAAGTCCACAGGAATTAACACCCGTAGCAAGGACGTTAAAAATCGTATTTCTCCCGCTCTCACTCGAGACCCTATCCAGGGCTCGCTCGATCAAGAAACAAGCCCACAGGCTTTGTCTATAGACTGATACAAAGGTTGCGAAGAAAGAGGTCAAAAGCCAAGCCCACTCAAAATCCGAGAAGTCAATTTGCTTTCATCATGAACAGAAACGGAACATCACGTCGTTAAGAATATGTCCATTAAATGCAACTCAAAACAGCCATACCTGGAAACAGTCCTGAAGGACTGCTTAACCTGTCATGCGCTAATTGATTTGGGCTCGACAATATCGCCCATCATAGAACAATGTTAGAGAGATCTCTAAAAGGGCTTTGAAGCCGACTAAACATTGGTTATAAAAGGAACGATGCGACAATACACTTCGAGGTTTCACTCATCTCTCACATTGATAGTTATGCTAAAACTACACTTCCTGGATGTATCGCTTGTTCAACCTGTGTATGTTACCAGCCTTGAATCTGAACCCCTGCTACTTGGTGCACACTTGATGGATCGTTTACTCCCACTGATGGATTTGAAAACCAACCACGTTTGGTCACAGGTGCCTTCTCCGCTGACCACACTGTCTTCCCCTAACACTAGCTACAACACAGTCATCCATGAGGGGTATCTGTCAAAAGCATCCCTTGGGAAAAATACGTTTCGAAACCTCTTGGTGCAGAATCCGATCCAAAGGGGATATTATGATATCTCGACACATTCCATCAGCAAACCTGATTGACCATTCTTTTCATGATTTTGAGCCGGCCGTCTCTGTGAATGAGCAACTTCCCCCCTCGAAGTTGTGCAAAACTGTAGTTGAGATCCGCTTCTCTCGCCCTTCAGACACTTCCGCAAGCACTGCGGCCGTCTCAGCAAGAAAAACATTGATGAGCGGAGTGTCTTCTGCTTTGTGGGGGACTGTCAGCCCTTACAATGACACTAATGGCGTCAGTCCCGCAACTGACCCGATGACTCCCACTGGTGAAACACTATCACAGACAGATATCCTCGTCTCAGTTCGCAGGTACTGAAGAGGTTGCCACATGCGGACGCTTTGACTGAGGGGCCTCGACAGCCCCTGAGATTTTTGAAGCACAATCACCAGGGGATTTGGTTAAAGCTTACAGCCAATTTAATAACGCGGTCGCTGACAACTCGTCCATTGGGTCCAATCTTTTTGTTTGTGCCTCAGATAATACCAACCACTGGTGGGGAGCTCCCGAGACACAAAGGGGAGAATACTAGCCCAGACCCATGAGTTTCATCGAGGCTGCTGGCGGGGTCGAGACTACGTGCAACACTGTGCGAGGCTGCCAGAGCAGGAAACATTTCTAGTTTTAAACTTCCCCATTAGAACAGAGAGGAGCGGACAAGCCTCTTGACCGGGATAACCTTAGAACACATCTAAGATATCACTGAGGTGTACCACGCTGGTTGTGAAAGAAGTCCAGTGGACTTTCCACCTCCACCAAAGGCAAAAATAACCATTCTTTGCCATGTGTAGGTTCAACTACAATGCAACTAGTAAAATGCTCTAATCGTGTTCCGGTAGTATAACATTTCAGAATAAATTGGTAGAATAACTGGTCCTCTTGAGTACAACTACCAATGCCAGCACAGTCAGTCCAGACCCAATCAGTAAGAGGGTTAGAGACCTCCCAAAACAAATTGCCATTGATAACAGCGACAGAGGAGATAGTAGCAACTCCGATTGCAACACATGTAAGGGAATCTCCAGAACACTCTTCTGATGGTTAACTCATATGCCACTAATAAATAGAACCCTCCATTGTGAGGTTAGCTCCTCCGTGGATAACATAGCTATAAAATAGACTCCATCATACCTATCACCACTACAATGGTGTAAGACATTGATGTGTAGTAAAACTTCTACAGGTCCCCTTAACACATGTCTTGAGGTCTACATCAAGTCTTACTGACCTCCAGGCATTGACTTGGAAAGTATCTGATGACGTCAGACTCATTCTGAACAGGTTGCAGCCTACCCGGATACTTGGTAATTTCCCTTGGATGCATTGGCGTCAAAATAGGCCAGCATCCCTGTGGAATGCAACGCAATATTAGGAAGGTGTTCCTAATGTTTTGTACACTGTGTATAATAGCCGATTTGGCCATATTAGCTAGCTACTAGTGTCTCCCCGTGCCCCTTGAGCTTTATAGTCCCCTCCGTCAAAGTCCTCGCAAACACTGTCTGTTCTTCTTCTGTTGGGTCTTCCACTGGCTGTTGTTGCCGGTACGGCCTTAAAACACCATATCGATACAGCTAGCATGCCCGAAAGTAAATGTTGCCAGCAACACAGGCAACCTTTTCTGCCACACATTACCAAAAACCTGCCCACTGTGTTTGACAATGAATACAGGTTGAAAATGTTATGAGGAAAATTAAATGGCAAAATGAAGCATTGCGATTGATTTATCGAAGTTTAATTTTGACAGTCTTGAACCACATAGTATGGATGGAAAAGCATTGTCAATTGCCAATTGATGATAATTTTTTTGTCACAGGGAAATGAAATGGCTAACATTTGAAAAACTTTGTCATTTAATCATTTACATTATATTTTTTAAATGTCAGTGGATAGTACCATGGAAATGGAATATCAAACACAAATTGCTATTTCCTTTTCAAATGGTCAGACATTATGCATACTCAATCATGAATATTATAATGCAATATCTTTTGCATTTCAATTAGAATTTTATCACATGCATACCCATTTACAAAAATGAATAGCACACATGATATTGATTTATCATTCTCCCATTTACATTTCCAATTGAGTTTAGTCAGCTAAATGCTTCCATATCTAAATACTTTCTTTTTTAAATTCTGACAACTGAGCAATGTAAAATATAAATATTTAGGAAATGTCGGCGAAGGCGCAGGATCTTGGAGTTATTTTTTATGTACAAAATCAAACGTCAGTGGCCGTTGGCCTATGGCAGTTCTAGTGTTAAAACTGGCCTTAAAACCCGTCTCTTTAGGAAAGCCTTCTTAGTTAAAGCTGTGTTCCTTGTCCGTTGAAGTGTCAACTGTGTTCTTTGTCAGTGGCCCAGGCTAGTTTGTCTCGTTTTAATTTATTTTATTGCACTCACTGCATTGTTTTTCAATGAAAGCGTGTTATATAAGTTATTGTTAATAGTGTTAACTACAATTGGATACACGCAGCTTAATTTCTCTCACAACCAGTTTCCCTAGAAGTAGCAGTACTCAAAAGAATACATGTTTTTTATCGATAGAATGAATGCATCAAATTGGATGTCTACTTTATGTGGTTGTCACTGTCCCTACCCGTCCTTTCGAGTACATTCTAGAAATGCTGAAAGATATATTTTTAAAAACAACTCCAGTGGGTCACCATTGTAAGACAATTGTCATGTCGTTTGTTAGTCCTGTCGGGAAGATGGCAATGCAGCTGGTTGCTGCTCAGATGATGTCAATGGTGTGGAATGGTCCTACCACCAGCCAGCAACTGATGAAGATGAGCACAGTAAGCAACGGTGTTTGTTACATAATGGAAACAGTGTTTGAATATACTTGCACTTTGCAGTTATTCTAGTATCAAGATTGGCATAGATCCTCAGAGGAGCTCACAACCTTTCCAAATAAACTTTTCATGGATTAAAACATCTAGTAGACAGGTTGTACATTTTCTAGATCGTAGATTTTCAATTATTTGCTTTTGGGATGTTGTTGTCCGCATGGGTACTCTGTTAATCTCTTGATGTGACGTGTCTCAGGGTTACCGCACAGCCTCTCCGATGCCCCGCGTCCAGACAGATGTATCACTTCCCTCCCTGAAGAACCTGGCACCCCCAGATAGCCGGGTTAAGGAGCGTCTCTTTGTGGTCTTCAGCCCTGCACCTCTTCCCATGGACGTCCTGGAAGATGTCTTCTGGTATGGAAGAACTTAAAATAGCTAAACTGAGTCCTTCAGTTCACAATGAGTCCTTGCACTGATAACAACACATTCATTGAAGGTCTTATAAATTGCTGCTTATCAACATTATTTTAATATTTGTAAACCAAGATAATTAAATACATGTATAAAGCCTGGTGTTCATGGTTTATATAGGATTAGGACCATCATTAGTCTTGTCCACCAGGCGGCTCGCTCTTTGTCGAACCGTCTGGATCCTGAGAGCCTCAGATAGCGACTTAGACAGAGCCTATGACAGGAGCGGGTAATATCCTCCCGCTTGAATTTAATTGACTGACCTCTGTCCATCACCATTTAGCATTCAACTTAGAACAGGGTTCAGGCAACTGGCACAATACATTATTTTATTGTATTTTATTCTCATCTTGGGGGGCCAAATAAAATGTACAGTACTTTCAGAAAGTATTCAGACGACTTGACTTTTTCCACATTTTGTTACGCTACAGCATTATTTTAAAATGGATATAACATTAAAAAGATTGTCATCAATCTACACACAATACCCCATAATGACAAAGCGAAAACAAGATTCTCTGGTCTGATGAAACCACGATTGAACTCTTTGGCCTGAATGCCAAGCGAATACCTCAGACTGTGGCAAATGTTCACCTTCCAACAGGACAACAACCAAATGCACACAGCTTAGGAGTGGCTTCAGGACAAGTCTGAATGTCCTTGAGTGGCCCAGCCAGAGCACGGAGTTGAATGCAAATGAACATCTCTGGAGAGACCTGAAAATAGCTTAGCAGCGATGCACCCGGTCCAACCTGACAGAGCTTGAGAGGATCTACAGAGAAGAATGGGAGAAACTCCCCAAATACAGGTGTGCCAAACTTGTAGTGTAATACTCAGTCGCTGCCAAAGGTGTAATCGCTGCCAAAGGGGCTTCAACAAAGTACTGAGTAAATGGTAAATGGTTTGAATACTTATGTAAATGTGATCTGTGAAACGCGAATCAGACCATCACCCCTGGTGAGACAAAACCACGACTCTTCAGTGAAGAGCACTTTTTGCCAGTCCTGTCTGGTCCAGCAACGGTGGGTTTGTGCCCATAGGTGACGTTGTTGCCGGTGATGTCTGGTGAGGACCTGCCTTACAACAGGCCTACAACCCCTCAGTCCAGCCTCTCAGCCTATTGCGGGCAGTCTGAGCACTGATGGAGGTATTGTGCGTTCCTGGTGGAACTCAGGCAGTTGTTGCTATCCTGTACCTGTCCCGCAGGTGTGATGTTCGGATGTATCAATCCTGTGCAGGTGTTACACGTGGTCTGCCACTGTGCTGTCCGTCCTGTCTCCCTGTAGCACTGTCTTACAGTACGGACATTGCAATTTATTGCCCTGGCCACATTCACAGTCCTCATGCCTCCTTGCTGCATGCCTACGGCATGTGCACGCAGATGAGCAGGGACCCTGGGCATCTTTCTTTTGGTGTTTTTCAGAGTCAGTAGAAAGGCCACTTTTATAGTGTCCTAAGTTTTCATAACTGACATTAATTGCCTACCCGTCTGGAAGCTGTAATTGTCTTAACAACCGTTCCACAGGTGCATGTTCATTCATTGTTTATGGTTCATTGAACAAGCATTGGAAACAGTTTTTAAATCCATGACAATGAAAATCTGTATAGTTATTTGGATTTTTACGAATTATCTTTGAAAGACCGGGTCCTGAGAAATTAACATTTCTTTTTGCTGAGTTTAGAACGTCCTCAACTCTTCTTGGAAGGCTTTCCACTGGATGTTGGAACTTTGTTGCGAGGACTTGCTTCCATCCAGCCACAAGCATTAGTGAGGTTGGGCACTGATGTTGGGTGATTAGACTTGGCCTCCAGTTTGCGTTTCAATTCATCCCAAAGGTTTTCGATAGGGTTGAGATCAGGGCTCTGTGCATGCCAGTCAAGTTCTTCCACACCGATCTTGACAAACCATTTCTGTATGGACCTCGTTTTGTGCATGGGGGCTTTGTCATGCTGAAACAGGAAAGGGCTTTCCCCACACTGTTGCCATAAAGTTGGAAGCACAGAATCATCTAGAATGTCATTGTGTGCTGTAGTGTTAAGATTTCCCTTCACTGGAACTGAGGGGCCTAGCCCAAACCATAAAAAAAAAAACAGCCCCAGACAATTATTCCTCCTCCACCCAACACTATGTAATGGAAATATAGACATTATGGACAGTATGTGGATATAATAAATAGGATATCTGAAGAATATGTGGATAGAATGGGAGATGTACAGCAATAGTTGAATAGGATGTACTAGAACACATTATATACATATGAAATGGATAAAACGGTATGTAAATATTTTTTAAGTGACCAGTGTTCCATGTACATAGAGCAGCAGCCTCTAAGGTGCAGGGATGAGTAACTGGGTTGTAGCCAGCTAATGACTAAGTTCAGTGCAGGGTACTGGGTGGAGGCCGGCTAGAGATGGCTATTTAACAGCCTTGAGATCGCTCGGTCCCAGCTTTGATGCACCTGTACTGACCTCGCCTTCTGGATGATACCGGGGTGAACAGGCCGTGGCTCGGGTGTCTGAGGTCCATTATTCATCCTCCACCAATCTTTACAGTTGGCACTATGCATTGGGATAGGAAGTGTTCTCCTGATATCTGCCAGATGGTGAAGCATGATTTATCACTCCAGAGAACCCATTTCCACTGCTCTGAAGTCCAATGGAGGCGAGCTTTACACCATTCCAGCTGACGCTTTGCATTGCGCATGATGATCTTAGGCTTGCTCGGCCATGGAAACCCATTTCATGAAACGCCCAATGAACCGTTCTTGTGCTGACGTTGCTTCCAGACGCAATTTGGAACTCTGTAGTGAGTTTTGCAACTGAGGACAGATTATTTTTACGCTCTACACCACTTGGCGGTCCAGTTCTGTGAGCTTGTGTGGCCTACCGCTGAGCTGTTGCTCCTAGATGTTTCCACTTCACAATAACAGCACTTCAAGTTGACTGGGCAGCTCTATCAGGGCAGAAATTTGACAAACTGACTTGTTGGAAAGTTTGCATCCGATGAACTCTTCAGTAAAGCCATTTTACTGCCAATGTTTGTCTATGGAGATTGCCTGGCTGTGTGCTTGATTTTATACACCTGTCAGCAACCGGTGTGCCTGAAATAGACGAATAGAGGAATCCAGTAATTTTGAAGGGGTGTATATACACTGCTCAAAAAAATAAAGGGAACACTAAAATAACACATCCTAGATCTGAATGAATGAAATATTCTTATTAAAAACGTTTTTCTTTACATAGTTGAATGTGCTGACAACAAAATCACACACAAATTATCAATGGAAATCAAATTTATCAACCCATGGAGGTCTGGGTTGGGGACACACTCAAAATTAAAGTGGAAAACCGCACTACCAGCTGATCCAACTTTAATGTAATGTCTTTAAAACAAGTCAAAATGAGGCTCAGTAGTGTGTGTGTGGCCTCCCCGTGCCTGTATGACCTCCCTACAACGCCCGGGCATGCTCCTGATGAGGTGGAGGATGGTCTCCTGAGGGATCTCCTCCCAGACCTGGACTAAAGCATCCGCCAACTCCTGGACAGTCTGTGGTGCAACAGTCTGGACAGTCTGTTGGTGGATGGAGCGAGACATGATGTCCCAGATGTGCTCAATTGGATTTAGGTCTGGGGAACGGGCGGGCGAGTCCATAGCATCAATGCCTTCCTCTTGCAGGAACTGCTGACACACTCCAGCCACATGAGGTCTTGCATTGTCTTGCATTAGGAGGAACCCCGGGCCAACCGCACCAGTATATCGTCTCACAAGGGGTCTGAGGATCTCATCTCGGTACCTAATGGCAGTCAGGCTACCTCTGGCGAGCACATGGTTGGCTGTGCGGCCCGCCCCAAAGAAATGCCACCCCACACCATGACTGACCCACCGCCAAACCGGTCATGCTGGGGGATGTTGCAGGCAGCAGAAGTTCTCCACGGCGTCTCCAGACTCTGTCACATGTGCTCAGTGTGAACCTGCTTTCATCTGTGAAGAGCACAGGGCACCAGTGGCGAATTTGCCAATCTTGGTGTTCTCTGGCAAATGCCAAATGTCCTGCACGGTGTTGGGCTGTAAGCACAACCCCCACCTGTGGACGTCGGGCCCTCATACCACCCTCATGGAGTCTGTTTCTGACCTGTTTGAGCAGACACATACACATTTGTGGCCTGCTGGAGGTCATTTTGCAGGGCTCTGGCAGTGCTCCTCCTGCTCCTCCTTGCACAAAGGCGGAGATAGCGGTCCTACTGCTGGGTTGTTGGCCTCCTCCACGTCTCCTGATGTACTGGCCTGTCTCCTGGTAGCGCCTCCATGCTCTGAACACTACGCTGACAGAGACAGCAAACCTTCTTGCCACAGCTCGCATTGATGTACCATCCTGGATGAGCTGCACTACCTGAGCCACTTGTGTGGGTTGTAGACTCCGTCTCATGCTACCACTAGAGTGAAAGCACCGCCAGCATTCAAAGTGACCAAAACATCAGCCAGGAAGCATAGGAACTGAGAAGTGGTCTGGTCACCACCTGCAGAACCACTCCTTTATTGGGGGATGTCTTGCTAATTGCCTATAATTCCCACCTGTTGTCTATTCCATTTGTACAATAGCATGTGAAATGTATTGTCAATCAGTGTTGCTTCCTAAGTGGACAGTTTGATTTCACAGAAGTGTGATTGACTTGAAGTTACATTGTGTTTTAAGTGTTCCCTTTATTTTTTTAAACAGTGTATATACACACTATTATACTACTAATATATATACACTGCTCAAAAAAATAAAGGGAACACTTAAACAACATGCCACTTAAACAACAAATATGCCTCTCTCTTTGCGCTGAGCATTAAGGAGATGGATTGGGGTTAAGGCCCTGCGACAGACGTCCAGGGCGTGTAATTGTACGCCAAGCTGCTTCACGCTACAGCTTCCAACACTCTACTCAGCAAACTGGATGCAGTTTATCACAGTGCCATCCATTTTGTCACTAAAGTACCACCCACCACTGCGACTTGTATGCTCTAGTCGGCTGGCCCTCGCTACATATTCGTCGCCAGACCCACTGGCTCCAGGTCATCTACAAGTCCATGCTAGGTAAAGCTCCGCCTTATCTCAGTTCACTTGTCACGATGGCAACACCCATCCGTAGCACGCGCTCCAGCAGGTGTATCTCACTGATCATCCCTAAAGCCAACACCTCATTTGGCCGCCTTTCGTTCCAGTTCTCTGCTGCCTGTGACTGGAACGAATTGCAAAAATCGCTGAAGTTGGAGACTTATCTCCCTCACCAACTTCAAACATCTGCTATCTGAGCAGCTAACCGATCGCTGCAGCTGTACATAGTCTATCGGTAAATAGCCCACCCATTTTTACCTACCTCATCCCCATACTGTTTTTATTTATTTACTTTTCTGCTATTTTGCACACCAATATCTCTACCTGTACATGACCATCTGATCATTTATCACTCCAGTGTTAATCTGCAAAATTTTAATTATTTGCCTACCTCATGCCTTTTGCACACAATGTATATAGACTCCCCTTTTTTTCTTTTTTTTTTCTACTGTGTTATTGACTTAGAGTTACACATGGAGTAAACAATTGTCTGTTCACACTGCTATGCTTTATCTTGGCCAGGTCGCAGTTGCAAATGAGAACTTGTTCTCAACTAGCCTACCTGGTTAAATAAAGATGAAATAAAAAATAAATAAAAAGGACTTGGGCTCCTGTCTCTATGGGCCGTCCTGGCTCGGTCAAGGCTTACTGTAGGAGGCTCTCTCTCACCTAGACTTTGGAACCTTGCTCCCTTAGTCGCAGAGCATCACACACTGTTTCCATGCTCTGGAAACGGTCGAAATTAACCTGGGGACGAGGTCACGACTGTACATGGTTTAACATACACGCACACACACAGACACACACACACACACACACACACACACACACACTGACTAATGTCCATAAAGACATACAATATTTAGTTACCTAATGGTTAACCAACTATTTCATAATGTTTTCTAAGCAATCAGGCCTAATAAAGTACTTACTGATGGTTCTTTCTGCAGTCGATTTGGTTCCCTTGTGGAGGTGCACCTCGTGCCTGGGAGGAACGTAGGCTACATGAAGTACGCAGAGAAAGAGAGTGCGGGCGACGCTATGGCTGCTTTGCATGGTAAAATGGTGAACGGCGTGAGGATGAAGGTGATGCTGGCTGACCCGCCCAGGGAACCAAGGGAGGAGTCCCACAAGCGCCCGCGGACATACTAGCCAATTCCTAGGTAAAAGAGGTAAGTCAGTTTCAAAGTTAAGATGTATGTATTTTGTTAATGCTAAATTAACATTGTTAACCTTAACCCTTAAATTATTAATTTTGTAAACCTTTTCAATTAGATTTTCTTAATTATGCATGTGTGTGTATTCCACTCTGACTAATACTGTGAAAATTAGGATAATGTTCTTTTAGTGTAAGCTATTTGAAACGACCGCCTGAAATTTCAGCCTATTAAGGTGGGATGGCGTTTTGGCCTTCCTGGTGACATCATCCAAACCTCTCTACCAATAACATCTGTTTTTCTGTTTCCCACTCCCTATTCAGACCATTCACTCCTACAATAAAAAATAATTGTTGCTTGTGAAAATGCTATTTGCTAAGAAGCTATTTTTGTTTTTCAATCAAAATGGTCAAAAATAATCACATTTAAAAGTGCTTAATTTTTACCCAGAAATGATTTAATATTGAGAGAAAAAAATGGCTGCATTGGACCTTTTTAAGTATTAGTTATATTTGATTTTACAACCAACTCAACATTTTTCATTTAAATTCGTGCAACGATTGCTTTTTTCGCGAATGCGATTTTGTTAAATCAACCCCCGTTTGGCGGAGTAGGCTGTGATTCAATGTTAAATTCACAGGCACCGCATTCATTATATGCAACTCAGGACAAGCTAGTTAACCTAGTAATATCATCAACCATGTGTAGTTAACTAGTGATTATGGGAAGATTGATTTTTTTTATAAGATAAGGTTAATGCTAGCTAGCAACTTACCTTGGCTCCTTGCTGCACTCGCGTAACAGGTTGTCAGCCTGCCACGCAGTTTCCTCGTGGAATGCAATGTAATCGGAGTCCAAAAATGCTGATTACGATTGTTATGAACTTGAAATCGGCCCCAATTAAACGGTCGATCTCTAGTACACATGAAATTGTGTAATTACGAACATTTTCCGCAACGTTATATTCCATTTTGTGCGACTCAAGCGGTTTCCCCTACGAGCTGTGCTGCTTCTCTGTGTAGCCTGCGTAGCATAGCTTGTCGAAGAAACCACTATTCCTTGCAAAACTGGTTTTGTTTACACTGGTCTCATAGCACCATAAACTAATATGTCTCATATGACACGCAAGCATTTCACTATACCTGCAATAACATCTGCTAAATATGCGACCAATAAAATGTTATCTGAAAGTTTGACAAAAATGGTACAATGATTAATTACAGCGTGATTACACACTTCCAAAGGGTAGTATTGTCTAACGGAGCGCGTGGCCTGAGTTTGGTGAGACTACCCAAAGGTTTACTCCCTCAGATCAGATTGATGGCGGCTGGTAGTCACAGTTTGAATTGAGTGACAATGCCAGAGAAGGCGTTAGAAGCCACATGTCTCACTGTACCCTGAATGTTTTTGTTTCTGCAGAGGTGACCACGGACATGACCACGGACATGACTGGACATGACAACGGACATGACTGGACATACTGAGACGATGACACTACCAACTACTACAGACATTGATTTCTGTACCTTTTTGTGACATTGCCACTAGCATCAAACTTGCAAGACGTTTCTTTTCATAATGTGAGGTATGATATCAGTTAGGACTTACAGTAGTGTAGTCACAGTTAATACTACTTACGATATATACTCAAGCTTGTTCACCATGTATGTACCCTGAATTGCTCAATAAACAAAGGGATAAGTTTGTCTGGTCTGTTAATCATTGATTGCATTTCAGACACCATAATATCTCTATTATACAACGGGTTGGTCTAATCCTAAATGCTGGTTGGTTAAAACCACATTCCAGCCGGTGTCTATTCCACAAGTTAACACTGGCTAAATCTATGATGTTAAAATGCCTATTTACTCTGTTCAATCTGACTGCGCAATCCACTGTCTCATCTGCCCATCTAGGCAAATGATAAAGTTGATCTCCAATATAAAAAGCATCTAGACATTCTCACATTCTTTTAGACTAACATTTTGTTTTCAGCAGCGGGGATTTGTATAAACCTTGCTGTCTGTCTCCAACGTGCAACAGCTGCCCCATAGTAATGAACGTGTCGGAACGAGACAGGCGTTTTTCAGCCAGTCGAAATCGTGAATGGGCTAGCATAATGTTTTTGTATATATACAAAGATGTGAATTTTGAAAAAACGTCAAACGAAATGAAGTGCAGCTAGTTTGATGTCTTGCCAGCTTCAGTTTGAAGTGATTGTGTTAACTTCTTATGGCTGAGGTCCCGTGAACGGGATTGATATGACAGCAGCCAGTGAAAATGCAGGGCGCCAAATTCAAACAGAAATCTCATAATTAAAATTCCTCAAACATACATGTATTTTACAACATTTTAAAGAAACTTGTTAATCCCACCAGTGTCCGATTTCAAAAAGGCTTTACGACGAAAGCACACCAAACGATTTATGTCAGTACCTAGTCACAGAAAAACACAGCCATTTTCCCAGCCAAATAGTCACAAAAAGTAGAAATAGAGAAAATGAATCACTAACCTTTGATCTTCATCCGATGACACTCATAGGACTTCATGTTACACAATACATGTATGTTTTGTTTGATAAAGTTCATATTTATATCCAAAAATCTCAGTTTACATTGGCACGTTACGTTCAGTAATGTTTTGCTTCCAAACATCCCGTGTTTTTGCAGAGCCACATCAATTTACAGAAATACTCATAATAAACATGGATAAAAGATAGAAGTGTTATGCATTGAGCTTTAGATAAACTTCTCCTTAATGCAACCGCTTTCAAAAAAGCTTTACTGAAAAAGCACACCATGATATAATAGAGAGACCAGAACAAGCCATACAGATATCCGGCATGTTGTGGAGTCAACAGAAGTCAGAAATAGCATTTATAAATATTAACTTACCTTTGATCTTCATCAGAATGCACTTCCAGGAATTCCAGTTCTAGAATAAATGTTTGTTTTGTTCGATAAATTATGGACTTTATGTCCAAATACCTCCTTTTTGTTCGAGCCTTTAGTTCACAAATCCAAATTCACGACGTGCAGGACAGACAAAGTCCAAAAATTCCATTACAGTTCGTAGAAACATGTCAAACGATGTATAGAATCAATCTTTAGGATGTTTTTAACATGTCTTCAATGTTTCAACCGGTGAATTCCTGTCTTTAGAAATGCAATGGAACGCAGCTACCTCTCACGGGAGTGCACGTGATCAGCTCATGGGCTTCTGGCAGACCTCCTACTCAATCAGCTCTTATTCTCTCTTCCTTCACAGTAGAAGCCTGAAACAAGGTTCTAAAGACTGACATCTCGTGGAAGCCTTAGGAAGTGCAATTGGACCAAATTTACACTGTCTTGGATAGGCAAAGTTGAAAAACTATAAACCTCAGATTTCCCACTTCCTGGTTGGATTTCTACTCAGGTTTGTGCCTGCCATATGAGTTCTGGTATACTCACAGACATTCAAACAGTTTTAGAAACTTCAAAGTGTTTTCTATCCAAATCTACTAATAATATGTGAATCTTAGCTTCTGGGCCTGAGTAGCAGGCAGTTTACTCTGGGCACCTTATTCATCCAAGCTACTCAATACTGCGCCCAAGCCATAAGTTAACTGGGTTGTTGGCTCTCTGAACAACCATGTCCTGATGTGAGAGCACATTTTCTATGCCAGGTCGAAATTGAGCCTCATTAGCTCATTGTTAAATACATAAATGTTACTAGACAACAGCTTATGCAAATTCAGCTACTTTGTTGTTATTCTGGCTGCACTGTTTGACCTGACTGTAAATTATCTATAGTTGGCTGGCTAGCAAGCAAGGAATAATAATTTTGCCAGCCAGTATGTCAATGGAACATTTAGAACGAATGACTGGGTGACGTGTATATTGATACAGAACAAAAAGGCTGAACGACTGGGTCGCTACCCGGCTTGGGTAGCAAACCTAGATTTGTGTGAAGACTATATATCCTTTTCGGGCATTATCACTTAATGATAATACGCTAAGCATTCTAAGCTACGGGAGGGTCTACTCCTACAATTTTGGGCCGATTGTTCATTTTATGCTCAAAAGAAGTGCGTCATCCTCTTGCATCCATTAGGCTACTTTATATCCCGCTGTATTTTATTTTTGTTGACAAGGCAAAGCCTATTAAAGTGCTGGTCTAGCTACTCGAGTATAACAATCATCACTCCCAGATGAACATGATTCACTTCTCGCCCAGTCCCTAGGAGACATGGAGCCATTTGGATCGTGAGCTGAAAGAGGAGAGTTGACAGGAGGAGACGTTGGGGCCCTTGCTAGTGGTTAGATGAGTGCCATTTGGGCTGCAAAGCTCACTGGGCAAAGGGCTTTTAACTATCTAAGATTACACTTGTTATTATTATATGATTATTAGTTAATTTTTTTGTGTTTGGAATGGCACTGTTACTACGGGATATGATGCTGTTATAAAGCATTTGATGTAAGTGTTGGAAGGCCCCAAATGTTAATTGACTGGACATTCCATATTACCATGGCAAATTATGCGTCACAATAGTAATGTAAAAAAAAAATGCAATCCACTATGGTCTTACGTCAGCGCGTCGATTCCGCCTCCACTGATTGAGAAACGAGAGCTGTGGAGGAGTGACGCTGTCTGACATGAGACGATGGCGATCCACAGTACAGTATCAACTGCGCTGCTGGACTTATAGTCTAGGGTGGGCCCTTGCGCAAAATCTTCAACAGCCTCTGACATGTTTTCCCCAACTCTTAAACTAACCCTCAAATGCAAGGTATATAATGTGACACCAACTCCAGTCTCAGGCAAGGTAAAAATCCAATACAACAGTGACACCCTTTTGTATTTTTTATGTATTGTGGTGGCAGCATCATGTTATGGGGATGCTTGTCACTGGCAGGGACAGTGTCGTGTTCATGAGTGGTCCAGTCTCAGCCCTGAATCCAAACCAAATTTACAGAGCCTGACCAATTTTGACAAAAACAATAGATATACAGATAGCTGCCAAAATAAAGGAAAAACTTGAGTAAATGTATGGAGTCATAGCCAATTCAAAAGTCGAATGGGCGCGAGCAAGATGAAACGTAATTGCGCGAGTAAAAACGAGTCAAAAGAGAAGAAATGTAGTCGAGCAGAGGACGGGTTCACACGAGCGCAGGCCAGCGTGGTGTGCACAAATTTAACTTGAGCGCTTGCAAGTGTGACTTTAAGTGCGCAGAACCACATTGCCATATGCAGTAAATTATTTTGAGGCCAGAGGCTTTTGTTCCCTTGAAGAAATACTTCAAGACATCCCCACAGATCTCCTCTCACCAATTTTCCTGTTTGCTCTCCAAAATCCATTTTGCTCTCGCAACTGCTTAGTATCTTTTTATACCAGGAAAGTTCTAGCCAGTGAATATAGCCTGTAGCAGTCTACTGAAACGCAAATGGTCAGGTTTTTGGGCCAGTCATGGCTTGAGTGATCTCTTACCGCTTTTTTGACCACAGAAGATGGAAGGGGATGGTGAACGATGGCTGATGTAAGTTTGATTCGTTTTTCACTAGAGAAACCGACCAGCTAGCTAATCAACTATGATTTCAAATTTGAATGTAGTTATTTTGTCTTTTGTTATTAAAGCAGGCTATTGATGAGCCAAGCTAGGTTAATGTCAGTTAGCTAGAAAGCGAACTAGCTAATGTTAGTCAGCTAACATTTAACCCTGTGGTTTAACCAAAGGTAGTATCGTTTTCTATAGTCTCTGGTTTAACTAAGAGCAATGTAGATATGTTGAGGAAGGGTTTAATAGAGGAGGAGGACTTGGAAGACCAGCATGACTGAGTGGCAGGAGAGGGGGGAGCAAGGGGCCCCAGGATCTTGTTTCCTTTGAGGAGTTTATAAGTTTGGTTGGCTCTCATGTTACTGAGAAATGTGATTATCATTACGACTTGATGCGGTGGTACATAGATTTAAAAAAAAAAATCTATGACACGTATGTTTCTTTAATTGAAATGTATGTAATAAAAATTTTAAAAATCACCATTTCATGGTGTGTCTAAGTTGTTACAGTATGTCTGATATTTGTCTCAAACATTGTTTCCCCCTGCTGGTGTCAAGGTCGGACCAGGTCTCATGAGATTTTATCTCAATGAGACTAACTTGAATAAATAAAGGTATACAGTTTTGCTTTGGTACTGCAGTTCAGTTTAGCTGATACCTGGCCCAGAAAGAATAATTTCCATTGGCGGCCAGATTTGAAATTTCCTTCATCACCTTTTTCCACAAAATACCCACTGAATTATTCAGTTAATTATTACAGAGGCCGAAAGTGTGTGTGTGTATATATATATATATATATATGTGTCTGTGATTAATATATATATATATTAATCACATAGACTTAAGTTATTTTATATTCATCCAATGTCTCATGTTTTTGTTGCTGCTTGCGCTGAGTGCTAGTGCCATGCGCATCCAGTATAAACTGGATGCAACCTGGAATCGGCGTGAGTAGATTACCTTGAAAACAACAGTCGGACATCTTGTACACAGTCTTGAGTTTTTATTATTCCTCATTTGGGGGGGGGGGATAATGAGAACATACAGGGAAGACCCTCACTGGGGGAGCCAAACGGGTCAGGCTCCGAAACAAATGATAGGGAATATTTATAACCGCTAGCCTCATACTTCGAGATTTAATAACTTTTACCCTTGTCGGTTTTTGTGCAATAAATGAGAATGACCTCAAATCATTTCGATCTCCATCCCTCTTTCCATGCAGGTCCATTGTCACTAATATGTGGTGTTGAAGTTTGTCTCTGCTCAGCTGACAGACAGGAGATACAGGGATCCATTCTGTTCCAAGTAGGTTACATTGGCTTTCCTCTATACACAGCACTCTGGGGACTACTCCAAGTATTGGTATTTTATTAGGAACCCCATTAGCTGTTGTAAAAGCAGCAGCTACTCTTCCTTGGTTACACACAAAACATGAAACAATACAGAACATCATTGGACAAGGACAGAACTACATACATTTTTTAAAAGGCACACATAGTCTACATATCAACACATACACAACTATCTAGGTCAAGTAGGGGAGAGGCGTTGTGAGGTGTTGCTTTCTGTTATTTGAAACCAGGTTTGCTGTTTATTTGAGAAATATGAGATGGAAGTTCCATGCAATAAGGGCTCTATATAATACTTTGTTTTCTTGAATTTGTTTGGATTTGGGGACTAAAAAAAGATCCCTGGTGGCATGGCTGGTGGGATAAGTGTGTGTCAGAGCTGTGTGTAAGTTGACCATGCAAACAATTTGGGATTTTCAACACATGAATGTTTCTTATAAAAATAAGTGATGCAGTCAGTCTCTCCTCAACTCTTAGCCAAGAGAGACTGGCATGCATAGTATTTATATCAGCCCTCTGATTACAATTAGGAGCAAAACGTGCTGCTCTGTTCTGGGCCAGCTGCAGCTTTATTAGGTCTTTCTTTGCAGCACTGGACCACACGACTGGACAATAATCAAGATCCAAGCACTAAAGCAATGATTTGTACCAAATACAATGCTCTTAGTTTTAGAGATGTTCAGGACCAGTTTATTACTGGCCACTCATTCCACAACAAACTGCAACTATAAGGGTTTCAGTGACTTCATTAGCTGTTGTTGCTGATGCGTATATGGTTGAATCATCAGCATACATTGAGACACATTCTTTGTTTAACGCCAGTGGCAAGTCATTGGTAAAAATAGAAACGAGTAGAGGGCCTAGAGAGCTGCCCTGCAGTACACCACACTTTGCATGTTTTACATTAGAGACGCGTCCATTAAAGAAAATACTTTGAGTTCTATTAGACTGCCATATCGTGGATTCAGAGCTGAGGTTGAAAAGCCATAGCACTTAAGTGTTTTCAACAACAGGTTATGGTCAATAATATCAAAGGCTGCACTGAAATCTAACAGTACAGCTCCCACGATCTTATTATTATCAATTTCTTTCAACCAATCATCAGTCATTTGTGTCAGTGCAGTAAATGTTGAGTGCCCTTCTCTATAAGCATGCTGAAAATGTGTTGTTAATTTGTTTACAGAGAAATAGCATTGTATTTGGTCAAACACCATATTTCCAAAAGTTTGCTAAGAGCTGGCAGCAAGCTTTATAAGTCTGCTGTTAGACCCAGTAAAGGTCGCTTTACCACTTGGGTAGCGGGAATACTTTGGCTTCCCTCCATGCCTGAGGACACAGACTTTCCTCTATGATCAGATAAAAAATATGACAGGAGTGACATAGAGTCAGCTACCATCCTCAGTAGCTTTCCATCTAAGTTGTCAATGCCAGGGAGGTTTGTCATTATTGATTGTTAACGATCATTTTTCCACCTCTCCCACACTAACTTTACAAAATTCAAACTTGCATTGTTTTTATTTCATTTGTTTTTGTTTTAATGCTTGAATATAATTGCTCACTGTTTGTCATGGGCATTTCCTGCCTAAGTTTGCCAACTTTGCCAATGGAATTATCGTTAAAATAATTGGCGATATCAAATGGTTTTGTGATGAGACATCTGATTCGATGAAAGATGGTGTTGAATTTGTCTTTCTGTCCATAATTTCACTTAACCTCTTTTAGATCAGTGTCCCGCTAGGATTCCACTACGACAACATCCGGTGAAATTGCAGAGCGCGAAATACAGAAAACGTAATATTAAACATTCATGAAAATACAAGTGTCATACATCATTTAAAAGCTTAACTTGTGAATCCAACAGCGTTCAGATTTCAAAAAGGCCTTACGGCGAATGCATTCGATTGTCTGAGGACCGTACCCCACGCCAAAATACTTTTCCAAACCAGCACAGGTGTCAAAAAATGCCAAATGGAGATTAAAATAAATCACTTTTGAAGATCTTCCTCTGTTTGCAATTCCAAGGGTCCCAGCTACACAATGAATGGCCGTTGTGTTCAATAAAGTCCTTCTTTATATCCCAAAAATGTCCATTTAGTTGGCGCCCTTGATTTAGTAATCCACTCGTTCAACATGCATACAAACAAATCCAAAACGTTATCGGTAAAGTTTGTCCAAACAAGTCAAACGATGTTTCTAATTAATCCTCAGGTATTCTAATATCTAAATAAACTATAATATTTACGACGGAGAATAGTATGTTCAATAGGGAAGATAAATAACGAAAAGCGCGTTCTCGTTCACGAGCGCAACAAGACTGTTTTTCTAATGCGGGACACCTTGGAAAAACTACAAATAAGCCTGAAACCCTTTCTAAAGACTTGACAACTAGTGGAAGCCATAGGAACTGCAATCTGGGAGCAATTATTTTGTATTTCCCATAGGCTGGCATTGAAATGGCCTGTGACCTCACTAAAAAACATTTTGGGTGGATTCTCCTCGGGTTTTCGCCTGTCATATTAGTTATGTTATACTCAGACATGCTTTTAACAGTTTTAGAATCATCAGAGGGTTTTCTATCCAATGCTACCAATTATATGCATATCCTAGCTTCTGGGCCTGAGTAACAGGCAGTTTACTTTGGGCACGTAAGTCATCTGAAATTCCGAACAAAAACCAGTCTCCCGAAAAAGTTTACTTGAGTACTTTTTTTCCCCATCATTCCTTATATCATTGATCTTGGTTTCATAAAAGTTTATTCTTTTTGTTGAGTTTAATCACATAATTTCTCAATTTGCAGTAAGTCAGCCAGTCAGATGTACAGCCAGACTTATTAGCCACTCCTTTTGCCCCATCTCTTTCAACCATACAATTTTTTAATTCCTCATCAATCCATGGAGCCTTAACAGTTCTAACAGTCAGTTTCTTAACAGGTGCATGTTTATCAATAATTTGATGTAGCAATTTCATAAATTCATCAAGTGCAGTGTCTGGATGCTCATTAATCACATCAGACCAACAAATATTCCACATAAATCACAGCAAAATCTTTTGAATGATCTCTTATATACTTATTTACACCCAGTTGTTGGTCCTTTAGCTTTCCTGGATAAAGCCACTATATTGTGATCACTGCATCCAATGTGTATGGATAGAGCTTCAGAACAAAGTTCTACAGCATTAGTAAAAATGTGATTGATAATGTGGTTGAACTTGTTCCTGTAGTGTTTGTAAAACACCCTGGTAGATTGATTAATAACCTGAACCAGATTACAGGCACTGGTTACATTAGGAAGCTTCCTCTTGAGCAGACAGCTTGATGAAAACCAGTCACTGTTCAGGTCCCCAAGAACCTGCAACCACAACACTTCAATAACACTTGACATTAGATATTCTCTAAGCATTACAGGGATATGGCTCTGAATGAATATATATATA